>NC_134739.1:15044275-15341438 GCF_049634645.1 Pelodiscus sinensis
GGCTTCTCAAGCAGAAAGGCGGGTAAAAGAAACACTCACTTGTATGCCCCCACTAGTGAAATATGTGGCACTCCTGAGGTGGGTGATGGGAGGGATCCCGTGAGGATTCCCTGTTGTGATCCCTCCCTCTGGGGTATCTGGTTTTGCCTCTGTGGGCCACCAGGACACCGGGCTGGATGGTCCTTTGGTCCGACCCAGCTGGCTGCTCTTATGCCAAAGAAAGCAAGCAAAAGAAATGAAGGTTGAGAGTGAACACCTCATCCTTTTCTGCTGAACGGCTCCCAAGTGATCCATGTAAAGTCACGTGTGTATTTGCTTATTGCACTGCCCACATTTGAGAGAGAGGGAGAAGATCAAGTGCTATAATTGCAATGGGATTCTCTCTTAGTGGACATTGAATGTTGGAGAGGAAGAGGTGGTGGATTAATTCCATCCTGCATTGCCAGGTTCTTGGGTCTACTCTCAGCCTTGTGCAGAGGAGACCAGCACGGACTGGTTTTGCTGCTTAGACAGCAATCTGAGCCAAGGGAAGGCTTATTCCTCAGAGTCTAATGATTTGATCAAGGGATTGGGAGAGGCTAGATCAATGTTCTGCTAACTCTGCTACTGACTCACTCTGACTGTAGTCATGTCACTATGCCTCTCTGAGCCTCAGTTTCCCCATCTCTAAAATGGGAATAATGTTGGTAGCCTTTGGCTCCTCTGGTAAGTGGTATTGTTATGAAAATATGGTCCCTTTTATTATGAGGGAGCCACTAATAAGTTCAGAATGAAATCTCTTCAAGTAGAAATGATAGTGATTGTCAGCAAGGATCAGAGAAGTGAGGGGAAAATAGAAAACCATTAGAGCTGCAGGATGAAAGCAGCTGACCTTCCCTTCACCAAAGGAAAAGCCCAACAATTCTCCTCTTGAGCAAGGGAAAGCACCAAGTCCTTGCAGTCAGTGGCAGTTGGTATGCATTGGTCTGATAGGCTCAGCAAGGGAGGACTCCTGTTTGCATTTCCAATAAGCATTGAACTTACCACTCGTCCGTTTTCCCATCAGGCCGTAGAACTGCTGGAACTTCCCCCTTTTCACCAGCTCCGCAAAGCGCTGGAGTGAGGGGCTCTGCAAGCCTGCAGCCTAGAAAGCAAAAGCGAGAGCCATGGGCAGTAGCTGAAATCCCCTCCTCACTCTTGGTAATGAGCAAAGCAAGAGCTGAGTGTCTGGGAACAAAACCTTCCTTTCAAGCAGCAGCTTGGAGCACTGAGGGTGAAATAGTCAAGGGGTGGCAAATTGGTCAAGCTGTTGTGTTAGCTTCTGACATATGCAAATGGTGGTTTCTACAGAGATTCAATAGGACTTCATTGCAACATATTGGTATTAATTGCCATAATGCTGCTTAGCTTGGGCTGGTGCCTCCGTTCCTCCCGCCACTGAAATTAATCCAGGTGGTCCAATCCTTGTAGCTAGATAGTCCAGGTGATGACATTTCTGCTCAGAGCTAGATCATTTTAACCCTTGTGAACATGAATGATAACAACACATGTAATGGCAAAGAGTGAGGTTGATCTTGGCTCTTGTAAATTCTCAGGAGACAAAGCAGCAGCCTTGCTGTAGGTACTTTGCAAATGAAGAGGTAACGCAGTCCCCACTGTGTGGGCCCAGTGCTCCATTGCAACAGAGAATCAGACTCAGTGTGTGGAGGGATGTGTGTGGTTCTGTTTTGTTTTAAACAAACTCACAATTTCACTTTTTCTTTGGTGCCCAATTTCTAATTAGACACTGAGGTTTCGCACATAACTAATGTGTGTTACTATTAGTGTGAAGATACTCTGACATGTTAACACATCACAAACCTGGATTTTTTAATTCTAACCTCATGCCCTGGAACTCCATGAGCCAACATTTAATGGAGGGGAGTCACAAGGAAAACTTCCTGTGCTGCAGGGTTCTTGCACTTTCCTCTAGCAGGTGGGACTGGCTACTGTCAGGGACAGGATAGGGTCTTGTCTGAGCCAGTCTAGCAATTCCTGTGTATCATTAAGGCATTAGGGGGGGTCCACCTGTCTCTGTGAACAATTTCACAGTCAGTTTTACAGCTTACAGATTGTAAGAGGAGTTTGCAGACTACCAGGGCTCAGAGCTGAAATGCCAAGCCCTGCTGGGACAGTGGTGTGGTCCAGTGGCAAGGGCACAAGAGGGTGAATCAGGAGTTCTGCATTCTTTTCTCAGCTCTGCCACTGACGTGCTATGTGACCTGGGGCACATCATAGCCTCACTCTGTGACTCAATTTCCCCACATGTACATTGCCTTCTGCACAGTGCTTGGAGAGCTACGAATGAAACCTCACGTGTACCAGCTAAATACCGTGGTTATTTTTTCCCTATAAAAAAAATGACTCAGTGGAAGCTTGCATGCCAATTTAGTTGCAGATACCTGTGGCAGAATATATTTTAGCTTGCTGTCTCTTCGCTAAGTTGGCTAACAGTTTCTAACGAGAGAGAACAGCTGTTAGATATAGCATCTGCTTCAAGTACTAACACAGCCCCTTTTCTGTATGCACATCAAAGCAGATAAGTTGTCTAGAAATGCACCATATGAAGCATTCCTTCCAAGTACCTTATTTCTGATGTACCAATTGCTGTGATGTTTAGGCACCAAACAGGATTGCTGGTAGATATTTTCCCCTTCTTAGAAATCATTCATTTGAAAATGTTACATGCTTTTCCTTTTTAACCAGAGAACTTGAGTTGAAATCACTTTACAAATCAGAAAACTGAGATCCAGACAGGTTAAGTGGAGATAATAAATACCTCCCTCCCTCTCGCATCTTCTTGGGGTGTTGTGAGCATAGTTTGGAAAGGACTTTGAAGAGCTCAAGTTTTGCATAAGTGCAAAACATCACTACTGGCTCTTTGTGGTCCTCCTTTGCAGGAGATTATAGTGAAATCAGGCTGTGCTAAGATACTGAGAGAATAAATTCCCCAAGCCATAGTCAAAGACACGAAGAATAAGCCATTTACCTTCAGAGATGGGGCTTTCTGATGGTCTTCCTCCAAACTGAGCATATCATCTTCAAAACAGGAAACCAGTGAACACATTAAAATCAGCAGGAAAAAAACTCGAAAGCTTCCCATAGTTCTTGACAAAGATCCTTGCCTAAATCTCTACTTTCAACTAACTAAATAGTTGAGGGAGTTTAGAAATGAGATGCTGGGTTTTTTCCTACCTCTTTTTATTTCTTTCTTTCTTATAGCTGCACTTGTCAGTTTCATAAGATATTCGCTCCCGAATTCAGTGCCTGTTTCTTTCTAGTCTTTCTCTGTCCTGTCAAAGTCCTAGATTTGCCTTTTATCTCTTCTCCAAAGCTGAGCTCTGCTGCCTCTATTTATCCAGTTTTCTCAAAGGGATTTACTTTCCCCAGTCCAATCAATGAGCAGCTACTCCTGTGACTTCACAAATTACCCAATGGTTCTCTGAGGAGGAGGGAGGGATGCCCTCTGCTCCCTTGTCCTCCTATCACTGATTTCCTCTCTCCATCACTCAGACCTCAAAGCAGGTTGACTACACTATGGCAAAGGCATTTCTTTATCCTTTGTAAAGATTTCTGATAATTCATTCCAATTTGGAAAGGCACATTCGCCTAGCTTCCTCCCCAGCCTTGAAGTTCATGTTACTGATCCTACCACATACACACTCCATGAAAGGGGGCACTCACAGAAGTCCTCTGGGGAGCCCCATTGCCCTGTTCTGCTGGGCCAGATCCTCTGGTCTCCCTCAGACAAAGCACAGGGGTTACCGCCTCTCTGCAGAGCAGTGCACACACTGAACAACTTCAGCTCTGAGAGGACGCAGTCCGAAGGGCTCAGCATCCAGGAAACCCACCCACCCAAAGTGATCAAAACTCCAAATAAATCCATCTTTCTCCATGGAAAAGTTGTACACAGGAAAAGCATATAAGGATGTCTACCCTCTGTCAATGAAAGAGAAAAGTGCACAGCAGCTGCTCCCCCTCCCAGGTAACAATTATTTACACTGGGCCTGATACTAAAAGTGTTTTTATTAAGTACAAAAAATAGGATTAAGTGGTTGCAAGTGAAAACAGACAGGTCAAAGTAAGTTAGTACATTAACATGAATTGAGAAGGAATAGCTAGTTCTAATTCACCAAGGCTATGTCTAGACTGCAAGCCTCTTTCGAAAAAGAGCGTCTAGACTGCAAGCGGAACTTTCGAAAAAGCAAGCCGCTTTTTCGAAAGAGAGCACCCAGGCAGTCTGGATGCTCTCTTTCGAAAAACCCCAGTTTGCATTCAAGAATGCCTTTTTTCGAAAGAGCACTTTCGAAAAAAGGTGTTCTTTCTCATGAAATTAGGTTTACCGCCGTCAAAAGAAAAGCCACGTTCTTTCGATTTAATTTCGAAAGAACGCGGCTGCAATCTAGACGCAGGTGAAGTTTTTTCGAAAAAAGGCTACTTTTTTTGAAAAACCCCCTGAGTCTGGACACAGCCCAAGAAACTTATTACATTCAAGTTCTTACCCAAAACAGCAGTTCTTATTTCAGGTCTAAGCTTCAAATCAGAGTCAAAATCCTTTACTCTGACTTGGGTCTCCAGCTGTCTTCAAAGTTCTTTGTCTCGTCTCAGGGTGTGCCAGGCAGTTTCAAAAACAAGCTAAAGACAAAAGGCTGATAGTGTCCCATTGCTCAAATAGACTTATCCCCAGTGTGGAGATCTTTTGCTTGGCATCCCTCCCCCGCATGGAGAAACACCAGGTTCCAAATAGATTCCCTTGCCAGATGGCATGGTCACATGTCTTCCTAGGTCAGCCTCCCTTTGAACTTACAAGACAAACAGTGCTCTTTACAGATCATTGAGCTGATCACCAAGGCATTAGGTTTCCTGGATGCCAGCAATGGCTCTCAGCACATTTAAAACTATTAACAGATTCACACGTCCTATATCAGACAAGAATAACACATGCACCAGAACAGGGGATGCAGATCCAGCAAATTGTAACTGTAAAATGGATGTTACATATGACCCATTTTGCATAAAGCAGCTTTGAGTTACACCAATTGTGACAGACCCAGACTAGCTGGCTGCCACACACTAATGGAGGGAAGACATGCTGGGGCTTGGGTGAACGACTTTCTGTTCCCTGCATAAAGGAAAGCCCAAAACCTAAGGGCAGCATAATCAGGCAGGCACCTGGGGTCAGTTACAGCTTGCTAGGTGCTACAGGCTAATTAGACACCTGCAGCCAATTAAGGCCTGCAGTGCCGCTTTAAAAGGGCTCCCCAGGCAGGGAAGAGTTTAAGGAATAGACTGAGGGGCAGGAGGGAGGAAGTGGGTGTGAGGGAGACTGAGGCGTGGGAATGAAAGGAAAGGTGTTGGGAGGATTGTTTGGGGGAAGCAACCCAGGGAAAAACTGCTAGATTGTGAGAGGCAGTAGCTCTGCCTGTTGCTGCTGCCTTTAGGGTTCCTGGGGTGGAACCTGGAGCAGTGGGCAGGCCTGGGTTCCCCCAACATCTCAACCTGCCTCAAGAAGGGAGATCAGGACTCCAGAGGGGATTTTACCCCAGACATTGGCAGCAGCCTGTGATGAGCTTGGCTCAGCAGGCTGTGGTTCCTGCCTGTAGTAGAGACAGAGGCTGTGTGGAGGCGGCAGCAAGCCTCTGAGGCTAACACTGTCCACCAGCAGCACCTGACCCACAGGGAATAACTGGAGCTTGCCACAATATTAATCTTCCTAAACCAATTTTCATAAGTCATGGAGGGGGGCATTGTGTGTGCTCGCATGTGCACCCACACACACATTTGTATGTACATGTCAGGTGTTTAGGGCTTCATTTTCCACTGCCAAGTGTCATTTTTATCCCTCTTCCTGCCGTCCATTTCATGCTCATCAGAAGGCCTGTTCCCTTGTCTGAGCCAGGAAACGGCATGTTAGGCCTCCCTGCACTGCAGTCACACACAACACAGCTAGTCACCATGGTAAGAGAGATTTTGATTCTACAGCTCAGCTGCAGAAAAAGCACTCAGTTACAGCCATCAGTTACACGGGGTAACCAAGCAGGCACAAGCCCATTGCTGAAGGGTTCTGAAAGGAATACTCCTGCACCCCGCATGCAGCAACGGGTGCGTGCCAGGGAAAGAGTGCCGAAGGCAGGGTACTGGACGAGGTGGCCCCTTTTCTGACCCATTTCTTTGCATCCTGCATGTCCTTATCAGCTCATTTCACAGTACATTTTCCTCCCAGTCTGACTCAGCCTGTACCTCTGTGCACCCACTCTGAGAGCATCTTGTCACAGTTAAACCCTGGAACAGACAGTGACTAATGGAACAAGAACTTAATTAAAACGTCTCCATCATCTTCTTGTAGATTTTAGGGATCTCACTGCAATCCTTCTGCCTTGCTAGCTGTATCCTCCCACTGCTGCCTTGTTTATAGACACTGCTGCTAAATTCCCTGCCAGCTGGGGGAGAGAATGAGCTGGAAAGCCAGAGCTTTGCCCCGTATGCTCCTGGACTGACTTCTTATGCGCAGTAGGGGGGCGGGGGTTGTAAACTCTCATTTGAAACAATACCACTTTGAAATCGAGTTTAGACTAGGAAAAATGTGATTGATATTCAGTGCAAATTCACAACCTCCCTTGGTGTTGTAGAGTGCACTCTAGCAGAAAAGAACCTGCCAGGTTGGGGATATGAAAGCCAGGACTCCTGTGTAACCTTAAAGAATACATGGTGCCTCAGTTTACCCATCTGCAAAGGGGTTTAATTACTGAATACTTACAGAGATCTTTAAGATTCTCTGGACTTGTCTACATGGGCAAACTTTAGCAATATAGGCTAAGGAAGTGGTTTCTCAACCACGGGCCATGACCCAGCACTGGGGTGTGGAAGGTCAGGCACTGGGTTGCTTTGCGGGAGGGTGCCAAGGCAGCTCCGTGCCTGTTCTGGCACCACGGACTGTTGTTCTCCAGAAGCGGCCGGCAGCAGGTCCGGTTCCTATGGCATTCCACGCACTCTGTCCAGCCTGGCACTGGTTCCCAGGCAGTGCCCGCAGGAGAGAGCAGCAGGCAGAGCCACTTTTGTGCCTCTGCCTAAGAGCCGGGCCTCCTGCTGGTGGCTGCCGGGGCACGGTGTGATCTGATCCAGAGAATAGAAAGGTGTGCTGTCTGCCAGGTGCTAAGATACGGGATGTGGAACTGAGGTTGAAGAGGATTATTAAGGGAGCAGGAAGGAATCCATTGATCATCCTTCATGTAGGAACAAATGATACGGCTAGATTCTCGCTGGAACGAATTAAGGGAGACTATGCTAGGCTGGGGAGGACGCTCAAGGAAATTGAGGCTCAGGTGATCTTTAGTGGGATTCTGCCTGTTCCTAGAGAAGGGCAACTAAGATGTGACAGGATTATGATGATCAATAGATGGCTTAGGCCAGGAGTGTCCAAACTTTTTTCAAAGAGGGCCAGATTTGATGAAGTGAACATGCGTGAGGGCCGACCATTTTGCCTGACATTCTTTGAACCATTAAAATTAAATGCAAATTAACTATTTTATGCAAAGTTTATTGCAAACGGCATACTTTTCATTTCGTCACATGGATGACAAATCTAAACAAGTGTTAAATCACTCTGCCTTTCATATCTGAAGGCCAGATGAAAAAAAAATCCAGGAAGCTGAAATATATGTCAGGAACATTGTAAAGTACATTACATATTATTGGTAATAAAGGTTGTCTGTCAACTTTTAAGTTCAAAAAATATGAACAGGAACATAACACCAAGTATACATGTTGTGTCCAAATATATTTATAACTGATTTAGACCAACTGACATTAACTGAGATTTTACAATGTATTCATCTCAATACATATGGATTCGTTGGAGGCCATAAAAGATAGATATTGCCAAATTACCTGTGGGGCCGTATTAAACCGGAACACGGGCCGCAATTGGCCCGCGGGCCGGACTTTGGACATGCCTGGCTTAGGCAGTGGTGTTATAAGGAGGGCTTTGGGATGTATGGTCACTGGGAGGCATTTATGGACAGAGGACTGTTCTCTCGGGATGGACTTCACCTAAGTAGGGAGGAAATAGACTTCTAGGATGGAGGCTGGCTCAACTGATTAAGAGAGCTTTAAACTAGGTATTTGGGGGAGATGGTTGGGAGATGTCCAGGTAATCTCTACGCCGGATTTTAACACTGAGAGGGAGGAAAACGAAGTTAGAAAGGATATACCTGGGGGTAGGAGAATGAACATGAGGAAGGGTAGGGTGGATACTAGTCTAATAGGTCATATTGGAGGTACAACATCCGTGCCAAATTGGGTAAAGAATGTGAGTGAGGCCAAACAGCAAAAATTAAGATGTTTGTACACCAATGCGAGGAGCCTAGGTAACAAAATGGAGGAACTAGAGCTATTGGTCCAGGAAGTGAAATCAGATATTATAGGAATAACAGAAACATGGTGGAATACTAGGCATGACTGGAGTACAGGTATTGAAGGGTATGTGCTGTTTAGGAAAGACAGAAATAAGGGTAAAGGTGGTGGAGTCGCATTGTATATCAAAGATGAGGTAGATTGTAAAGAAATAAAAAATGATGGAATAGAGAAGACAGAGTCTGTTTGGGCAAAAATCACATTGGGGAAGAAAACTATCAGATCCTCCCCTGGAATAGTGCGTGGGGTGTGCTATAGACCACCAGGATCCAATTTGGATATGGATAGAGACCTCTTTAATGTTTTTAATGAAGTAAATACTCATGGAAACTGTGTAATCATGGGAGATTTCAAATTTCCAGATATAGACTGGAGAACACGTGCTAGTAATAATAATAGGGCTCAGATTTTCCTAGATGCGATAGCTGATAAATTCCTTCATCAAGTAGTTGCTGAACCAACAAGGGGGGATGCTATTTTAGATTTGGTTTTGGTGAGTAGCGAGGACCTCATAGATGAAATGGTTGTAGGGGACAACCTTGGCTTGAGTGATCATGAGCTAATTCAGTTCAAATTAAATGGAAGGATAAACAAAAATAAATCTGAGACTAGGGTTTTTGATTTCAAAAGGGCTAACTTTAATAAATTAAAGAAATTAGCTAGGGAAGTTGATTGGACTAAAGAAATTATGGATCTTGAGGTGGAGGAGGCCTGGAATTATTTTAAATTAAAGTTGCAGAAGCTATCAGAAGCCTGTATCCCAAGAAAAGGGAAAAAATTTATAGGCAGGTGTGTTAGACCAAGCTGGATGAGCAAGTATCTCAGAGAGGAGATTAAGAAAAACCAGAAAACATATAAGGAGTGGAAAATGGGAGGGATCAGTAAAGAAAGCTACCTTATTGAGGTTAGAGCATGTAGGGACAAAGTAAGAAAGGCTAAAAGTCAGCTAGCGTTGGACCTTGCAAAGGGAATTAAAACCATTAGTAAAAGGTTTTATAGCCATATAAATAGGAAAAAAACAAAATAAGAAGTAGGAGCGCTAATTACTAAGGATGGAGTGGAGGTTAAGGATAATCTAGGAATGGCCCAATATCTAAACAAATACTTTGCTTCAGTCTTTAATGAGGCTAATGAAGAGCTCAGGGATAATAGTAACATAACAAATAGGACTAAGAACATGGAGGTAGATATTACCATATCCGAGGTAAAAGCCAAACTTGAACAGCTTAATGGGAGTAAATCGGGGGGCCCAGATAATCTTCATCCAAGAATATTAAAGGAACTGGCACATGAAATTGCAAGTCCATTAGCAAAATTTTTTAATAAATCTCTAAACTCAGGGGTTGTACCATTTGACTGGAGAATTGCTAATATAGTTCCTATTTTTAAGAAAGGGAAAAAAAGCGACCCGGGTAACTATGGGCCTGTTAGTTTGACATCTGTAGTATGCAAGATCTTGGAAAAAATTTTGAAGGAGAAAGTAGTTAGAGACATTGAGGCTAATGGCAATTGGGACAAATTACAACATGGTTTTACAAAAGGTAGATCTTGCCAAACCAACCTGATCTCCTTTTTTGAGAAAGTAACAGATTTTTTAGATAAAGGAAATGCAGTGGATCTAATCTACCTCGACTTTAGTAAGGCATTTGATACAGTACCACATGGGGAATTATTGGTTAAATTGGAAAAGATAGGGATTACTATGTAAGTTGAGAGGTGGATAAGCAACTGGTTAAAGGGGAGACTACAGCAGGTCATATTGAAAGGTGAACTGTCAGGTTGGAGGAAGGTTACTAGCGGAGTTCCTCGGGGATCAGTTTTGGGGCCAATTTTATTGAATCTTTTTATCGCTGACCTTGGCACCAAAAGTGGAAGTGTCCTGATAAAATTTGCTGATGACACAAAGTTGGGAGCTATTGCCAATTCAGAAAAGGATCGGGATATCATGCATGAAGATCTGGATGATCTTGTAAATTGGAGTGATAGCAATAGGATGAAATTTAATAGTGAGAATTGTAAGGTTATGCATTTAGGGATTAATAACAAGAATTTTAGTTATAAGCTGGGGACACATCAGTTGGAAGTAACGGAAGAGGAGAAGGACCTCGGAGTCCTGGTTGATTATAGGATGACTACGAGCCGCCATTGTGACATGGCCGTGAAAAAGGCTAATACGGTCTTGGGAAGTATTAGGTGAGGTATTTCCAGTAGGGATAAGGAGGTGGTAGTGCCATTATACAAGGCATTGGTGAGACCCCATTTGGAATACTGTGTGCAGTTCTGGTCTCCCATGTTTAAGAAGGATGAATTCAAACTGGAACAGGTACAAAGAAGGGCCACTAGGATGATCCGAGGAATGGAAAACCTGTCTTAAGAAAGGAGACTCAAGGAGCTTGGCTTGTTTACCTTAACCAAAAGAAGGCTGAGGGGGGACATGATTGCACTATTTAAATATATTAGAGGGATAAATACCAGGGAGGGAGAGGAATTATTTAAGCTTAATACCAATGTGGACACAAGAACAAATGGATATAAGCTGGCTAGTAGGAAGTTTAGACTTGAGATTAGATGAAGGTTTCTAACCATTAGAGGAGTGAGGTTCTGGAACGGCCTTCCAAGGGAAGTAGTGGGGACAAAAGATCTATCTGGCTTCAAGATTAAACTAGATGGCTACGTCTACACTGGCCCCTTCTTCGGAAGAGGCATGCTAATTTCTAACTTTGGAATAGGGAAATCCGCGGGGGATTTAAATATCCCCTGCGGGATTTAAATAAACATGTCCTCCACTTTTTTTCCGGCTTGGGGAAAAGCCAGAAAAGAGCGTCCAGACTGGCGCGATCCTCCGGAATAAAGCCCTTTTCCGGAGGATTTCTTATTCCTATTTGCAATAAGAGAATAAGAGATCCTCCGGAAAAGGGCTTTATTCCGGAGGATCGCGCCAGTCTGGACGCTCTTTTTCGGCTTTTCCCTAAGCCGGAAAAAAAGCGGCGGTCATGTTTATTTAAATCCCGCGGGGGATATTTAAATCCCCCGCGGATTTCCCTATTCCAAAGTTAGAAATTAGCATGCCTCTTCCGAAGAAGGGGCCAGTCTAGACGTAGCCGATGTGTTTATGAAGGGGATGGTTTGATGAGATAACATGATCTTGGTAACTAATTGACCATTCATTTTCAGTGGTAAATAGGTCAATGGAGGGATGATAGGAGTTACTATAGAGAACTTTCTGGGTGTCTGGCTGGTGAGTCGTGCCCACATGCTCAGGGTTTATCTGATCACCATATTTGGGGTCGGGAAGGAATTTTCCTCCAGGGTAGATTGGCAGAGGCCCTGGAGGTTTTTCGCCTTCCTCTGTAGCATGGGGTACAGATCACAGCTGGAGGATTCTCTGCATCTTGGGGTCTTCAAAGTATCTGAAGGCTTCAATATCTGAGATATAGGTGAGAGGATTATTCTAGGAGGGGGTGGGTGAGATTCTGTGGCCTGCCTTGTGCAGGGGGTCAGACTAGATGACCATAATGGTCCCTTCTGACCTTAAAGTCTATGAGTCTATGATAGGCAGCAAACCTTCCTTAGCACTAGGGATGTAAAAATGTGACTTTCTTCAAGTGGTCCCTGTGGGTGCTCCACTGTAGGTGTCGGGCTCATCCCGGCACCGCAGATCGGAGACTTTCAATAGCTGGAGTCAGCCGGGCCACGCATGCGCGGTTAGTGTCTTGCGCTGTTCGTGCCCTTTGATCATCGCGTGCGGCCCGGCACCCGCCAGTTCCTCTCAGCCTTTCTCGGTCGCAGACGGAGCTCTCCTGTTCTCCTCAGGGATTTCAGTTAGTCAGCCGTCCTCTGTAAATAGATAGTTGGAGATAGATAGTTAGGTTAGCACAGTTCTTTCTTCTTTTGGTTCTTTAGAAAACAAAAAGAAAACAAAACACCCTGTTTCTCGTTACTGTTCGCGGTTTGCCGCTTCTCCCGCTTGGCATTTCACTGTTTAAAAAAACCCCAAAAAGTGAAGACTTGGTGAGCTCTATGCCTGGATCGCCAGGTTTCAAAGAATGTGCTCTTTGCCGTGAGGCGATGCTGGCCTTGGACAGCCATTCTGCCTGCATACGGTGCTTGGGGGAGGCGCATATCCTGAGAAGTGCCCCCATTGTAGCAAACTCACAGCCAGGGTGCGCCAGGATAAGATGTTGCTCTTACGATTGCTTCATAAAGGGGTGCTTGTGGGAGGAGACATTACATATAATAACGTTAACCACGCGGACTTTTCAGTCACTCGGTCTCATTATCAAAGACCAAAAATCCATGACAGAGCCCACACAGGTCATAAATTTTATAGGGATGTGGCTAGACTCCATCACAGCTTGAGCGTATTTACCTCAAGATCATTTTCAAGCTATTCAGGAGCTAACTACCACAGTGTCGGTGCTCACTTGCCTATGTCTCCTGGGGCACATGGCCACCACCATTTTCGTGGTTTGACATACAAGACTACACTTTCGCTGTCTCCAGCATTGGCTGGTGTCTGTATATATCCCCACAAAGCACAGCATTCACAAGACAATAACCTCGACCACCCTCGTTCACAGGTCCCTACTCTGGTGGATGAAACCGCAAAATCTCATGGCAGGTTTGCCCTTCCGCCACCAACAGCCATTGAGCCAAGTGACCACAGATGCCTCCCTCATTGGCTAGAGTGCTCATATGAATGGCATGTGAGTACAAGGCAAGTGTTAACAACAGAATCTACTCTATACATAAATCTCCTAGAACTCAGGGTAGTATTTCTTGCTTGCAAACTTTTCCATGTTCACATTGTTGGCACAACCGTCAGAGTTCTGACAGACAATGTAGCCACAATGTATTATGTGAATCGACAGGGAGGAGCGTGCTCCAATCCCTCTGTGCACAAGCAGTTCAGTTATGGAATTGGTGTGTCTGGAACGACATCACCTTAATAGCTTCATACTTACCGGCACGAACAATGCGGTGGCGGACACGCTCAGCAGGCATTTCCCTCACGACCACGAATGAGAGATTCATTCGGATATTCTGCACGACATCTTCCGTGTTTGGGGGTCTCTGCAGATAGACCTGTTCGCCACCTACAACAACAGAAAGTGTCACCACTATTGTTCAAGAGCGGGCATTGGCAAGGGGTCCCTCAGAGACGCATTGCTAGTCCGTTGGGACAGACTGGTGCTTTATGTGTTTCCTCCCACAGTTCTCGTACTGAAAGTATTAGAGAAAATCAATGCAGACTCAGCCCGGGTGATTCTCATAGCCCCAACATGGGCAAGGCAACTGTGGTACCCATTTCACAGCTGAATGGCCTTACAACCACCTCTTCCTCTTCCCCTCCTACCAGATCTGCTTTCTCAGAATCACGGCTCCCTGCTACATCTGAGACTGGAAACCCTGCATCTGACAGCATGGCTTCTAGCTGTTTCAAACCGGGGAGCATCTCTGCTCGGATCGGGTGAAGGCAATACTATTGCAGAGCAGAAGGGACTATACAAGAAAGACTTATCTTGCTAAATGGAAGAGATTCGCTAGTCAGATGTGTAGGTAACCACATGGATCCGCACACATCACCAATGCACCAAATCCTCGATTATATTCTTTGTCTTTAACAAACGGGTCTTTCGATTGCCACTCTGAGAGTGCATTTATCAACAATTAGTGCCTTTAGAAGGTATAGAAGGTATGTCTGTTTTTGCGCATCCACTGGTTAAGAGGCTACTAAAAGGACTGTCGAACCTCAAATCCCCGTGTAGACCACCACCTCCCTCATGGAATTTGGACCTGGTACTGGATACCCTGATGTACCCACCCTTTGAGCCAATGGCCACAACATCCCTTCACATGCTTACCATTAAGGTCGTTTTTCTGCTGGCAATTACGTCGGCATGCAGGGTGAGCAAATTGGCAGCTTTGATGGCAACACCACCAATCACAGTCTTCAGTAAGGTCTTGCTCACTTTATGCGCCCACCCTGCCGACCTTCATTCCTAAAGTTTGTTCCCAGTTTCATGTTAATGAACCGATTGTTCTCCGCTCTTTCTACTCGAAACCTCACACCTCCATGCGAGAAGCGTTGCTTCACAACCTCGACGTACGTCGAGCAATTGCTGTCTACATTGATGCAATAACACCTTCTGTCGACAGAACTCTGTTGACAAAAGGCGTTATTCCTCATATAATGAGGTTTACCGCTGTCGACAAAAGTGCCGAGTTCTGTCGACGTTATGGCGCTAGTGTATAGTTTTGTCGACAGAAGTCCACTTTTGTCGACAACACCCTGTAGTCTAGACATACCCTAAGGTAACACAGGACAACATGTTTTTAAAATTACAGACTAACACAGCCACCCCCCTGCGAATTAGGAAGGGAAAAGCTAAGGTCCCGCTAGCCTAGAGAAACGAGCTTTCCCAGAACAGAGGAGGTCAGATTTGAAAGAGGTCATTTTTGGGAGGCAAGGAGGGATCCTTTTTTACAGCTCTCCTTTGCCGCGGTGTGTAAAAAGCAGCAGTCACATTTTGTACTGCTCCCCATCATGTTGACAAGTTGCGGCGCTCCACTTCCCTGTGGCTCCAGGGACTGTGGTGAGTGCAGGGGCTCGGCCTCTGCTGCTGTCCCATGTCAGGCTCCCTGCTGATCCCCAGGCTGTGTCCCTCGAGGGAGGAGGTTTGGGAGTAGGGGTGCAATGGAGGGCAAGGGACAAGGCAGTGCAGGGGCAGGAAGAAGCATGATGGAAGCAGCACAGGGGCTGGACTTGGGGGGAGGGGATGCACCCCCCAGGGCCACTGGGAAATACGTGCCAGCAGCCACACCCGGGCCAGGGATTGTACCTGCTTGGGCTGTAGATGGCCCTCGGGCTGTGAGTTTGAGACCCCTGGCACAGGGGGCTGGAGGACGATGGGGAAGAGCGAACAGTAACTCTAAATATAGAGGGTCATTTTTGGTCATTTCTATGGTGATTGTTGTTTAGGGCAGAGCTCATTTTAACCCACATAGGACAGTTCATCTGCCAGCGACTCCATCCCTCCTCTGTTATTCTGATACCATGGAAAGAGCAAGAACAGCCACATCTCCCACCAGCTCCATCAGAGGAAGGCAAACTCAGTTCTATTTTTAAAAGTGTCCCCTATAATTAAATCTGCTTCCCTCCCCCCTCCTCCTGTGCTTCTGCCCACGTGCCACAAGAAAACACCCAGCCCGAGTCTGGGATGACAGCAGAGGAGCTGAAAAGAGAGAGAACAAAAAGGAAGAAAAACAGCCCCAGAGAAGCCGATCACTCTTGCGAGTTTCCTACAGTCGGGGGCAATGGGTGGAGACTGACCCCTGCCACTTAATGGTGTTAACCTTCTGTGACCCTGACCCACGCCACACGCCTGGCCCCAGGACATCAGGGCAGCACGCCCTAGGCGTCACAGCTCTGTGACACGTGGGACCAGCCCGCCTCAGTGAATCCCCACTAGCCCTGGGAGTCTGGGCATCCAGCGACGTTCCGGACCCCAAAGCCGAGGGACTTGGAAAGTGCTTTGCGGGGCAGAATGCTGTGACGCTCCATCCCTGCCTTCCACGGGGCTGCCTCTCCTGGACCCTCCCCCCAGCTAATGTCCTGCTCTTCTACAAGGCCCGGGTGGACTGAGATGGGATATTTGAGGGAGGAGACACACCAGGAGTGGCTCTCTGGATCTCCTTTCCTGCCCCCGCCTCACCCCCATCTCCTGTGCTGCTGCATAAGAGAATCACAGAAACTCGCTGGCAGAGAGAAACAAAACTTAGTGACTCCGTGGAAATGTTAATCCTGCCCCAGACTGTTCCTCTTCTGAATTCCCCCCACCCCTACAGTAAATGATTTGTCATGGAATGACCAAATGGTAGCCCAGACGTGGCAGGACCACTGGGATACAGGGGCACTTCTGGGAGCTTCTGTCCTAGAAGGGGGTTTGTCAGTGTGTACACACACCATCCTGTGAGGGCGAGGTTACAGTGATATGTAGACGCCACTTGCACTCTTGTCAGTCCGTCACCCCAAGGCAGTGTGCCCTAAAGGCCCAAGTCTGTCTAGTAGTCCTTGAGTGCAGGGCAGTACAACCGAATGGCCAGTGTCAATATAGTAGCACTCCCTTCACAGGGCAGTACAACTTAGTGGCTAAAGCCTATACAGTAGCCCTTGGGTTTCAGGGCAGCACGGCTTAAGGGCCAGATTCTATACAGTAGCCCTTTGGTGGCAGGGCAGTACATCCTAGTGGCTAAAGTCTGTGAAGTCACCCCTGTGTTGCAGGGGAGCATGTCCCAATAGCCAGAGTCTCTGAAGTGCTGGTATTCCTGCAGTAAGTCCTTCCTCTCCAGTATCCAGCTCAGACTGAGCCGAGCTGCTCCCTTTTATACTGCCCCAACACTTGGAGCACGCCCAGTATGGCTAGGGTTGCCAGATGGTAAAACCAAAATACTGAACACCCCCTCCTCCCCTCCCTCCCCCCAAAAAAAACACCGGGGAAAAAATTCTGTTGAGGGGGGAAAAAAAGGGGGGAAGACCAAAGGGGAGGGGAGGCTGGAGGCTGGGCCCAGTTGCTGAGTGTGTTAGGGTGCCAGGTGTCCAGTATTTTTGCCTCCTGGCAGGGGAAAAAACCAGAACATACTGGAGATTTCAGGGGTCCGGAGTTTTCTGAATGTTTTTTACCAGACAAGAGGCAAAAATACCGGACTGTCCGGGTCAATACTGGACACCTGTCAACTCTGCGTATGGCTGGGGGCAGGACTTCCTCCCCCCACAGGGATATTAACACCCCCCGCCCAGTGTGACGTACGCATACTCCACCAAAGGGCCTTGCTGCCACAGATGCTTTCAGTATGTAGGGCTCGCACTCAGGTTTGCTTTCCTTTTATTTAGGTTCCCTGTGGCTCGTCACAGCCTAGGGCAGTGTTTCCCCATTGGTGCTCCGGGGAACCCTGGGGATCCGTGAAGCGAAAGCAAGGGTGCCACGAAGAGCTGGCACTCCCCCACCCCCTGTTAAAGAGACAGAGCCATGGCGAGGGCTCTTTTGTTGTTGTTGTTGCTCAACAAAACGCGGCAGGGGCCTTTTTTTTTTTTAAAGGCAACTCTAGGGGTTCCATGGCCAAATAAAATTGGGAAACACTGGCCTAGGGAAATGACCCAGGTCAGGGTGGATTTACCAACCCCAAGCTGAAGTTGGGCACTTTTCAAAGACAAAACCAGGCCAGTTTCATTGTCCTACAGGCTGTGCCATGTGCAGCTATTTTACTCCAGTGCCAAGGATGTGTAAAGGGTTGACTGGTGGCACTTTGCACTCATTTGCCGTGGTGATAATGCCTCCATGAGGTGCAGGCCAGATGAAATCCAGAACAGATTTGTCCAGGGGTATGTCTAGACTACAGGGTTTTGTCGACAGAAGTTTTGTCAACAGATACTGTCGATAAAGCTTCTGTCGACAAAGAGCGTCTAGACTACATCCAGTTCTGTCGACAAAGCAAGCTTCTTTGTCGACATAACAGTGTGGACGCAAAGGACAGTGTAGATACAATAATGCCTTCTATCGACAGAGGTCTGTCAACAAAAGGAGTTATTCCTCGTAGAATGAGGTTTACATACATCAACAAAACTGCTGAGTTTTGTCGACGTTATGGCGACATAACTCAAAGGCAGTGTGGACACAGGTATAGTTTTGTTGACAAAAGTCCACTTTTGTCGACAAAACCCTGTAGTTTAGACACACCCCAGGGTAGTAAACAAAGCCCAGGCAAAGCTGGAGAGGGTTACCATGGCCTCCTTTCCAAAGCTAAACAAAGCCCTTGGGGGCAGATCCTTCTGCCGCAGCTCCCCCAGAGTTAAGCCCAGTGTGAAAGCCCCAGAGCACTGGTGAATACAGGCTGCAGGAGTTTTGGTTGGTTTGTTTGTTTTGCACTGGCAGCTTCTGTATCTTTCTGCAAGAAGGGGGAGCAGGTCCCAACAATCAGCCGGGGTGTATCAAGATGAGCAGCAACGTGATACCTACATTTGGCCTTGTTTGGGCCTTGCTTCAAACGCAGCAACCAGCCGTGGATTCCTTCCAGCCAAACGCCTGTGTGAGAGGAAACGCTGATGAGAGCGCATTGGCATCCTGAGCAGTAACCACTTTCCCACCCAGGAGACACTGTCAGTGAGGCCAGTCTCAGATAAACACAGACCCACTTTGCCGAAATGCCTCTTCACTGACGCCTGCCTTGCCAAGCTCTGAAATGGGTCCTCACCCACAACGACAGTGGAGTGACTGAGAATTTAGCCCAGCCAATGTAGTTCATCCAGATGAAATATTATACCGTGCTCGTGTACGGACGCCAGTGTAGCTTAGCCTAGCAGGATCCCAGCTTCTCTTCATGGGCTTCAGAAAGCTGCCCCGAGTCCCTTGCTGAAGAATAGAAATGCATCCCTCTGCCATCTCAGCTTTAGCATCTGTGCAGTAGGCTCTGGATTTCTGAAGGCAAACACAGGATTAGCCTGGGTCTGGGTGGTCTCCACTGTCCCAGTGTCCGTGCTCAGGGGACAGGGGCTCCCATGGGCAGGACTAGGATGATACATTTCTGGCGGGGTGGAATTTGAGGTGTGTGTCCCCACAGCCTCTCCTGTGTTGGTCTGTACAGTGCTTTGAGGACGAAGAGCCCCACGTAAGTTGTGTGCGTGCAATGAATGACAGTTAGCTTCTAACTCCCTGGGCCCTCCTGGGGCTCTGCCACACAAGCTGTGTTGCTGCCTCAGGATGTGCCCAGGGAGTGTTTGTGTGTTTGTTATCACACGTGTCTTGAGAGACACTGACTCCTTTTCCGTGCCACTTGGGAAAGTAGAGTGGACGGATTTTCAAAAGTGCTCCGGACCAGAGTTCCCGCTAAGGTGCGCGGCTGCGCCCAAAAAACTCTGTCCCCGCCCAGCTCCTCTGGAGAGTCGCGCAGCAGCACTTGTGTGGCAGGAGGCTGCTCCGGCGGGCGGTGCCAGCTGAAACGGCATGGTGAGGGAGCCACTGGGGCAGAGGGCCAGAACCTGCCGTAGCCGTGTGGCGGGGAGGCCTGTTCTGGTGGCTGTGGCCAGGAACGGGACATGTCGCATGGCGGGGGGAGGGGAATCTCCATCAGCTGCAAATGGCACATGCCACTTGTCGGGGGGGGGGGGGGTTGCTCCGGCAGCTGGGAATGGGACATACTGCATGTCTGGGGCGGGGGGGTTGCTTGGGCAGCTGGAACTGGACATGCTGCACGGTGAGGGATGGGGGGTTTCTCCTCCGGCGGCCAGGGACGCGTGTGTTAATAAATTGGGGGCCGCAGCAGCACACATCCACACCAGCGCACATGACCTCAATATTGGTGAACAAGCCAAAACTTGCTTTGCTCATGGTTGGAAAATCTTAGGGGGACACTGTTCAGGACCCTTTGAAACCTCCGCCTCTAAGCCGTGGAGCAGAGGGACTAGATAATGTCCCTCTGACTAGCTTCTGGGCCTCCCTGCCTTTTACTGCAGAAATGAACCCAGCAGCACTGCAGTGTGTTTATGGCTAGGCCTGGCATGCTGGGATGTAGGTAACACACAGTTCTCTGCAGTCCAGCTGCCTCCAAGTGGTTTCGTCATACTCCGAAGGTTGTGCAGAGAACAAATACGCAACGCTGAGCATTTACTGAATGACCGGAGACTTTTAGCCTGCAGCAAGGTCCCGTTTGATCACACACAGCCTCTGCCTCTAGCCCAGGTCTGGGATCTTACACGGTCATTGCTGTCTTTGTCAGCGTCACTAGGGTTTGCTAGATGTGGCTAATTCAACAGGCAGCTTGAATGTGTTTTGGAATCTAACCTTCCCTCGAGCACGTGCACAGAAGGCACTGGGAATCTTTGAAATGTTGTTCCAAGATGTTCTATAGCTGGAGCAAAATGCAGGACAATGTAGCACTTTAAAGACTAACAAGATGGTTTATTAGATGATGAGCTTTCGTGGGCCAGACCCACTTCCTCAGATCTGGCCCACGAAAGCGCATCATCTAATAAACCATCTTGTTAGTCTTTAAAGTGCTACAATGTCCTGCATTTTGCTTCAGCTACCCCAGACTAACGCGGCTGCATTTCTATCACTGTTCTATAGCTGGATCTGCTTTGCTCTCAGCGCCCGGCAGGGGGCGGTTCCTCCCTAGCTTCAGGGAAATCTGCTGCAGAGTTGCCTGTTGGGTGTCTGGTGGAAGTTAATGCACTGGCTGTGCAGAGGATGTGGGCAAGCAAAGTCTCCCTCCCTCTCTCCCTCCCTCTTCTTTTTTAAAGTGAAAACAGCTGTGTGTCCGAGTTCCGGGGGGGTGGGGGGGGGTGTTTTCCAAGTGTGACGTGTTGAGGGCAGCCGTCCCTAGGTGGCTCCCTTTGGCGTAGATGCGTGTTTGTGTTTGACATGTATGTGCTGGCGTATGTACATGCTGTCCAGAACATGCCCAGTAGACAGAGCAAAGGGCTGAGACTCAGGAGCCCTGGTTTCTATTCCTGGCTCAGCCACTGGCCTGCTGGGTAGCCTCGGCAAGTCACATCACTGCTGTGTGCCTCAGTTTCCCCATATGTACAGGGGGGATAATGACATCTGCTAGAGCACCTTGAGATCCATCAGTGGAAAGGGACTGTCTTATTGTTCTCTCCTTGCACAGCGCCTAGCACCGTGGGGTCATGCTATTACAAACCTGGAGTGTGATTTGAGCACCTCTGTTCCCTTCCCCCAACAAGTCCCCATGTGTGGCAGGATTAATAAAGACATTGGGATTCTTGGTGGTGAAGGTAGGGCTGGGTTCTTGGCAGATGTGTGGGCCCTTTACCCATATTGCTCTCACAACCCAGCACTGCAGGGGGTATGTAAGCTGGGCGATGAAATCATTGTATGGGAGGGGAGGGGTCAGGCAGGTGCCCTGCACCCCCGCCCTCTGCGGGAAGAGGCTGCTGCTGTGCCCCTCGCTCCAGGCTGCATGGGGAGTTCTGCTCTGGCTTTCGTGCTGTCTCAGGCTTTTCAGCTGCAAACGAACCAGGTGCCGCCCAGTCCCACTGGGCTCTGCGGCAGGGCAAGGCAGTGGGTGGTTCCCTGTCCCTGCCCCCTCCAGTGGAAGCGGGTGAAGGCAGAGCCTCTACAATCAGCAGGGTCATTCTGCATGGCTTAGCTGCCTGCCCCATTCCTCAGATGGCGTACACTCTCAGCACAATCCCTGGAGTCAGTGTCCCTCCCTGCTCTGGCAGGATGTGGCCTTTAGATGGCGCTAGGCCTCTACCATTCGCTCTACGCCCTTCAGTGGCTTTGCACATCACCCTGTCCACAGCGTGACTAAAGGAGCTTTCACCGCTTGGCTGCTAGCAACGTGGATGAGCCAGGTCACGGGCAAAATGCTTGTGCTGTTTGCTGTTACCCCAGAACCTCCGATACCCAGTCATGCAGCAGGCCCTAACTGCGCTAGGCGCTGTACAACCACAGAGCAAAACGTCCGTGCCCCAAAGAGCTTATGCCAGCCAAGCTGCCCCGCGAGAGCAGCCTGCTAAGCTGCTGCCTGTGATGTGTCTAGTCGGCAGCAGGAGGCACCTCAGAGAGGTTCCAGCCTGCAGCACCGAATGAGCAGTGTGTGTGGCCGGAGAGGGCAAATCAGGCTTTTCCAGGGTTCCCAGTTCCCCAGAGGCTGGGCTCTGCCCTAGGGATGTGAAAGGTTAACCAGTTAGCCGGTACTGGTGAGGCTTACTGCTTCCAGTTAACCAGCAGGGCTGGAGCAGCTCCCTGCCTGCCACGGACGGGGGCTGCTTTGGTTGTCTGGAGCAGCCTCTGCCTAAGGTGAGCCCAGGTGCTTGCAGGCAGGGGCTGCTCCAGCATCTGAATCACCAGAGTCCCTCTGCCTGGGACGTGCCTAAGCCCACAGTGGAGCAGCCCCTGCCCTGCTGATGCCTAGGACGACCCCGGGCGTTTGGAGTCGGTTGGCTGCAGCCCTGTGCCATGCTGCTGAGTGTGGGGCCTGGCTTGGCCAACGATTCTTTTGCTTCACAGTGGCACCAGGAGCCCTTCCTAAGGTTTGGCCCCCAGTGTGCTGGGCACACTCTGCCTCAGAGACTGACCATCCAAATGGACAAGGCTGTCACTGAGCAGAAGGGAAAGGGACTTGCCCGAGGTCACCCAGCAGATCAGTGGCAGAGCAAGATGTGACGGCGAGTCGGGGTCCTCCAATCCTGCAGCCCCGTAGCAGCAAGAACAGACTCCACCAGCCAGTAGAACAGGGGGGTTTATTGCTTCTCCAGGATACAGCCCGGCACAGACGTGACGTATCTACAGGAGTCTGGGCCAGGATGCCTCAGCCCCCTTGAGATGGGTCCCTGGGTCCCTAGATTCCAGCCCCCTGCTTAGTCTGTTTCCTTCATGGTTCCAGCCCAAGACTTCTTGCTCCCAGACCCTGCCCCCAAACCAGGTGTTCGTCTCCCCCTCCCTCCCTTTGTCTCTCCCCTGGGGAAGGAGCCTTGTTACCAGGTGTCTAGGCTGATACGCGTGTGGGTGAGTCAGTGGGAATCACACATCACAGCGCAGGGGGACACGGGGTCACAGAGCAGACAGCCCCCCGCTACGGCACACAAGAGCATTCAGGTCTCACTCGGGGGCCCTGCCTGCCTAGTAGGTGGCAGCGCATGCTGTACAGTAGTGCTGCCTCGCTCCTTCTGCAGATACTGCCACCGGGGAGAGACTGGAGTCGCGGCGCCGTAAGGCTGGCTGGAGAGGGCCCCGCACAAGGCCCAGGAGTCTCCCTGCTTCGGTAGAGGGGTGTTCTCGCCTGGACAGGGCCTGCTTCAAGTCTGGCTGGTGCTTAGATGCTGAAGGAGACGAAGCCCCTGGCGGCCTCTCTGGAGGTGCCTGTGTCCCAGCCCATCTTCGCGGGGCCGAGGGCGGGGTCTGGAGCATGGCGGAGCGGTGGGCTGTGCACGGGGGTAAGTGCAGAGAACTCCAGCTCGGAGATAGCGGACTCGCCCTCTTGCTGCCCAGGCTAAGGGGCAGAGGGCAGCCGGGCGATCCATCGTGAGTGAAACGGAAACACGTGGAATCATGAAAGCGGGCGTGACCTTGAGACGTGATCGGTCCGGTCCCTGGCGCAGAGGCAGGGCAAGGAGCCCTGGACCACCCCCGATGGGGGGTTGTCAGACCTGCTCTGAAAAGCCTCCCCGGCCATTCCCAGGGGCCTGGGGCCTGAGGCAACCCCCCACCAGTGCCCCAGTGTAGGGCTTAGCATAGCTCCCTGCCATAGGCTCTGCTCCACCCCCGCCCTGCCCCCTTCCCGCCCCCTCCGCTGAGCATTGCAAGCCGGGGGAATGACCTGGGGCGAGGGGCCTGGCACAGGGCGGCAGTAGGACGGTGGGAGTTGGAACAGCCCGGCAGCCTGCACCGCTGTTCTCAGAGCCCCTCAGTCGCCTTGCCTCAGGACCACCGCGCCCTGCTTGTTTTACCGTCCTCGCCGGTCGGGCTCTCTAGCCCCTTGATCATCTCTGTGGCTCCCCTTCCACAACTCGCCTCCAGCGCGGTGCCCAGAACCGGACACAGCACCGCAGCTGAGCCCTGCCCGGGGCCGCACAGAGCAGGACAATTCCCTCCCCGTCTCAGCCGGTTTCCCAGCTGCCTCGTGCTCTTGGCTCCACTCTCGCCCCAGATCGGCGAGCCCAGCACAACCTCCTCCTGGCCGCTGCCGAGGCCGGTGCAAATGTCTCCCCTTGCGCCCCAATGGAGAGCAGCCCCCTCTTTGCTGGTGCGAGTGGCTAGTGTGCCCCGGATGAGGAGGGGTTCTGAATTTCAGCCCTCCCTGTAGTCGAGGAGTCTGCCTGTCTGTGCGCCTCGGCCCGCGGCCTCAGCAGCCCTCTCTGCTCTCAGTAACTCTCCTACTTGCCCAGGGGCGGGGAACTGCCGGCTTCAGGGAAGCCAAAGGCAAAGCTCCCATTTCGGTCTTGCTAGGCGGCTTGTGGCAGGGGCAGCTGCTCTGTGCAGAGATGAGAGAGAGACAGGGCGTAACAGGAGCCGGAACGAGAGAGCTCTGAGCCCCACATCGGGCCAGTAAGGAGCAGAGCTCGTGTCCTGCCCAGACTGACAGACGGAGACTGGACAAGGCCGCGCTGGGCCAAGCCAGACAGCGAGGGAAAGGGAAAGGCAAGGCCAGGAGACCCCACTGGGAAACGTCACCTTCAGGCCTGCGGCTGAGCCACAGGTTCCCAGAGGGGCAGAGTTGCCCCCAAGGGAGCAGTGGGGGAGGCTGGTAGGACACTGGAGATCTGGAGTCTCTTCCCAGCTCTGTGATGTGGCCTTGCAGAGGTTACTTGGGCTCTGCACTTAATGGTCCCCCACCCTCCCTCTGCCCCATCTGCTTAGTCCTGTGGCTTGGGGCGGGGGTGAGGCAGCTCCCAGCGTAATCAGGTCCCGATCTCAGTTAGGGCCCTGGGGGCTGCCGTGGGGCAAGTTACACCCACAATTGGGCCAGGACTGAAGTGGGGAGGGCTGAACACGGCTCCTTTCATCAGGAGCATCCCTGCCCAAGCCCTAGCTCTGCAGCAGGCCAGGCCCCGGCCCCAGGAGCCTCTGAACACTGGGCTGGCTTGGGAGCTCTCCGTGCGAAGCGGATGATTCTGCAAGTGGCGCTGTTCCTCCCATGTCACCACTCATCAGCTGAGATCAAAACCGAGGTCCCACCAGGTTACTAGGGCCATTAAAGATCCCATGGCCCTTTAACCTGCCCTCATTTCCATCTCCCCGTTCCCATGGGATACAGAACCCTCATGGCCCTGAGCTGAGGGGAGGCGCTGCTGCGTCACTCCACCCTAGAGGTGGCTGCATTTTGCTGGGGAAAGGAGTGAGCGTGGCCAGAGAAGGGGTCTGGGCATCAGGAATCCTGCAGCCTATGCCAGGCTCTGCCATAATAAAACCCTCGCTAGCAAACTAAACCGAAACTGCTGATCCCTTCTCCGGCCTGGCCCGTCCCGGGGGCGTTGTGCAGCAGGGGCATTTGGAGCTGGCTGAAGTCACTAGGCCAGACTCTCAGCTGGTGGCAGACAGCAGACTCCTCGCCAGCGATTCTGATTGGTACCAGCTGGGGCAGGAGGCTGGATTTCCCTCCAGGACTCTGCAGATTTGTGTGAGTGGGCGCAGAATCCGCCCCCTCTGCTGCAGCCTGGGCTCTGGGGAGTCTGAACTCCGTGCCCCATGAGTGGACAGGGGGTTATGGAGTTCAGCCGGCTCCCTCTCAGCAGGGGGTGTCATTTGGGCTGCGCGCGCCTCCGGCGTCAGGCGCGGTTGCCTCCGGGGAGGGACGTGACTTTCATCACGGTTGGTTCTTTGCCAGGCTCAGATGAGGGCAGAGGGGACCCCAGGCTCCGGATTGATCTCTTGCCTGGTAGAAACCGCACACGTCCCCTCCTCCCTTTCGGGGACTGAGCATCCCCATTTCTAGCCAAGACCCTGCTCTGGTAGCAACGGGATTAACTCGGGAAGAGCTGCCAGCCCTCCCTCCTCAGCTCCAAGGGCAGCTGGCCTGACCCCTCCTGGAGCGTGGCCTGGGAGGGTGGGAATGGTCACACCCCAGAGCCGTTAGTGGTGCTGAGCAGCCGAGGCACCAGGTGGGGGCTGGGAAAGGAGCTGGATTGCTGCGAGACGTCCCGGGCGTGTCTGGCCCGGGGGCAGAAGGGGCTCGCTGAGATCTAGGAGGCTGCCCAGGAGGGGGGTTGCTGCCCGTCCGTGCAGGAAGAGAGGCCGTTAGTGCGCAGAGCTGGGTGACTGGTGACCCCCAGAGCAGAGCGCTCTGCTCTGCAGACACACGGCCTCTGTAATTAGGGTTATTTTTGGGTGTCCCTTCCTTTGTCTATTTCGAGCCCGCATCCTCCGCAGTGCAAACCAGGGGAGGTGCACAGAGCTGAACCCGCTGGGGTTGGGAAGCAGCACAACGAGGCTTCTAAACTGGGCTCCAGGGCGTAGGAGCCATTGGCGAAGGCTGGCAGGGCGCCCTGGCAGCGTGCAGACCACAGCCCTCCCGGGTGGAGGCTGCCAGGGAGCACGCTGCCCAGGTGGGTTGCGGGGGACGAGCGTGAGCTGACCTGGGGCTGCGCTGGAAGCATAGAGCAGTCCAGTTCCTTGATAGAATTTCCAGCAGTGGGATGTGCATCCTAGTGGTTAGGGTATGTTACATCTGCCCAGCTGGAGCTGATGGATGAAGGGTGGAGGTGAGGGCATAGAGGGGTGTGTGGAGTGACTGGCTGTAGATGCTCATGGGTTTGAGCTGGAGATCCCAGGTTCAGCCCTTGGGGAGTGGCTGTCCCAGATGTGCATCATGCTGCTGAAAATGCCCTCCTCTAAAACAGCCATTCCATTTCTTCCTTTCCTGGTCGCTTGGGTAGAGCCTGCCATCCAGGTCACTCCCCACTTCTCTGCCTGCCTTCGTGGGGGCAGCTGGCACCGCTGGAGAACAGAGAGAAAAGCGACTCTGGAACCAGCTGGCTGTGACCTTCCTCCAACCATTTGGGGTTTGGCTGAAACACAGGCCCCCGATCTAGCCCCTCTGAACCTCTGCTTTGGGGTTTGCAAATTGCAACTTGACTGATCCAGTTTTGCAGAGCAAAACCCATCCCTAGCTCTCCCCTACTTGAACACCCTCTAAGCTACTAACAGAAACACCTTTCCTGCCCTGGATGGCCACCATGGGACTTGGCTCTGGGATCCAGTGTGCTGCTCCAATGCCCGGTCCTCGACTAGTTCACTCCAATGTGTGGTTACCAGCCAGTTACGCGACCATCTTGCCAGGCCTTGTGGCCATTAGCGCTGGGTCTTCTCCTCTCCTCTGTACCTGTATAAATGGGACCCCCTCCTGGATCCACAGGGTCGGTCTCTACCCACATCCCGTCCCTGCACTTTTGCCCTTTCTCTCCATGGACGGTTTCCTTCTCTCACCCACCTCCTCTTGATGCTGTGGTCGAGGTGGGTGAGAGAAGGATGCCCTTGATGCCTTTCCTGGTCTTCCCAAATCCACCCTGCTAACTCTTCCACTCTGTGCGGCCCCCCAGATGAGATGCATCAGTCACAACCCAGGAACACAGACGGGCTGCAGCTGTGCCCTGCGCCTGCCTCTTCAAGCTGGGCCCATCACAGGCTGTGACAGCCCCCGGGCCTGGAGGCAGTGGCTGGGCCCAGGATTGCGGCTTTACCATTGCAGCTGGTTTCAGTTAGCACTCAAGACACATAAAAGCCAGCAAGGGTTTATATTTAGCCAGGCTCCTCTAGGAGGAAAGCCTTTTATCCTCCTGGCTGGTCATCCATCAAGCCCTCGGGGCGGGGCCGTGTCTCCAAATAGCTCCCACCGACAGGCAGCCACTGCAAAACCACATTTCCTCCTGGGAGGGCCCTCCGGAGACAGGCACTCGCTGTGGCGAGGCCTCTGGTCGCCAGCTTTACAGCAGGCTGGGCACGGGAGCTGGCTGGAAAGCAGAGCTGAGGCAGAGACGCCACCCACCAGCTGGGGCACGGAGATGGCAGGGTGGCGTGCAAGCAGCCCTAGGGCCCCCGGCTTGCAGGCCATACTCCCGTTGCCCCGCAGGGAAATTCCAGCTGGGAATTTTCCATTGGTTCCAGATGCCCAACTTCTGCTTGGGAACAATCAGCAGTCCAGGGGGCTCTTTGTTACTCAAGCGACCGGCCCTCGGATGGAGACCAGTGGAGCATTCCACAGAGCGCAGGAGGCCGCTGACATGTCTGCTAGGGGAGCTGAGCGCGTAAGGACTGTCTGTGCCTCGGCGTCGTAATCTAGCGGGGCAGCTGCAGGCAGGACGCTGGCAAGACCCGCGACCGCGGGCCTGGAGTGCAAACCGGCGATGCCGGGGTGCCAGTGGCATCGGCTACGTTCGAACATGCCCGCAGTGGGAGGTGCAGGTGCCACCCCTGGGCACTGCCCCAAGGCCTGTTGCGTCTGGAGCTTTCGATGGCAGTAACAAACCGTCGCCTTGTGGCTAGGTGTGTGCCCGCTGCTAGGGGGCCATAGCGCTGTGATAGGCACTCACAGTGAAAGCACTTTCACCGGGTGGAGACTTCTCCGAAGGACGAATCTTCAGTCCGGGACAGGAAAAGATGCTGCGCCCCCGGGCGCTACCCATCGAACCCTCTCACACCATGAGAAATGCCCAGGGTTCAGTCTGGGTACAGTGAGCAGAGCCAGGAACTGGGCCTGGCGTCTATGGCAGAGAGCCTGTCCGATCTTTGTGTAACCCACACACCTAGAATCGCAACCCCTTCTGCTTCGGGATGCCAGTGTTTACAGTGGGATTAAAAGGCTCCAGCTGGCTCTGAGGTTCCCCCATTGGGACACTACGTGGCTAGCAGGGAAGGCCGATTTATTTTCTTAGTCTCTAGGGCCGCGTGCACGGAGTAAATTACAACCCTGGGGCAGGAGGACTCCTGCAGAATTATCCCAGAGTGGCTCTGTTCTAGAAAGGAGCTTGGGAGGAGTTCTGTGTGTGCTCAAGCGACACCAACGTGGAACTCGGACTAGTCTGGAATGGAACTGGTTTCCTTTGCTCTCCTTCCAAGAGCGAACGTCGTTTTTCCAGTTGATCTGGAACAGAGGGCATTGGACCTTGTATTTTTGCTCTCCAAAGCTGGATGCTTTCCCACAAAAACACTGAAAATAAAACTTATTTGTTTTTCTTCCCAGTGAGAAAGTTTCTTCTTTTCTGGGAAGAAGCGCAGAGGTCGGACCAGACCAGCTATCATCTGGGCTTTGTCCGGGAGCGCCTGCCAATCCTGCCTGAGTATTGTAATGCAAGTTCAGCTGCCCACTCTGCTTTCCAATGGAAGAGGTTGAAGGAAAAGTGTGAGCATATTAGGGAGGGCAGGAAATACATTTAAGGCTAGAGACCGAAGACATTTGATTAAAGATTTTCACTCTTGGAATCCTTCTGGTGCCATGCCCTCTGCCAGCCATGGGCAACCGAGGCTAGAGAGTGGCCTCCATCTCAGTGGGACGCAGGATTGTCAGAACCAAGCTGCTTTCCCAGGCCAGGGCAGTTTTGCTCACTGCGCTTGCATCCCTAGAATGAGTGGGGCTGCAGGTTGAACCGGAGCAGCACTGTGACTAGCTGCAGAGGGAGCGCACGGCTCTCCCAGTCAGTGCTGGGTGCAGTCAGCACCCACCTCATTTCATGTGTCCTGGCCTCATGTGTGTGTCACTCGAGTAACAGTGATAGGGGGAAAAACTCATGCAGACAGAAAGCAGCAAAATCTGCAACCCTGTGCATGGGCAATAGAAAGCAAAATGTGTCGCAGGCCACAGATGGAACACAGTGGGTCCATGGGCCGCAAGTTGCCTGCTATTGGAAGACGAGGGGAAACGTCTTCCAGTGTATTGTATGGAGATGGTCAAAGCTGTTTGCGGAAGCAAAAGGTCGACTTTTTTTCTCTGGGATTAGTCATCATCTCGGATCGCAGAACCCGGCAAGACTCTAAGGCAAAGCCCCCTGGCTGCTGCATGGAAAGTGGGATCAGATGTGTAATGTTCTCGTCACAGTGATCTCCATGGCAGAGCAACTCCAGGGCTGGTCTAGTCTGGTGTCCCGCCCCCAGGAGTCTTTGTTCTCTTCCATAATGTCTCTCTAGGCTTTCCTGGTATGGAGACAGCATGGTCTAGTGGCTAGAGCGCTCACCTGGACTACAGGAGATCTCAGTTTACAGGCTGTGACCTACGTTGTGACTTGGGGCAATTGGCTTCTCTTGTTAACCTCCTTGCCATTCATCTCTTCTGCTCACGCAGAGGATCAGCACAGATACCTGTGGGGGCCGTGCATAAGTTGTCGCATGGTGCCCTAAGAAGATAAGAATGGCCAGACTGGGTCAGACCAATGGTCCATCTCGCCCAGTGTCCTGTCTGCCCGCAGTGGCCAATGCCAGATGCCCCAGAAGGAGGGACCACAACAGGGAATCAGCCAGTGATCCCTCCCCTGTCGCCCACCCCCAGACAAACAGAGGCCGGGGACACCATTCCTCCCCAGCCTGGCTTATCGCCAGTGAGCCCTGCCTCACTTTTGTCCTTTAGATCGCTGCACGGCCATCCCCAACGCACGGCAGCATTGGGATGGGAAGGGCCGTGGACAGGCCCAGGGGAACTAACGTGCACTCGGGACATTGGCACAGGGTCCCCGGTTCAGGGAGACCCAGAACGCGGGAAGCCCCTCAGCGCCCCAATGCGGAGCCACACCGCCACTCACTCATCTCCCGTCCTGATGCCCGTCAGGTGGGCACAGATCTCCAAAATGCTTTAAGGCAGCCCTGGAGATTGACTTGTTCCTCATTGACATTGCGCTTGTCTAATTGGCTGCTGGTAAGGCTGGTGTTTGTAAAGCTGAGGTTCTGCTGGGGCAGCGATGTACCGAAATATCGAGTATTACCTCAGAGAGAGCCACCTCCCCCTGCCTCGCGTGGACAGTAACACTCTGAGCTGCCCCATCTAGCAAGCCGTGTAGCAAATCGGGCACCGCTTGGACCTACAGCTTCCCCCGCGGGGGCCTGGAATTGCGCGTCCATGTCTGGGGGCGGTGACTAGAAGCAGTGTGATTCCTCCACTCCCCTCGCTTGTTCCCTGTGGCAGAGTACGCCGGGGGAGAGAGCGCGTCGTTCAGAGACCTCCAAGGCCCAAGATGTGGTGACAGACGCTGCTGGGGAGGAACCTCCATTCCTTGAGGCTCTAGCCACCCAAGGAACCAGCCCCCTAGCCCCACAAATCTCAGGCTCCTGCAATGACAGAGAGCATGAGCCAACCCCCTGCCCACCAGCCAGCCTCCCTTTCCCCTGGGCAGAGCCCCTGTTCTCTCTGTGGGGGGGGGGGGAAAGGTTGCACTTGTGTGCGGGCCCCAGAGCCCCTTTCTCTCCTGGCTGCTCTTGGGGGGCGCAGGCGCGGGGCGGCACCCTGCAGAGAAGAGCTCTCATCTGCCCGGCTCGGAGGCTCATGGCCCCTCCGCACACCCCAGGGGAGCACCAGAGGCCCAGGCACCCCAAGTGATCCTTGCTTCTGCCAGCCCATGGCCAGCCTGGGTCCTGGCCATTAGCAGGCACCGCCAGCTCTGGAGAGGGGCACTTTGCAGATGCCTATAGGCTGGGACCCAGGCGACCTGGGTGCAATTCCCAGCTCTGCTCCTGACCCCTGCGTGACCTCAGTCTGGTCCCTGAATCCCCTGGGCCTCAGGAAAATGAGGCTGTGAACCCTTCCCTGTCTTCCCTGCGTCTGCCTGGCCCCGTCGGGCTGCAAACCCAATGAGGCAGGGAGGGTCTCTGGCTGTGTGTGCCCCCTGCCTAGCACGCTGGGGCCTGAGCTGGCGCGCCTAGGGGCTCACATAGCACAGCTGAATAGTACGGCCACCTGGGCTAGATAGCGCTGTCGGGACAAGGGAAATGCTGGGCGCCTGCTCTGGGCAGGGGCTGTGACACCGATCCTGGCGCAGAGGGCTTGGGCCACGCAGCCGCCGAGCGGGAGTGGAGTGGTGCCCGTGTGCTCTGCTGACCGGGGGGCGAGTTGCACCCGGGGATAAGGAGGGCCAGGCCCTGCTCTAGGAGTTCACAGCCCCACTGGGGCTAATGGAGCTGAGCTGGGCCAATGTAGGGCAGCCAGGAAAGATGGCAGGGAGCTTGGACTGAGGGAGCGTTGGTGCGTTGGGTCGGGTGGCAGGGATCACACGTGCTCGGGGCTTGGTCTGTCTGTGTCGTGAGGCGTTTCGTACCTAGAGCCATGGCCCTTGGCCAGGCCGGATGGTCTCCCTAAACGCTGGCTGCAGCACAGGCAGCTCTTGCTGGAATTCACCTCCGGTCCCTGGGGAGACTTCCAGGCGCTGCCCCCACCCACTGGGAAAGCAGGGGTGGGGGAACCGGCTAATAAAGAATGTTTCCATTTCAGAAGGTGCGGAGTGTGGCAGGTGTTCATCAATACAGCCCTGCCTGGCAGACATGCAGTTCTGCTTTGACTGCTGCCTCTGATTTCTGGCGTGGGCTGCGAGCCAAACGATGGTACCGCTGCCACATGGGATGGGTGTGTGGGCACAGGCATGTTCAGTGTGTGCAGCTTTGTGTATTTGCACATGTGCCTGCATATGCAGACTTGCACTTGTAATCTCTTCTCTCCTGCCAGTTCTTTCAAGCCTCCTTGCTCTGCAAGGGCTAAACCAACAGGCCCTACTTGTCCCCCCCCACCACCTTCCCCATAATCTTTAACTGTCTTTCGGTCTGCCTATCCACCATCATTTTTCCAAAGATGCCCATCACTTCAGCAAAATCTCATGAAAGTGCTTAGATACTAAGTAACAACTATCGGACCAGAGCCCAAAGTACTAGGATGAACTTTAGTAAGCTCTTGATTTGGGGGCACTTATCCAAGCCTTAGGGACCTGCAGCCCCCCAAAATCTGGAGATGCTTTTGGGATTTTAATTTGAGGTAGTTTTGACTCGGCCCTTGAGCATGGCGTTGCCCACACCGGGGAGATGCTCTGAACATAGCCACCTGGCTGCCTTGCACCATGTGCATTGTACGAAAGGCCAAGCCACTAGAGTGAGGGTTTTCACACATACTCAGCATTGGGCTGACTCCACTCCTATTGATGCCAATGGCAACTTTACTGTCTGCTTCAGCAGGAGCAGAATCCAACTAGCACCGCGCACTTTTGAAAACGGCATTCATGTGCCAATTACGCCTGCTTGAAAAGGGGCTGGACTGCACTGGGGCCACTTGTGGATTGCCTGCCTCTCCGGGGGCTGAGATCGGGCCAAATCCCCAGCAGAGAAAAGGCCTCAATTCCCCTGTTGATGATGTTACAGGCAACACCCAGGGATTGAACTGGGGAACCAGCTAAGAGCACAAGCTACTGTGTCTGAGCTCAAGAGCCAGCCTTGTTCGGCTCTTGCAGGAGACACATCTGCTGTGAACTTGCACAGTGGGGCCCCAAGGGTGCACTCTCCCCAGCAGGTTATGGGGAAGAGTGGCAGAGCTTTGTCTCAGATTTCACATTCAGAATCCTGGTAACGCGTCCTGCAGACCAAATAACCCTGCGATCTGAATATTATCATTTCAGCTATGCCGAAGGGCCCACTGTTTGACAGGACTTCCCCCAGTGACTCCTGCAGCTTGCCCAGTGCTTCGCGTGCACTGGCGTGTATATTTATCAAAGCCGGAGTGCTTTAAAGCTGCCTGAAGGGATCTGGATATTCAGTTTCCATTCCTTTGAATAGGGAGTGGGCAGTTCACGTTCTGCGGGTAGTTTTAAAAATCTCAGGCCCAACCACAGTTGGAAATGCCAGCCTGCTGCTGAAAGGTCCCAAATTACCAGAGCCTTAAAGATCGGTTTCCTGTTGGAGGCGAAATCAATACAGATGGAACACCAAGAGATGGACCTGGACCTGTGACCTCTGGAGCTTAGCCTGTGAGTCTCTGTCACTTGAGCTAAAAGCCAGCTAAAGCTGTAGAGCAGACTCATTCGAAGACTACTACACGGGATAGTGCACCACACCCAGTAGGTGTGGGTTACACAGACACTTGGTATATCCGTGTAGCTTGTTTTATTGCAGCATGTTACACCAGTCCTTGAACAGTGGGGATCAGAAACAGCAATCAAGCAATCCCCTTCTTCCCAAGTCTCAGGCCAACACCGTGCCTGGTTTCCAGGGAGCAACTCGGTCCCTAGAACTGACTCTAGCTAGAGAGAAGAAAGCAGAGAGCAAACTGCCGCTGCTTGCAACAGGTCCCACAAAGACCACACATCACAAACGAACAATCCAGCACCTCTTCCAAGGCTGCGCTGTGCCGGCCTGCTAACACAAAGCACTTGGAGGCTGTGGAGCAGCACCACCTGCCGACTCCAGCCATAAGAAGACTCCACAAGGGGTAGAATTTGTCACCCCTGTTAGCAATCAGTGTCAAGTCGATTCCCTTCATTGTTAACAGTTTGCCGTGCTTGTTTATTTAGGAAACCCGCTTACTGTGCCATGCCTGTCCAGGGCCAATGTGGAAGGGAAGAGATTCCATCCTCCACATGGCTCTCCCTCCAACATGCTTCCTGCCTGGGGATTTACCCACCAGAGCCTGGGTGCCTGCTGTGTTTAGCCTCACTGAGTCATCACTACCAGCCACATTCACATCCCACTTGAGTTTGCCAGTTCACGTTTTGTTTAGCAACCGATGTGACTCACTCAGGAGGAAGCCGACAGTGAAGAGGCAAGCGATGGAGCAACAATGGCACTTGACGTTCAGTGCCCCGGGGCTGAGCACTCTGTGTTTCCTAGCCCAAACCCTGGGCTGAAGCGTTAAGCCTGACCTTGGCCATTGCCCTGGAGTAGGAGGTGTCGCTGCGTCAGAGAGATGAGCCAACAACCACCCGTGCTGCACACGGCAGGAGGGAGGGAGGGAGCCTTCCTACACAGGGCACGCATGGCAAAGCCTGTCAGCCAGAGCCGCGCCAGCGCTGGTTACAACACATGAAACCACCCCAGCCCTGGTTTCAGGTCTTGCTTCATGCTTTGGAAGTCAGGGCTTGTCTGCATGGCAAGTTACTGCTCCGCATCTCAGGGTGGGAATCTGCCACTCACCAGGTTGCCCTGTGTGGACGTGGCTGCAGTGCTGCGAACGTCTCTGGCTGCGGCTTAGCATGGTACCGGGCCTTTCTCCTCTCTCTGCTCCCCCTCCCGCTTCTTAGGAGGGCTGCCAGGCCAGTCGACTGCTCCCCCCGTTCCAAAGGGCCTTTTGGAAGAAGGGGGACGTTGGAGCAGTGGTGCAAACTGCTTCCTGTTGCTAGAGCTGCCCATGGAACACGCTCTGTGGGTGCACGATGTGCAAGGTACAAACATTAACTCTCACCCACCTGCGTACGGTCGGGAAGCCATTGTTATCCTCGTTTGGCAGGTGGGAGGAAGCTGAGACACAGGGAGGAGATGTGACTTGCCCGGGATGACACAACCGATCAGTGGCAGAGCTGGGAATAGGCAGGACTTGAACCCTAGCCCTGTGCCTTACCTGGGAATCATGTTTCCAGTCCAGGCTCCAAACACAGGAGGGCCCCCACAGAGGCTGGGAGTCACATTTCCCATGTCAGGTTGCAAAGGGACCCACCCCCAAGAACTCCAATACCAGGGCCCCCTTCACAGCTGGAGCCGGGGGGAGGGGCAATTTTCCGCACAACAGTTTCCCATCAGAGAAAGCTGTTTTGTCAAAAAGTGTTTCATGTCAAGTTCGATGTAAGAATTTTGAAGCAATTTGAAATTGAAATGGAGTATTTCATTTTGACTGTCTCCTTTCTCCTTTCCTTTTCATTCTTTTGTTTCCTTCATTTCCAACTTTTTTATTATATGAATTTAAATATGCTTACATGGAGATATCATATATATCCATATATCATATGTAGTCATATACAGTTATTACTTAATATTGTATAATATAATGTTTTGACTTTATCAGAACGAAAAGTTTCAATAAGGTGCCTTGGATGTGTCTGAGTTAGGGTTTTTTTTTTTTCATTTAAAGTTTTGGCTTTTCAGCCTGATTCAGGTTCATTTTTATTTTCCAAAATGTCAGAGTTTCTGGTGAGGTGGAAATTCTGTTTTCTGACAGTCTCAGACTGCTGGGCGATACGCAGCCCTATGCCCTTGACCCGGGTTCACTCTGACGGTCTATGCGTGCACGAGATTCTGCGCACAGTTGCCACAACTGAAAATGACGTGTGTTCCAATATACCTGTCCCCTTTCCATTTTTACCAACAGGGCTCCCTCAAAGCTGCGAGGCCCTGACCCAAGCGAAGGTTCTAAGTGACAGGTGGAAAGGGCCTTTCGGTTCATTCCTCCTGATACGATGGGCTGGGCCGGGGCTCTCTCTACACCTCCTTCTCCCGCTCCTGTGAGCCAGTCTGGCCTTTGATGCCTCTCTGCTCTGAGCTACTTCAAACAGTCTGGGCGGGCGGCTCCGCCGGGGCGGTAATTACACCCTTTTGCATCTTGCTGGTACTGCAGCCCCTTTGATGTGATTTTACCACCCAGCCTCGTCACCAAGAGCCACGGCCGCACCAGCGTACCATAGAGTTCAGTTGCCTCAGCAGCTCTGCCCTACGGGGCTCATGGGAAGGTGGGAGTGGAGAAGGGAGGCAGAGAAACAAGATGAATGGGACTTAAAAGCCCCATATACACTATCCGCTGAGTATTTGATTAACCCTTATGCTGCTCAAGCACAGCCCCCCGAGGACACTGAGTCCAGGCTGAGTCACAGCAGGCTAGAGCAGCTGGTGCCGTTCAGGTTCACTCTGATCTCTCTCCAGCGCTGGATGGCTCCCTGTGTCCCCCCGCCACCAGCAGGATGCTGGTCCCAGCATGTTAGCAGGGCATCCCGGCCTTGGAAATACCCATCTGCAGGCACCGCTCCTGGGGAGTCAGAAGGCGGACCTGGCCCTGTCCTGCCGCTCAACAAGACACTCGCTGAGTGACTCACTGGCAGGTTATTTATCCTATGGCCCTACTTTAACATGTTGGGAGCTATAAAGTGGGGACGAGAGCCCTGATCGCTCATGTACCCGGTAGCATCCTAGCCACGGGGCCTGCCTGAAATTCACTTGGATTTGTGTCTACTTGGCTTTCCCCTGCACCCAGCCCTGCACAGCCTCGGGCACTTTTGCGACATGGTCTGTCTGGTCCCCACCCCATCTCATCTGCATGTGGAGGGGTAGACTAGAGGCCTTGCTTCTGCACGGCACCCAGCACAGGCTGACAGTCCCGCGGAGGCCAAGCAGACTGAAGCAAGCCCCTTGCTGAGTGAGGGCCGAACAGAAGCACCTTGGAAGGCCCCTCCTGCTCTCGGCCACACGTCTAAGGAGGGTGCAGGGGTGGGAGGAAGGGCAAATAGCACAGAGCTCTCTTGCTGCCTCCTTTTCGGGAAGTCTGTTCAAGGAGATCTCTTGCACGGTGCCTTCAGGGCCTGATCCAACCTCACCAATGTCCGTGAAGCTTTTCCATTGATTCCAGCGGGCGTTGGGTCAGGTGGAGAGGGGGGCTACAGAGCTAATCTTTGACTCTGGCATCTCACTGCCGAGGGTTGAGTAGCAAATGTCCCAGCCCTGGTCCCGCTGAGAGAATCCCCTTTGGGCTCCATCACGCCAGTAGCGTTCCCAATAGGGCTCAGAGGGAAAGGGCAGTGGCCCTGCCACGTCTCTGGAGAAGAGGTGCTTGGGGTGGATCTGAATTGTGCAGGGAGCTGTGCACTGACTCCCCTATGAGAAGTGGGGTAACACACTTAGCCTGCGGAAGTCACTGCCGCAAGATGCCGCCGAGGTTCACTGCTTAGCAGCCTTCCAAAAAGGAACCGGACCTTGGTGTGGAGAAGAGAATAGCCGGTCGCAATGGTAAGTTCTCAAACCAACCCAAGAGTTGTGAGAGCTATCAACTCGCCTGCCTCTGAGCACGAGCTGCAGCTTCACCCAGGGCGTCAGGAAGAACCTTTCCCTGTGGTCAGGCTCTCCGGCGGCTTTCTCCTCAAGGGTTTTTGTGCTGTCTTCTTGCACCAGCATAGCTCTATTGACTGCAGTGGGGACACTCCAGTTTTGCAGCAGCATAGGGAGTCCCTCCAGATTTCCACCAAGAGCGGGGCTGAAACACTCTCCTCTTCCCTTCCTCCTGTCTCTGGGCAGGGTGCAGCCATTTTCTCACTCGGGCATTGTGCTGGATCGGAGACTGCCGAACTCGTGTCACTGGTGGCCTGCTCATCCTGCGGGCCCTGCTGCTGGTGCCGGGCTGTGGACATTGCAATCGGTGAGGGGGCAGGGATGAGCAAGGGGCGGGGCACTCGCCTGTCTGATGCACACGCCTGAGGGGAGATGGCTGGGCTCCTATTAGGGCAAGAAGGATCTAAGCCGAACAGCCTACCTGCTGCTCTTCCCAGCTCCCCCCTCTCCCCTCCGCCTCTGCCTGTCGAAAGCACCGTACCCACCTTCCCTCCGAGGCCTGGCACTTGGCGGCTCCTCGCTGATTTACCAGCTCAGTCAGCGGCTTGGCAGCTGTGGGTTGCCGAGTGCCCGCAGGGGGGTGAGTGGGGGTGGGGTGAGCTGGAGACGCCCCTGTTGTTTATTTGGTTACCGTTTTGTGGTTTTCGAAAGGTGCCTGCAGGTCTGCAGGAAAATCTGCTTTGAGATGGGCCTCGCCCTGTTCCTGTCTCCTGCTAGGCCCAGCCGGTGCCGCACGGCTGCACCTCAGCTCCAAGGGAGCGTGTGAGTGAGCCCAGCTCACCAGCGGCAGCGGCATGCCGAAGCAGGAGGGGATTTATTTTTGTTTCCGTGGGATGCAAGTTCTTCACCTCCTCTCTCTCTGCTATGCAACAGCTGGCAGGAGTGCCACCCCCTCCCCGCTTAACCCCTTCCCTGCCCAGCTCCTGGGGAGGATTACAAAGAGAAGACCCTTGTTGTCATTTTTCTAAATGTTCATAAACACCCACCCCCAAGGTGGAGGCATGGGGGTGTCGCGGATCTCAAATACGTCCACTAAATGTCCATCTTCAATTGAATAATGCTCTATAATGAATCTGTAATTGCTAATACTTTTCTCACCTCCGTTTGCATTTCTATGATTATTATTCTAACATCTAAAGGTCGGAGCTGAGCTCAGGGTGCCATTGTGCTAGATGGTGTACAAATAATGAGATACAGTCTCTGCCCCCAAGAGCCTGCAAACTAAATATGGTATTACCACTCACACTTTGCACTTGGGGAGCTCAGGCATGTTGCAAAGAAGAAACCTGTGCAGTGTCAGACCGGGTATCGACAACAGAGCTGGCAACTGAAGGCACGTTTCTTGAAGCATCTGGCCGTACCTTAACCACAAGGCCATGCTTTCCCTGTAGGACTTGTGATCCCTACTGTGCTTTGGAAGCAATCTATATTCAGCACCACTGAAATGCAGCCACTTCTGGGGTGATACATGGCAGCTGTTAACAGCATACAGCAGCCCTGCGCTGCAGTTTAGTGAAGCAAAGGTCTGTACTTAAGGGAAGGCGCAGCGGGTTGAATCTGATTACTGAGCTGGTATCTGGCCAACACATCGAGATTAGCACTCGTATGCTGACAGAAAGGGCCAGGGGATTATTCATGATCACAAGCTCATTAGAAAGAGGGCCCCTCGAAGAGCACGGCGCCCTCTAGAGTCAGGCCGCGTCATTGCCCTAGAGCTAACCCAGAGGCGCGAGCCCCACCTGCTGAATCACCTACCCCGCTTCCTGAAGCTGCAGGGTGTTTCTTGGAGCTCTCCCAGCCACGTACGGCGCCAGCCCCAGCCTGCTTGGCTCGTTTGGCGACAGGCCCCATGCAGGAGACCACGGGTTCGAGTAGCTCTCCCTGCACGCAGAGCTCTGGCAGAGAACGCGCAGGCCTTTGCAAAGGGCCGTCGCTTCCCTGCCTCTGCCTGATGGACGTTGTGACTTGTTTGCCGCACAGCGCCACGCTGTCACATACTCTGCAGGCCCTCCACGGGAGACTGGCCGGAGGCAGAAGGGACTGACTTTTGGCTGTTTCTCCAGTTCCCGGCCCCGTAGGATTCAGTGCTAATGTGCATGGGGAACTGCTTTGCTTCATGTCCCCTTCTGGTGAGCAGCCTGCCTGGTTTACTGCAGCCACACTGGGTGCCATTTTTTGTTGAAACATTTATTTGGGCAAAAAAAAATGCAATTAAACATTCTTGATTGCGTCTGATGAAGTGGAGTTTTGCCCATGAAAGCTTATGCCCAAATAAATCTGTTAGGCCAGGTCTACACTAGGGGATATGTTCGAATTAAGATACACAAGATACACAACTCCAGCTACATTAATTACGTAGCTGGAAGCGAAGTATCTTAAATCGCATTTTGGTGCCGTCCACACACATGTGCTCCTGTTGACTTCCCTTACTCCTTGCAGGAGCCAGACTACCAGCGCCAATAGGGGCACCCCTCAGTTCGAATTAGCGGGTCTTCCCTAAACCCCCTAATTCGAACCCCCGATGATTACAGAAGATTGACGCTGTCACAGTCAATCTTCTGTTTAGTGTAGACATGGCCTTAGTCTAGGGCTGTGTCTAGACTGGCAAGTTTTTCCGCAAAATCTTGTGATTTTGCGGAAAAACTTGCCAGCTGTCTACACTGGCCGCTTGAATTTCCAGAAAAGCACTGACGATCTCCTGTAAAATCATCAGTGCTTTTCCGGAAATACTATGCTGCTCCCGTTCGGGCAAAAGTCTTTTTCCAAAAGACTTTTGCGCAAAAGGGCCAGTGTAGACAGCATAGTATTGTTTTCCGCAAAAAAGCCCCGATCGCGAAAATGGCGATCGGGGCTTTTTTGCGGAAAACCGCGTCTAGATTGGCCACGGACGCTTTTCCGCAAAAAGTGCTTTTGCGGAAAAGCATCCTGCCAATCTAGACGTGCTTTTCCGAAAATGCTTTTAACGGAAAACTTTTCCGTTAAAAGCATTTTCGGAAAATCATGCCAGTGTAGACGTAGCGTAGGTGTCATGGACTCCTCGTTGTTTTTACAGATAGAAACTAACATGCCCTCCCACCCCACGCCGATAATTAAACATTTTGTGATATTGTCTTCATTCTGCTTAATTATTTTGGTTGGGGGAAAAAAATCCTAAAACATTTTCTGAGAAAACTGACGCTTTTTTTGTTATTGTTTCAGAACACTTTTTCGGATCCAAATTTCCTTTAAACATGATTTTAAAAATTATCAAAATAATTTTAAAATGCTCAAAATCAAAATGAAATGTTGTGAGTTTGTCAAAATGAACTGTTTTGTTTGACCAAAAATGAATTTCTTTTCAATTTTCTGATTCTCCCAAAAGCTTGAAAAAAATCTTTTTTGATTTGACCTGAAACAATTAAAGCAAACTTGGAATTGCCAGCAATTGAAAAACAATTTTCTCACAGCTTGAATTGTAGCTTCTTTCTCCTCTTTGCCATTGGTCCTAAAGTGGGAAGACTCCAAATAGTAAATAACACCTGGAAAGCAGGAAACCTGCTCTGGAGAGAGGAAGCATTTCGATGCTGGTGAATGTGGTTAGACTTGGAAAGCTTTCCCCTCCCCCCCCCTCGTGGTGGATTCCTCTTTTTTGATTTGACTCATTTCTGGGCTGGAAACCCCGTGCCGCACAGCTGCTGCAGACCTGCCATCAAGTCTACTCTACCAAGTTTTGTGGCATAAGCACGTTGGTCAGGGTGTGGAAAATCCACACCCACTTCCAACATAACTGAGCCAGCAAAAAACCCCTAGAGATGCAGTTATGCCAGAAGGAGAATGCTTTGGTGCTGTTACTCTTCCTGAAGAAAAATGCCTTCAGCCCTCGTCCGCTGCCTCAGTGCTCTGCTAGACGTGTAGACAAGACTGAAGATCTTTAATTGTGATCTTATATTATATGCTCTTTGGGACTGCCGCCACCTTTTTGGTCTGTGTTTGTTCAGTGTCTGGTATGGGGGTGGGTCCTGGTCTGGGAGTGTGGCACTACGCTGATACAAGGGGCAAGAAATTATACAGAATAAAGACCCTAGCAGCACTGTCAGCTGAGGGCTTCTAGCTATGAGAAGTGTCTGTATTCTGTAATTGGCTCTCATTGTGAGTGCATGTTGCTCCAATTGTGAAAACCTAGGCAGCAGGTTTAAAACAAACCAAACAATTTCGTCACATAAAACAATCAATCTGTGGAACTCCTAGCCAGAGGATTTTGTGAAGCTAAGACTATAACTGGATTATAAAAAAAGGCCAGATAAATTCATGGAGGATTGGTCCATCAATGGCTATTAGCCAGGATGGGCTGGGTTGGTGTTCTCTAGCCTGTTTGTCAGAGACTGGGAACGGGTGACAGGGGAGGGATCACTGGCTGAGTCCCTGTTCTATTCACTCCCTCTGGGGCACCTGGCATTGGCCACTGTCAGAAGACAAGACAGTGGGCTAGATGGACCTTTGGTCTGACCCGGTTTGGCTATGCTTACGTTCAGTCCTGCCACCTTGTGTCATGTGAGTTATCCCGTGGAGGTCAATGGAATTGCAACTGTTCCCGATGGGTGTGAATTTGGCCCAGGACTAAGGGTAACAAAATAACCTGCTCTCCCTCTGGCGTTTTGTCCAGCATGAAAGGACTCTGAGCACGGTGTCTTCCTGACCACACAGTCCCACCTAGACAGTTCCCAAGGGAGATCTTGCCACAGTTTCCTGGGGGAGCAGTTTTCTCTTGGTGCAAAAGAAAGACGTGGGTCTGACCGAAGCGCTCGTGTTACGGTTTGGATTTCTGGACTCCCTGAGAGCTGTGCTCAGGAGTCAGGGAACCAGAATCTGCTGGATTTGCCCTTTTGTCACAGACTCCAGGCTGGGACCAATGCCCCTGGAAGGTTCACCAAGGTTCATAAACTAGGCCCAGTGGCTCATTGAGAGTTGTTGGAACCTGGATCTCCAAGCAAAATACATGGCGGGGATGGGGGGGGTGAACTTACCAGCACGGGACCAGGGGAATACGTTCACATAGGCTCTGCGCAGGGAAAGGGCTGTGTCCTGCCACCCCGTAGCTCTAGCCACCTCTGGGTTCAACTGTGGTCTCACACGTACTGCGCTCTGCTCTGCCGCACCATGGAACTACCCTGGAGAGGCGGGTTCAAGAAGCAGGAGCTCTGAGGCGGGATTCACGTGAAGCAAGCACCTGGCCTGCAGTCTCCTGTACCCCAGGAGAGAGAGGAAGAAGCGGGGTCCAGCAGGGGTGAGTCCGGGCTAGCCTGCTCCTCTGCGCGGGCTGCCTTGGCAGCGGCTGCTGAGGTTGAGGGCTGACCCCAGTGGATTCAGTGCAAATCATTCATTTGGTTCAATCCCTCGTGTGCTTCTCTGGGGCCTTTCGAGGGCGGTTCTCACGCGGCTTTGCAAATGTCAGCGGCTTGCATTGGGCAGTGCATTCCAGCCAGGTAGGCCCGGGGTGTGCTAGGCCCATTTCACAGATGGTTACGTTATTTGCCCAAGGCCACGGCAGAGCAAGGGATGGAGCCCAGCAGCTCTAACGCCTCGTCCCAGCACTGAGCACCAGAGAATGCTCCGTCAGCGGGCCCTGGCTCCGCCCCTCTTGCTCTAGCCACCCGGAGCCAGAAATAGAGCCAGCATCCCGATAACTGCTAGCTCCGACTTGCCCACACTGGGAATAGAACCGCGCAGCCCTGCCACCCAGGCCGCGGGTCCAGCCGGTGCCCACAGGCCCCTCCCTCGCGAGGCGCCTGGTCCTCCGTGGATGAGAACTTCTTGGCTCCCCGCAAGCCATTATTATCCCTGCCTCTCAGCGCAAGTTCCCCTCCCTGCAGCCCTCTAACCACACAGTCCTGGGCGTGTGGCTGAGGCAGGAATTGTGCTGGACAAGGAGCTGCCGGGGGAGGGGCTGGTCCGGCTCATGATGTGACATCTGGGCCGAGCGGCGCTCTGCCGGTGGCGGAGGAAGCGAAATGAGAGTGCTGGCTGCAGATGGCTGCCCTTAGCGCTCCCCTTGCGATAGCCCCAGCAGCTAATAAGCACCCTGGCTGCTGTGGCTGGGGATATGTAAACCCAGCGAGACTCCAGCTTTCTAGGATTCCAGGGAAGGAGGCCACAAGGACCCGTGACCGGTCAGGAGCGGGGCCAAGTGGAACTCGACTGAGGGAGAATTCAGCTTTCGTTGTGGCCGGGGCTGCGTTCCCACCAGGCCCCGTTAATGGCGGACGCTGGGTGAGCTGGTCTGTGCCGCACGGCAGTGCCCAAGGCTGGTGTGTGTCTGTTCTAACCAGGAGCTCCCTGTGCCCCGGGCGGGTTGGCCGTCCTAGGAGCAACATGGCGCCCCGGGGGAAATCCGGACTCTGCCCAAGTCAGTGGCAAGACTCCATGGACTTCAGTGGGACCAGGAGTTCCGCACCTCCCCCCATGGGGTGTTTTTAGCCTCGTTGACTCGACTCGAGTCTCGTAGTATTTAGGGTTTAGCTCCTGGAATCAGGAGAGCCGGGCGGGACGCGCTCTCCTGCCTCTGGAAAACTGCCGGGATTTCACTTTCCTCCTCCTGGGAACAGAAGCAAGCCCCTTTGGTGTAAAACTGGAGGCTGCCCCTCTAGCCCCAGCGTTGGGGCACGTGACAGGCATGCGGGAGAACCATCCCCGGCTCCAGAGAGAGTCCTGCTGGAGCCATTCCACTTGGTACAAATCATGAAACATTCCTGGGAGTCAGCGAGAAAGAGCTGGAGAGACGGCAGAGCAGGCCCAGCCGTAGGCAGCCCTGCAAATCGTTCATGCTCAGGGAGACCCAGGTCTAAGGCCCTGCCCGGAATTACAGTTCTGACCACTAGGCTGTTGCCCCTTCTAGGGGCTCTCCCGTTTTGACTGGAATGTTCCTCCTGGCCCTGAGAAGCTTTCAGCAACGCCAGCTCTTTCCAGGGAAAAGGGCTACTTTGCCAAATCCCCATTTTCATATGGAAAAGCCATTTCACTGGTAAATCCTCAACCAGCCCTCACGAGCCCCTCGGCTCCTGCTTCCCAAGAGAGGGAACTTCCTGGCTCTCGGGGCTGCAGAGAAAAGCTGGAACCTCCTAGTGCTTCCAGCCCGGGAGGCGAGCACAAAGAATGAAGAGGGATTTTGAAGCCAGTTTCGTGATGGGCTGAGGCTCGCTGCCCAGTGTTCTCTGCCAGCCGAGTGCTTGTGCAGCTGCTCAGGAGACATGCAAAGGCCGCCCCACTGATTAGCAGCTAGTTTGGTGGTTCTGTTGGTGGGCACATGCCTCGGTGCGCATACAAAAATGTATTCCGCACAAGGGGGAAATCCACGCTTGGATGGGAGAGATTAGAGGGACCATTGATACTGATGCGTGATTTTTGAACACCTGGGTCTGACCAACTGCAGGCTGGGGGCATCTACAGCAAGTGAAAGAGATTCAGCTGCTACAGATCTCTCCATTCCCGCTGGCCTCACAGCATGACAGCCCATTGCGGTGGCCACTCAACTCCTCACAGATCCACATCCCACATCTCCACGATGGGCCTGCTTTTGTAACCCTTGACCTTTTTTCTAGCTACGGCCAGAGTCCTCACTGAGAGAAAGGAGAATCGCTCGTAGTGGTTGCATTGTTCACTGAACTTCCGTGTCCAGGCTTTCTGGCTGGGAACAAATGCAGAAGAAACAGGATTTCTGCTGCAGGTCTGAGAAACTCCATTCCCCAAGACAAAGGTTTTTTTCCATTGCCTGCTCCCGCTCCTGCTCCCGCTCCCACTCCTGCTCGAGGTCAACGTGCTTAACTCGGACTTCACGCGAGTCGTGTCAATCCAAACCCGAGGGGTGAAAGTTCTGTCTAGCTGGAAAGCCGGCAGCGTTGCGCCATTCCCAGCGGTTTGCACGTGGCCCAGCGTTCACTGTGACATTGATTCTCTCGACTCATTTGTGACCCTAGAGAGCAGGCAGGAGTCAAGGGAACTGTGCCACGGATTGGGGAATATTGCTTAACTCCAGGCCAAATTCTGCTCCAGATGAGCTCACGGGGCTGGCAAGGGCCGTCAAATGGGGCAGGATGGAATTTTTCTCGTTTGGCTCCCACTGAAATGAACAGGAGCCGAGATCTAGGCTGATATTTTTTGGATCGTTGTTGGGTGCGCTTGTCGCAGTCTCCTGGCCATGCCGCTCTCTGAGTCTTTACTGTACGTGCAGCGGGAAAGGAGAGCCCTTTGGACTAATTTCAGAGCTGTTCAGAGAGTTTGGTTTCTGAGCCAGGCTGTGCAATTAGCATAATCCCCTGATCTGCACGCCTGGCTCATCACGCAGCCGGCACTTGAACCTGGCCCATCGCAGGCTCAGATGATGTCACTGTATTTTGTGACATAATTGGAGTCTCCTAGGACCCATGTTCACCTCTGCTGAAGGCAAGAGATATTCACCAAGGAACACCTGAGCCCTCCCGCACTGGACTGCTGCCCAGCTGGCTTTACTGCGGCCCTTTGTCGGACGCATGAAACCCAGGTCTCCTCTTGATCCCGTGAGGTCGCCCCCAGAGCCCATCACACTTTTCACAGGGGTCAGGGCGCCCTGGCTGCCTTGGCTAAATTCCAACTCGGGCGACTGCACCTGTCCCCTTAAGCCCCCACTCTTGTCTCTCTGGAGTGGAGGGACCCTGTGATCCCTGAAGGGAAGAGGCCCCAGCTCCTCCTGCCCTTTGGTCACAAGCTGCTCTTGTACGGGGAGCACGATCTGCAAAGCGCCGGGTGCTAGGAATGCGATAATGCCTAGGACTGAGTGCATGGCAAACATTAACTGCTTAACCCTTCCCACCGGGGCTCGCTCCCGAAGGGGAGGCAGGGGCCAGTGTGCCCAGGACACTGTCTAGCAGATAAGCCCCCGGCCCTCCAGTTCATCGTGAAGAAACTGGAGCAGAGACATTTGGGAGCAGATTCAGCAAGCCCTTCGGCACCTGCAGACATCTGACCCCTCTTTCCCTCAAGCCAGTGCTTGAAGTGAAGCTTGTGCTCAGATGCTTCGTTGGCTCAGAGCCTCAGCACTCAGCACCTGCAGGATCCCTCCTCGACTTGCCCAAGGGTACGTCTAGACTACGTGCCTCTGTCGCCAGAGGCATGTAGATTAGGCTACCCGACACAGTAAAATGAAGCGGCGATTTAGGCAAGGGGTGCAATGGGGCAGGGCAGGGGGCGGGGTTTGGAGGAGGGAGTGGAGTGGGAGCCTGGCCGAGGGTCGGCTCAGACCCCCTAGAGGTGACCCCAGTTAAATCCATGGCCTGAGATTCAGAAAACCAGCTCTGCCACAAGCTTCTTGGACAAGTCACTTAAACCCAGACCCCCGAGGCGTTTCGGAACCCAGCTCCCATAGAAATCGGTGGCAGAGAAGTGGCCAAATGTCTTGGAAGAAATGGGCCTTAATCTCTCTTTGCCTCCGCTCCCAAACGTTTGCTTGGGCGTCACGTCCCTTTCCCCCGCCTTCCGTCCTGCTCTTTATCCCAGCACCCGAGCGGGGGCTCACCCCCTGGAAGTAAAAGGCAGCGGCTGGTGGTAAACAATGTTAGGAGGAACTTCTTCATATGAAGCACCTACCTGTGGAGCTTCTCGCCAGGGATTGCAGGGAAGGCCAAAAGTATAACTGGAGCCCAAAAGGAATGAGGTAAGTGCTGTTAGCAAGACGGTCGTGCCGCGGGTGTCCCTGAACCTCCCACTGTCAGAAGATGGGACTGGATTGGTCGATACTTGCTCTGTTCTGTTCATTCCTTCGGAAGCGTCGGCACCGACCACCCCACAAGAGAAGAGACTGGAGTAAATGGGCCGGTGGTTTGATCATTCTTATGGTCTGATGTCCATTCGGACTATTAGCTGGGGAAGGACAGTTTCCACTATTACTGTGTCCGCTGGGACCCTACATTGGGTAGGCCCTGTGTGTTACAGCAATGGCAGGTACATGGCGTGTGCTGGAAAGTGTTTTATCCTGATGGTGGGAGAAGAGAGAAGAATCTGTTGAAAGGGACAAGGAAATCTACCTACCAAGACAACGAAATGGGTCAGATATTGACATTGCGTTGTGGTGCAGCATGCATGGAGGGAGTCTGCCGAGGTTGGTATCTTAATGATCTCATTAGGGTTGGCTGAAAACTTTTTCTTTATTTCTAATGAAAAGACACGGGCTATCAACACAAGGAAAGTATCTACAGGTACTCCCACTTTCCTGGAATGTGTTTGATGTTCCAATAGAAAGTTGAATAGTTTCAGCCAAAAAGTGATTAAAAATATTTTGTGCTGTTGCTATTTGTGATTTAGTTGCAGACAACGAGGGGGCAGGGCGGGAATTGATTTTCTTGTTCTTGTTTTTTCAATAAAAGCTGAAATGTTTCCCGGAGAGGAGGGAAAGGAGCCCGGCAGGTTTTCTGACCAATTCTAGGTTTTACATTTGATCAGCTTTACAGCCCAGAGGAGAAAGGGAACTCAAGACCAGGCTTGAGAAAAGCCCGAATGGTGGCCAGTTTGTTAGTCAGTCCCGTCATCAAGGGGCTGCTGTGCCATGACCAGGCTGGATATACCCTGTGGCATGGTGGGGGCAGGAACTGGGCCCCCGGGACACGCCGATTAAAGAGACAGGCAGAGGCAAGTGGGTGGATGAAAGTGCTACATTTCTAAGCATGGCAAATCCTCCAAAGCTTTGGTAATTCCCCTACCCTCCATCCCCCGCAGTCTCTTCCAAACGTCACTGGGTCTGAATGCAGATAGCTGCAGCGGCACAGGAGCCAAGCAAACAGAGCTGTAAACAGGGGAGTTTGAGTGGGAGTTTGTAAAGGGAGTTTGGATTGTGGGACTTGTTTGGAGTTTGTTTTTGCTGTGGAGGGGGTATTTTGGTTTGTTTTTGTGTTCACCAGACTAATAGGATTTTGGTGAGAAAGTAGATAAAACATAGAGGCATTAGTGGCCATGGCCCAAGTAGTAGAGAACACAAGGAGGATGACTGGATGTGGTAGCTGCAGTATGTACATGATTCTGGAGGGGGTACCTGAAAGGAGTTTTGTTTGCATGAAGTGCCGCCTGATCGAGCTGATGGAAGAAAATATCTGAGGACTGGAGATGCAGGTGGAAACGCTGGTCAAGTTTAGAAGGGGGTTTGAGCAGATGATGGGGCAAAGGCATGACGTGGCTGAAGGGGAAAGTTTAGATATGCAGATGGAAGCAGGATCAAGGGCCTCAGAGGGGGGACTGCTGGGCGAAGAAAATGGACAGTGGAAGCATGTGACTCAGAGAACCAGGCAGAGGAAAAGATGGGTCAGTGAAGGAAAAATAGAGCTCAAGAACAGGTATGTGGAGCTGGAGAATAAAGAAGGGGCACAGCAGGTAGATAATGAAGATGGAAAGGTGAGGAAGAAGAAAAGAGTGGCTAGTCCCATGGATAAAGGGGAAGAGTTAATGGAGAGAACACCAATAATGAGCATTAGGAGGACAGGATGGGTTAAAGAAGATTACAAGGGAAAATAGGAATGACAAGGACTTGCAGCCAGAGGAAGCTAGAGATAGACCAGAGAATTTCACTGTCCCTAGGAAAAGGCAGGTCTATGTGATTGGGGACTCCTTATTGAGAAGAATAGATAGGCCTGTAACCAGAGCTGATCCAGAGAATAGAAGGGTGTGCTGTCTGCCAGGTGCTAAGATACGGGATGTGGAACTGAGGTTGAAGAGGATTATTAAGGGAGCAGGAAGGAATCCATTGATCATCTTTCATGTAGGAACAAATGATACAGCTAGATTCTCGCTGAAACGAATTAAGGGAGACTATGCTAGGCTGGGGAGGACGCTCAAGGAAATTGAGGCTCAGGTGATCTTTAGTGGGATTCTGCCTGTTCCTAGAGAAGGGCAACTAAGATGTGACAGGATTATGATGATCAATAGATGGCTTAGGCAGTGGTGCTATAAGGAGGGCTTTGAGATGTATGGTCACTGGGAGGCATTTATGGACAGAGGACTGTTCTCTAGGGATGGACTTCACCTAAGTAGGGAGGGAAATAGACTTCTAGGATGGAGGCTGGCTCAACTGATTAAGAGAGCTTTAAACTAGGAATTTGGGGGAGACGGTTGGGAGATGCCCAGGTAATCTCTACGCCAGATTTTAACACTGAGAGGGAGGAAAATGAAGTAAGAAAGGATATACCTGGGGGTAGGAGAATGAACATGAGGAAGGGTGGGGTGGATACTAGTCTAATAGGTCATATTGGAGGTATAATGTCCGTGCCAAATTGGGTAAAGAATGTGAATGAGGCCAAACAGCAAAAATTAAGATGTTTGTACACCAATGCGAGGAGCCTAGGTAACAAAAAGGAGGAACTAGAGCTATTGGTCCAGGAAGTGAAACCAGATATTATAGGAATAACAGAAACATGGTGGAATACTAGGCATGACTGGAGTACAGGTATTGAAGGGTATGTGCTGTTTAGGAAAGACAGAAATAAGGGTAAAGGTGGTGCAGTCGCATTGTATATTAAAGATGAGGTAGATTGTAAAGAAATAAAAAGTGATGGAATGGAGAAGACAAGAGTCTGTTTGGGCAAAAATCACATTGGGGAAGAAAACTATCAGATCCTCCCCTGGGATAGTGCTTGGGGTATGTTATAGACCACCAGGATCCAATTTGGATATGGATAGAGACCTCTTTAATGTTTTTAATGAATTAAATACTCATGGAAACTGCATAATCATGGGAGATTTCAACTTTCCAGATATAGACTGGAGAACAAGTGCTAGTAATAATAATAGGGCTCAGATTTTCCTAGATGTGTTAGCTGATGAATTCCTTCATCAAGTAGTTGCTGAACCAACAAGGGGGGATGCTATTTTAGATTTGGTTTTGGTGAGTAGCAAGGACCTCATAGATGAGATGGTTGTAGGAAACAACCTTGGCTCGAGTGATCATGAGCTAATTCAGTTCAAATTAAATGGAAGGATAAACAAAAATAAATCTGAGACTAGGGTTTTTGATTTCAAAAGGGCTAACCTTAGTAAATTAAGGAAATTAGTTAGGGAAGTTGATAGGACTAAAGAAATTATGGATCTTAAAGTGGAGGAGGCCTGGAATTATTTTGGGTATGTCTAGACTACAGAGTTTTGTCGACAAAAGTGGACTTTTGTCGACAAAACTATACCTGCGTCTACACTACCGCTGAGTTCTGTCGACATAACGTCGACAGAACTCAGCAGTTTTGTCGACGCTGGTATACCTCATTTTACGAGGCATAACGCCTTTTGTCAACAGAGTTCTGTCGACAGAAGGTGTTATTGCATCTAGGGTTGTGTCTAGACTACAGGGTTTTGTCGACAAAGCGGCTTGCTTTGTCAACAGAACTGGATGTAGTCTAGACGTACCCTTTAAGTTAAAGTTGCAGAAGCTGTCAGACGCCTGTATCCCTAGAAAAGGGAAAAAATTTATAGGCAGGTGTGTTAGACCAAGTTGGATGAGCAAGCATCTCAGAGAGGAGATTAAGAAAAAGCAGAAACCATATAAGGAGTGGAAAATGGGAGGAATCAGCAAAGAAAGCTACCTTATTGAGGTTAGAGCATGTAGGGACAAAATGAGAAAGGCTAAAAGTCAGGTAGAGTTGGACCTTGCAAAGGGAATTAAAACCAATAGTAAAAGGTTTTATAGCCATATAAATAGGAAAAAAACAAAAAAATAAGAAGTAGGACCGCTAATTACTAAGGATGGAGTGGTGGTTAAGGATAATCTAGGAATGGCCCAATATTTGAACAAATACTTTGCTTCAGTCTTTAATGAGGCTAATGAAGAGCTCAGGGATAATAGTAACATAACAAATAGGACTAAGAACATGGGAGGTAGATATTACCATATCCGAGGTAAAAGCCAAACATTTACAGCTTAATGGGAGTAAATCGGGGGGCCCAGATAATCTTTATCCAAGAATATTAAAGGAACTGGCACATGAACTTGCAAGTCCATTAGCAAAATTTTTTAATAAATCTCTAAACTCAGGGATTGTACCATTTGACTGGAGAATTGCTAATATAGTTCCGATTTTTAAGAAAGGGAAAAAAAGCGACCTGGGTAACTATAGGCCTGTTAGTTTGACATCTGTAGTATGTAAAATCCTGGAAAAAATTTTGAAGGAGAAAGTAGTTAGAGACATTGAGGCTAATGGCAATTGGGACAAATTACAACATGGTTTTACAAAAGGTAGATTGTGCCAAACCAACCTGATCTCCTTTTTTGAGAAAGTAACAGATTTTTTAGATAAAGGAAATGCAGTGGATCTAATCTACCTCGACTTTAGTAAGGCATTTGATACAGTACCACATGGGGAATTATTGGTTAAATTGGAAAAGATAGGGATTAATATGAAAGTTGAGAGGTGGATAAGCAACTGGTTAAAGGGGAGACTACAGCAGGTCATATTGAAAGGTGAACTGTCGGGTTAGAGGAAGGTTACTAGCAGAGTTCCTCAGGGATCAGTTTTGGGGCCAATTTTATTTAATCTTTTTATTGCTGATCTTGGCACCAAAAGTGGAAGTGTCCTAATAAAATTTGCGGATGACACAAAGTTGGGAGCTATTGCCAATTCAGAAAAGGATCGGGATAGCATACAGGAAGATCTGGATGATCTTGTAAATTGGAGTGATAGCAATAGGATGAAATTTAATAGTGAGAAGTGTAAGGTTATGCATTTAGGGATTAATAACAAGAATTTTAGTTATAAGCTGGGGACACATCAGTTGGAAGTAACGGAGGAGGAGAAGGACCTCGGAGTCCTGGTTGATTATAAAATGACTATGAGCCGCCATTGTGACATGGCTGTGAAAAAGGCTAATACGGTCTTGGAATGTATTAGGCGAGGTATTTCCAGTAGGGATAAGGAGGTGTTAGTGCCATTATACAAGGCATTGGTGAGACCCCATTTGGAATACTGTGTGCAGTTCTGGTCTCCCATGTTTAAGAAGGATGAATTCAAACTGGAACAGGTACAAAGAAGGGCCACTAGGATGATCCGAGGAATGGAAAACCTGTCTTATGAAAGGAGACTCAAGGAGCTTGGCTTGTTTACCTTAACCAAAAGAAGGCTGAGGGGGGACATGATTGCACTCTTTAAATATATTAGAAGGATAAATACCAGGGAGGGAGAGGAATTATTTAAGCTTAATACCAATATGGACACAAGAACAAATGGATATAAGCTGGCTAGTAGGAAGTTTAGACTTGAGATTAGACGAAGGTTTCTAACCATTAGAGGAGTGAGGTTCTGGAACGGCCTTCCAAGGGAAGTAGTGGGGACTAAAGGTCTATCTGGTTTCAAGATTAAACTAGATGGGTTTATGAAGGGGATGGTTTGATGAGATAACATGATCTTGGTAACTAATTGACCATTCATTATCAGTGGGAAATAGGTCAATGGAGGGATGATAGGAGTTACTATAGAGAACTTTCTGGGTGTCTGGCTGGTGAGTCTTGCCCACATGCTCAGGGTTTAGCTGATCGCCATATTTGGGGTCGGGAAGGAATTTTCCTCCAGGGTAGATTGGCAGAGCATGGGGTACAGATCACAGCTGGAGGATTCTCTTCATCTTGGGGTCTTCAAAGTATTTGAAGGCTTCAATATCTGAGATATAGGTGAGAGGATTATTCTGGGAGGGGTGGGTGAGATTCTGTGGCCTGCACTGTGCAGGGGGACAGACTAGATGTTCATAATGGTCCCTTCTGACCTTAAAGTCTATGAGTCTATGAAAATGTGTCTAGGAACAAGTGTTCCCACACAGAGCAGCTCACCATGCTGCCCTGCTCTGGATTAAGCCGTTTGTCTAGTAGCTCGCCACTATTGCACCAGGTGGGTGCAACATGGGCAACAGCAGCTGGAGGCTTTGCCCCTCTTTCACGCTTGCACAAGTGCCATTCGTTCCTTGGCATGCCCCATGGCACTGCTCACAAGGGGCTGGCTGCTGCTAATGCATGGATGCTGACCTGGGTAGGCCCAGATCTCATTCCAGGGAGTCCTAGCCTTAAAAGGAATTCAGCCTCTGTAGCCATTGGACCAATTGTGCCCCCCGCCAGCAGTGGGGTTGGTGTAGACCAGTGTGGGTATCCTGTGGCCTGAGAGCCACCTGAGGCCCATTGGGTTCTGTGCACGGCCCCACAGGACATTTTGTTACCGTTGCCCACGCACAGGGTCACCAGATTCTGCTCGTTTCTATCCGTGTCGTTTGTTTCCTACCCGTGTTACAAAGTGACATGCACGTGAAGCCAGGCCAGGTGGAGTGAGGTGCAGGCTGATTGGACCCAGCACTGACGGTGAGAGCCGGGCGCTCCCTCTGCAGCCAGTCACAGTGCTGCTCCGGTTCAACCTGCACATTCTAGGGATGCAAGCGCAGTGGGGAAAACTGCCCTGTCCCGGGAGAGCGTCTAGGTAACAACAATCTTGCAGCCCACTGAGATGGAGAAGGGACACTCAGACGGCCTACTCGCTAGCCTAGGTGGCCCATTGCTGGCGTAGGCCCACTAGGAACGGGGCTCATATCAGATAGCAACGCTGCTGACTCCCTACCAATCCTGGTCTGGATTCAAGCCAGCAAAGAGATGAAAGCTCTTCAAACGTGGTCCCGTTCCCCGGAGCCAACTGGTCCCTCCTGTGGGGTTTTTCATGTTGCTGGGCTCATCTTTGCTTTCATCACTGGTGCCCTCCCAGCCCCCTTGCCCTCTTTGACTCCGGGTCCATAGCAGAAGGCTGGTTTCGGGAACAGCTTGTCAAGTCCACCCCACCCCCCACCCTCCTCCTCCCCAAGGGCCTTTTGCCTTGTCTCGCTGCGGCGCAGACAGTCCAGAGATCAAAGCCCAACCATCCTTTTTTAGCTCGGGGTGGAATGCACCGTGGCTCCTGCACTGGGAGCTGTCGCCAGCTTGAGCAGCCTGCTCCTCTCAGTAACTGGAGCCTCTCCGTCCCTGGAGGCGGCTCCAGGATTGATAGGTGACACCCAGCTGTTCTGAGCAGGCAGGCCCTGCCCAGCGCGTCTGAGTCTGCACCCGGAGCTTTCCATCAAGAGTCTGAAGATGTCTGCGGTTAGGGTGGGATGTGCCTTGTAATATCCAACTTTGGAAGAAGCTACCTGGACTGAATTAACCCTTTGGAGAACATCGTCTTTCTTTGCTGCTTTCCTGTTGGAGTTAACAGTGTGCTCTCTTGCTATTGTTTAACCCCTCTCTCCCCCGGGATGCCCTGTGAGCCCCCCTCGAGCACCTACTCTCAGGCCGTGTCGGCTCCCAGTGTGGGATGGCACAGGGGGAAATCAAATGCTAAAATGCCTGTTGATAAGTAGGAGAATTTGATTGGTGGCGTGAGGAGGGAGAATCCAAACCACCAACTAACAAACAGTACGACGGCCAGGCCCTGGTCTATTTCATTGTCCAAATGCACAGCTGCTTGGGCTTTTTTTGCCATCCTAGCTGCGTGAAATCAGTAGGATGCTGATGCGGGGAGGGTGAGCTCCAGGGGAAGCGCCTGACTCCCCCCATAGACGCCCTTATTAGATGTGTTTCGGTCGCACCAGAAGCCTCAGTGGACAGCAGGTCCCTGCTCCAAGGCGCTCGCAGGCTAAGCTGAGGAGAGGAATCCGAGACACAGAGGACAAAGGACTTGCCCAAGGTCACCCAGCAGCTGTGCTGGGAACAGCACCAGGTTTCCTGAAGCCCGAGGCGGTGCCTTGCTGTGCGTGAAGGATAATGGAGCGAGGGACTGGCATGGTGACTACAGTGGTAGAGTGCTCGTGACAATGGCACAAGTGGGAGTAAGGAGGCATTGCCAGAGATGGAGTCTCTCCTCTCAGCCGGGGACACACACAGCCACCGCCTTGCTTGGATTAGCAGCAGGAATCGAACCCAGAGCTATCCCTTGGGTGGGATGAATCGGGGCGACCACTCTGGGCTGCACTGGGACTGGCCCGATATTTAGCCCCGTGTCCCTTGTCCCAAATGAGGTACGTTTGTCCCGGTGAGGCGGCGGCGAGAGGGGTGAGGAGGCAGGTGGGAGGAGAGCGGCGGGCAGGCCGACAGGATTTCCAAAGTCCCGGAACCTGAAGCAGCTTTCCCAGGGCCTCTCGCTGCACTTTGTCTGCGTGGATGGTGAGCTCGTCAGGCGGGGATTCCCTCTTGCTGCGTGTGTGTCCTGCACCCCGCACCGGGGTCTTCGCCACCACTGCACGGGGTAGAGAACAGGCATTTTGGTGAGAATTCTCAGCACTCTCCAGCCAAGGAGCTCAGTGCGCTTCCTGGACACCAGTGCGCTACAAACTCACACTTGGCGGGTTTTATCATTATGATTTCACCACCAGGGAAACTGAGGCACGGAGCGACTCCCCCACCTGGGACCGATGGTGAATCTGCTGCCGAGCTGGGAATGGAAGTGAGTTCTCCTGCCCGCCAGTCCCGCAGCTTAACCGCAAACCCGCATCCTCCTTCCCGAGGCCCATTCTTGTGTTCAAAGCGCTCGACACACAGCTGAGTTCTTTGAACTCCTTACCCAGTTGGCTTGAAGGGGAGGAAGCCGACACCTTTGGAGTCTTGGTGGATGCTTCTCTGGAGCTGTGTTTGATTAGGCCCGAGGGATAGTTGTTCGCTTTCCTTTGAGGTTAGCCAGCCTCCTTTCTTCTTTATTAATGGGGCTGTGGCTTGTGAAGTTGGAGACCGACCCCAGGAGCAGGTAGGAAAGGGGGGGAGAGGGACTGGATGGTGCCTTCCCCTGGCAGAGCCCAACTGGCTCAGAGTTATTGTGGGGACCCCAGCCCAGCCCCTTCTGCACCTGCCCCAAGTGACTATCCTGTCTCCCGGCCTGTCTCCCGAGCGCTGGTGAAGGAGATTTGGGGCTGGCAGATGGCACCCCAGGGGCAGGCAGCTGACACGGCGGTTTGCTAATCTCTGGAGCCGGCTCGGGGTCCCAGGCTGATGAGACACACAAGGGGACTGGATGCCTGGCAGGCTATGGAGGTCGGATCCATGCCGGCACTGGTGATAAGGTGGAAGATTTGGGGGGTAAGCCACTGGTCATGCTCACGTCTAGCTACCATGCTCCCCCCGGTATCTTAAGTGCTCCTGGCCCTGCCCCGGCACAGGGGGCTCAAAGGCGCTGTCACCTCTCGGAATGGAACAGCAGGCACCGTGGGCTCGGGCTGGGCACACAGTTGTGATTGTGTGGGGGCGAGTGTGTCTGCATGTGTGACTTTCACTCGCCAAGTCAGAGAAGACACAAAAATGAAACAAACCAGACCTGAGCAGAAGCAGACGGCTCTTGAGACTGGCTAGTGGGAAAAGCCCCAACCCCAAGCGACCCATGATGTCAGAAATGGGCTACCATTGCAAACGAGGCAAATATCGTTCTGGAGCAGCCTTGTAAGTAAGACCCAAGGGAATTGCCCTGCTCTGCTCAGCGCTGGCGAGGGCTCAGCTGCGGTGTCCTGTCCCGGGGTATCGCACGGCAGGAACGACGTGGACAGACAGGAGAGAACCCACAGAACAGCAAAATCGATCAAAGGGTCGAGAGCGTGAGCCCTGCGGAAAGGCTACAAAATGGGGCATGTTTACTCATGAGAAAAGACGGTTGAAGGGGGACCTGATAACAGTCTTCAGCTAGGAGAAGGGGTGTTAGAGGAGGATGGGGATCCATTGCTCTCCACGGCCAGGGAGGTGGCACAAGCAGGAATGGGGGAATATTCTGCAGCAAGAGAGTGAGGTTATGGATTAGGAAAATCTTTCCAACTCTCTGGGGGTATGTCTACACTAGAAAGTTAGTTCGAACTAACGGACGTTAGTTCGAACTAACTTTCCTATGCGCTACACTAGCGCTTCGCTAGTTCGAATTTGAATCGAACTAGTGGAGCGCTTAGTTCGAACTAGGTAAACCTCATTTTACGAGGACTAACGCCTAGTTCGAACTAGCTAGTTCGAACTAAGGGCTGTGTAGCCCTTTAGTTCGAACTAGTGGGAGGCTAGCCCTCCCCAGGTTTCCCTGGTGGCCACTCTGGCCAACACCAGGGAAACTCTATGCCCCCCTCCCGGCCCCGGACCCCTTAAAGGGGCACGGGCTGGCTACGGTGCCCGTGCCAGGTGCAAGCCTGCCAGCACCCAGCTAGCAGACCCTGCACCTGGCACGGCACAGAGCCACCCACCCGATGCCCCCCAGCCCACCCCCTCTTGCCGGGACCAGGCTGGCGGCTCCCGGGAGCTTGCCCTGGACCGCAAGAGGCGGGCACCTTCCTGGGCTAGTGCGGACATCGTGGACCTCGTCCACGATCTCCGCACTAGGCACAGGAAAGTGGCCGTCTAGGGCAGGAGAGCTGCCAGCCTGGCCACCCAGGACCAGGTGTGCATGAAAATCAAGGGGGTCCACTGAGACCCCCGACACTGAGCCCTGAGCTTACAATGGCCGTCCTGGGTCAGACCAAAGGTCCATCTAGCCCAGTAGCCTGTCTGCCCACAGCGGCCAACCCTAGGGACCCTGGAGGGGATGGACCGAAGACAATGACCAAGCCATTTGTCTCGTGCCATCCCTCTCCAGCCTTCCACAAACTTTGGGCAGGGACACCACTCCTACCCTCTGGCTAATAGGACTCCATGGACCCAACCTCCATGACTTGATCTCACTTCCCTTTAAACTCTGTTCCAGTTGTAGCCTTCACAGCCTCCTGCAGCAAGGAGTTCCACAGGTTAACTATTTGCTTTGTCAAGAACAACTTTCTCTTACTAGTTTCAAGCCTGCTACCCATTCCTTTCCTTTGGTGTCCTCTAGTCCTTCTTTATGGGAACTCAGGAAGAACTTTTCTGAATGCACCCTCTCCACCCAACCCCTGCTTTTAGAGACCTCTATCCTGTCCCCCCTCCGTCTCCTCTTTTCTAAGCTGAACAGTCCCAGTCTCTGTAGCCTCTCTTCATCTGGGACCTGTTCCCAACCCCTGATCATGTTAGTTGCCCTCCCCTCTCCCAGCCTTTCTCTTCCCCTCTCCCACCTCCTTTTCCCAGTCTCCCCCAGTTTTTTTCAATAAAGACAGAGTCAATGTTGGAAGAAACGTTATCTTTATTTTGTACATCAATAAGAAGGGGGGCTAGGGAAGGGCAAGTGGAAGGAGGTGAGGGAGGAATGGGGTACGAGCCCCCGATGGGGAGGACTGGGCTGGCTCTGCGGGCTTCTGGGGGTGGAAGCTCTCCTGCAGCCCCCCAATTACTCCCTCTCCCCAGATAGCAGCCTGCGGCAAGTGCAGCCGGGCTGATGGCCGAGTGGTGTGATGTGCCCAGTGTGGGCACTCAGGGCACTCCAAGCCAGAACTTCTTTGCAAGCGGGGCACCCCTTAGAACTGTGTGTCCGGGGTGGGGGTCGGGACCCTTTAAGCGCAGCCCTCGGCTAGCCTGAGACAGTATCTCCATGCTCTAAGTCCTCCTTTTATGCCCTGCCGGCACTGCTTCCGGCCAGCCTTAAGCCCTGTTCAGAGTCCACTCAATGTGGACTTACTAGTTCGAACTAGCAAAACGCTAGTTCGAACTAGTTTTTAGTTCTAGATGCGTTAGTTCGAACTAGCTTAGTTCGAATTAACTAATTCGAACTAAGTTAGTTCGAACTAGCGCTGTAGTGTAGACGTACCCTGGGTAATGAAGCTCTGGAACAGGCTTCTAAGTGAGGCTGTGGAACCTCCATCAGTGGAGGCTTTGAGAACAGAGTGGCCAGGTACCTGTCAGGGATGGTCTGCGCTAAGGTTTACTTGGCTGCCAGCTCTCAAGGTCCCTACAGCCCTATATTTTTCTGAGTCACTTCAGGGACTTTGGAGGATCTTAATATTTCAAAAGCCTTTCATGGGACAGTCAGAAACTTGAGAGGGGCTTCATAGGGAATCAGTTAAATGGAAAATGTGTCCTTAGAAGCAATGCGCAGTTAATTGTAACACACGGAATGAATGATTGTTAGAAATGCGCCCCCCCCACGCACACACACACACACACATACCCAGTTCCAATTCACTTTTCATCAGCAGATTTCCAAGCACTTTACAAGATGGTCAGTGTCACTAGCCTCATTTCACAGATGACGGGGAAACTGAGGCACAGAGCAGGGAAATGATTTGCCCCAGGCAGAAACAGGAACAGAATCTAAGCACCCCGAGTCTCTGCCCGCCAGGGTTTAGCTAAAATCTGTATGAATTATGTCATCTGTAGCATCTTCCTCTCATCTTCCGCACAGAGTTTGAGCTCTGTGGGGCAGGTTCTCAGCTGAGGGCATTTGGCAGCACTGCATGAGGGGGAGTGGAGCTGCACTGGTTTATGCCAGCTCAGGATCAGGATCTCGGTTTTGTAAACAATTACATAAGGACGGAGAGGCCAGCCTGGGTCAGACCAATGGTCCCTCTAGCCCAGTGTCCTGTCTTCAGAGGCCATAAATAGAACAGGACAATTATCCAAGCTTCCAGTTCTAGCTCCTGCCAGTCAGGGGCTCAGGGACACCTGGGGCATGGGAGTGTGTCCCTGTCTGGGGTGACCTGGCAGCAGCCGACTTCAGCTCAGTACAAACCAAGTGGCAAATCTCGGGGGGGGGGGGGCATGTGTGTCCCACTCCTCACCTCTCCCTGACCATCTTGCCTAGTAGTCACTGGTGGCCCGATCCTTCCTGAGATGATCTAATTTTTTTTGGAACCCAGTCCTGCGTTGGCCTTCACACATCCCCTGGCAACCAGTTCCACAGCCTGTGTGTTGTGTCAAGTATTTTCTGTGTGCTTTAAACTGGTTGCTGATTCATTTCTAGAGCCTTGCAAATCTGTAGATATCTGCTTTATATCCGTGGGTACCCACATTCGCAGATATGGCTGTGATATCCACCGCTCTCTTTTGTGACTACAGATGCGGATGCAGATGCAAATGTATCTAGAACTCTGAGAAACGTGCAGCTATTCGCAGGTATCGGCAGAAGTGGATGCGGCTATCCACGGATCATTTTTGAAGGCGTGGATGCGGATACCAATTTTGTATCTGTGGGGCTCTATTAATTTCATCAGGTGACCATTTGTTCTTGTTTTATGGGAAGGGGTAAATAACACTTCCCTATTCACTTTTTCCACTTATGATTATCTTTCAGTGGGACCAATAGCCTGATTAGTTAGGCACTCTAGATCTTACTCTAGAATTATTATTAATTTTCATAGCTAGAGCTGCTTTAGAAAAAGGGGGAAATTATGAAAAAGTATTTTTCATAATTCCTCCTTTTTTATACGTTCAAAATTTTGAAATTTCTCACATTTCAAAATTTGAATAGTTTCAACCAGCCTTACAGTTGGTCCAGTAATGGGTCAAGAAGGAGACATTTAATGAAAAAATTGTCTGAATTATTCTCTACTCTTTTGAATTTCAGAAGTTGAAATTTTGGCTAAAATTTTGAAATTCCCAAAATTACAACCAGCTCTGTCGCAACCACTTGGCTGTGCGGAACATTCTATCTTCCGGCCAGCGGCTCAGCCATTGGACTGATGGCAGCAGCGGAAGGTGCATTAGGGGAGAGTGGCACACTGAGAAGGCTGGGATTTTTGCCATTTTTTCCCTGGCTAACTCTAGCACCCACGCTGGCTGGAGTGGAACCAGTGCTAGCCATGGCGTGAAATGTTATTGACTAGTGTAGACAAGGGTAAAGATCTCAAAGCACCTTACCATATTCCAATGAGAAGAGGAAAGAGAGCCAGAGAGATCCTGCGGTTCGGGAAGTGCCTGGCCTCCTCCTTCTGCCCCAATGTACCCAAGATGTTTGCGTCTATTTCACAGCACACCCTGGTGGACATCGATCACGTCTAGCCAGGAGAAAGTTCTGATCCTCAGGGCTGGTCCTGTGCTGGACAGAGACAAAGTCTTACCTGGACCATGAGCCAATAGTGGAAGATCATATGGTAATTCTGTTCCAGTGGCAAGGCTACATGAGAGAAGCCACAGTTGTGCATGCCCCTAGATGTCACTGAATTCTGTGTTTTCTATTGGCGAGGAAGGCACTGACAGGGCTCCTGGGTTCAATTGTAGGCTGTTATGGATTTCCTGTTTGGCTTAGGATGAATCATATCCCTGCGTGGTGCCTCAGTTTCCCTCCTTCTTTAAAATAGGCATGATAATCCTTCCTGGCCGCCCGGGGTGTTGTGAGAGCACATTCCCTAATGTCTAGAAGGTGCCCACTTGCTGCAGATGCTCAGTTACCATGAGGTGCTATGTAGAGGGGGGCATAGAAACAGATTCTCTTTGCAGCACCTGCCCAATTCATGTAAGATTCAGCCGTTGCTGGGGATCTCAGTCCTGCCCGTGGGCTCCCCTGACTGAGGGGTCTGTTTCCCTCGCAGGACTCTAGGACATTCCGGGTCATTTATTTCCCTCGCCCTCCTCGGAAACTGTTTCTAATGCGGCTCCTCCACAAGGTGTCTCTCTCCGTCTGCGCTCTCGCCAACCTCCGGGCCAAACCTGCTGCCGAGGGGGGGCAGAGGCGCCCGGGGGGGGGGGGGAGGGCTTGTTTGGCTCGCCAGGAATGAGGTTAGACAAATCCCTACAACTTCCCCCGAGATCTACGGTTCTCTCCCCGGCGTCCCCTTTCATGCGCGGGGGCTGAGTTCCTGCGGGGCCGCGCCCTGCCCCAGAAGTGCCACCCACCCCGCTGCCGAGCGGAGGGGAGAGAGGCAAATCTGCCGGAGCCGCCCGGAGCCTGGACGTTTTCTGCAACAAAGGATCCCCGCGGAGCCCTGGGGAGGCTGCCCCCGTCCTTCCCAGCCAGGCTTCCCGCACCGACCCATCCCCGGCTTCTGCTTCGCCACGGGGGGTTAGGAAAACACGAGCCGCTCGCCTTTGGGGGCTCAGAGCCTCGTCGTACCAGGCCCCTCCCCGCAGGGCCGCTGCAAAGGGGGGTGCAGGGGTACTGGCTGCGGGACCCTCCCCCTGCCTCTCCCAGCAGGGGGCAGCGCAGGAGTCCGGCTGTGCTAGTCCCGGCGCTCCCAGCAGGGGGCACTGCAGGGAGGGGCAGGAGTCCTGCTGTGCCAGTCCGGGCGCTCCCAGCAGGGGGCACTGCAGGGAGGGGGCAGGGGTCCGGCTGTGCCAGTCCCAGTGCTCCCAGCAGGGGGCACTGCAGGGAGGGGGCAGGGGTCCGGCTGTGCCAGTCCCAGTGCTCCCAGCAGGGGGCACTGCAGGGAGGGGGCAGGGGTCCGGCTGTGCCAGTCCCAGTGCTCCCAGCAGGGGGCACTGCAGGGAGGGGGCAGGGGTCCGGCTGTGCCAGTCCCAGTGCTCCCAGCAGGGGGCACTGCAGGGAGGGGGCAGGGGTCCGGCTGTGCTAGTCCCAGTGCTCCCAGCAGGGGGCGCTGCAGGGAGGGGGTAGGAGTCCAGCTGTGCTAGTCCCAGTGCTCCCAGCAGGGGGCGCTGCAGGGAGGGGGTAGGAGTCCAGCTGTGCTAGTCCCTGCTCTCCCAGCAGGGGGCGCTGCAGGGGGCAGGGCAGGGAGTGGCGCTCAGCACCACTTGCGGGTACTCCTGGCTTCTCCCAGTGAAGGCTGCAGGAGGGGAGACTGGGGTGGCTCAGGTTTCCAGCTGCCCTGCCACCTCTTTGCGTGCAGGTGCAGGGTACAGCCAGACTCCTTCTCAGGTGACTGCTTTTTCCCGGGGCCCTGCAGTTCAAACACATTTTGGCACCTGCTCCATTCTCCTTCCTGAGCGCTGCCCGACACCGCCCGAGCGACGCTGGGTGTGTTTAGCGCGTGTGGGCGGTGAGGCAAACAGGGAATTGCCCATGCGCTTGTGTAACGAGCGGCGGGGGGGAGGGTGCAGAGAGCAGCAGTGACAGGCGTGTGGGGGGAGGGGATTGGAGGTGCTGGCAAACCCGGGAGGGCTCAGCTAACCAGGCCTTTTTCTGAGAACCCAGGTTCAAGACTGTTCTATGGCCGAAGTCGGTTCTGTCCTCACACCGGCCTCCCCTCCTCCCGCTGCTGAGTCAGCCAGCGATTTGCATTCCTGATCCCTCCTTCTCCCCGTCTGGCTGGAAGCAGTGCCCCCCTGTGATTTCCTTGCTCTGGGGGTGGTGTCCTGGAGGGGGATGGGATGCTGGGGGGCGAGGGGCTTTATTTGCAGCTCCCGGGTCAGCCTGCAGCCTGGGGGCGTGGGGCGGGTTCGCTTTCCATTCCGTGGCCCAGATCCGATGCCCACAGGAATGGGACGCCTAAATACCTTCGAAGACCTGGGCCTGCGTTACTGCCATGGCGATTCACGGCGGCTGTGGCCAAATAGGGCGACCGCCTCTTGGCGCGTTGCCAAGAGCGCGCAGGGAGGGCAAGGAGGGACGCTGCGTCCGGGCAGCTGCCCCCAGGGATGTGGCAGCTCTCAGCTACTGCTGGGTCCGCCCTGTGAGCCTTTGGCAAGCTGCAGCCCGAGGCCTGCGTGGGGGCGTGGCCCTAGTTCTGTCCGTGCGCCTCCTGCCATCCCGATGGGGCTTCCTGCTCTCAGGTGCCCTGAACCCGGCATGACCCTCCTTCGGCAGAGGACACCCCCGCCAGGAGACAGCACGGCCCCGAGGAGGCCTAGAGTCCTCCGGCGGGTGCTTTGGTCCACACTGGCCTCGTCCTTGGTGAACGGCCGGAAGCGCAACAGGGAAAACTGGGCGGATCAGCTCCAGGGAGCGGCCGTGTCTCCTCCTCTCCCGCTGGTATTCCTGGTGTGGCTGGGAGCTGCCTCTAGCCATAGGCGACACATGCCCCTCCTCTTCCCCTTCGCCAGCCGAAACAGAGACTGCCTGCGGGGCTGGGCCCCGGGCCCCCAGGTGCCAGACTGCGTCTGGTGGAGCTTCAGTCAGGGGCCTGTAACAGGACATCCGCTGGGAGCTGGCTCGGGCGGGCGGTCACATGTCTAAGACCTCGCCTGGGCCACTGTGCCAGCCTCAGGCCTCCGGTCTGTGCCTGAGCGGTGCCTACTCACCAATTGCCACCGCCCCCGCCCAGAGCCCCCTCCAGAGGGAAGGGGGGGAACGGGACCCCCAAGGCTGTGCAGTGCTTAGTCCCCCCACACACCTCCCCAGTTGACTGGGAGCTTGATGTGATGGGGGGGCAACTCGCTCTCCCCGGCGAAGGCGCCTGATGAGCCGGGGGATCCAGCTTCGCTGGCTATGGGCTGAGCAGCTGGCTCTGTCCGGACCCTGCATGGGGGTTCCCGGCACAGCAGCTCTCGTCTCGCAGAGGCTCTGTGCAGAGAGCCCCTCAACCAGACACGGGAGGGTCTGGGCCCCAGGCCGCTGGGTGGCGGGAGTCACATCTCCCCCTTGTTCCCAGCACGAAAGGGGGCCCAGGCTGGTGTCTGCTCAGGGCCTGGCGCTCCTGAACACGCTGGGATCCCGTTGCCCTGCACATGTGCCTGGGAAGCCAGGGGGAGCACCGGGCGCTCAGCCGCTTGGCCAGCCCGTCCCTGCGGTTCCCGGCGGAATGGCCCTGCTCTGTGCCCAGCAGCCGGGCTGAGGGGCTGGCAGGGCAGCGAGGGATCTGAGCCCTTCTTCGCTGGCCCAGTAAAAGGAGTCAGCTCGCCCGCCTGTCTCTTCCCAAAGGGGCCAGCTGGGGCATGGCTGGTGCATGCAGGGAGAGCCGAGCCTCTTGTGCTCTGAGCAACTTGTCCGAGGCCTCCGGGGATGCTGGTCTGGCGTCTTCCACCAGCGCTAGGGCAGGAATGTCCCAGGAGCTCGGCAGCCATCCCCGCTGGGCTCAGATTTTCCCGAGCTCTGCTCCCACGTGGGTGTGTGAATCAGAGGCCGGGGTCTCAGGACCCTGGGGGCTGAGCCCTTTGGCAAAACCTGCCCCAGCCCCAATCCGACCGTGCCTCCTGCAATAGCTGCACTGCTGTTGGCCGTCCCCTGGAGGGGGCTTTGCACCATCCTCTTTGGCTCTGCCTTGAGCGGGTGTAACCCCCGAGAATGGGCCAAACCCAGATCCGAAGCCCAGGTCTGTCCGCTTTGGTGTAAGCGGCGGAGAAGCGCTTTGTTTAAATGTCCCAGGAATTCAAACAGTTTCTTACAAAAAACCGTGAAAAGGGGAGTGCAAAATGAACATCCATGTTGTCTGGTTGGTACCCAGATGGCGGTCGCTCTCTTCTGTCCTCGTTTTTATTTACTCATTGACAAATTGTTTAGAAACGGCGTCGGCTCTGGGCTTTTGCTTTAGATCCATTTTAGCACGAAAAGGAGCTGATGGACTTTTCTTGGCTGTGAGTGGCACTAAGAACCCGGGCTATCTGTCAAGCCAGAAATGGGACTGGCAATGTACCATGCACCAGCACACCAGACTTCTGACCCGGCCCCTGCTCCGGAAGAGCCAGCACTTCCAAAATGTAGGCGAAAATTGGTGAAAACCAAGCGATGGCTTTTTGGAAACCCCAGGCAATTTGAATGGGAGCCGAAAGGCCTTGCCCAGTCGTGAGCGCGTGTTACCTCCCCTCTGCGCCCGCCCACAAGCGACAGCACCAGTGAGGGGATCTTGGCTTTTTAGCTCCAGCTGCAGCAGCTCATGGGTTTAGCGCTGGAGGTCCTGCTACTAGAAGGAAACCTGGACACAGCTGGGCTCCAGGTAACCAGGTGTGCTACTGGCATCTCTGTCTAGGAAGCTGAGCACAGGGCACCCTGCTGCTCTGCTAGTGTCAGGTGGGCGCCTACAACACAAGACCCACAAACTCTTTAAACCCGTGGTGCCTGACACGCCAGCCACTAGCCACACGTGGCTGTCTGGCCGGGTGAGTGTGGCTAGTTCGTCATAGCAGTTGGCACTAGCGTGGCTACTGGTTCAGAACTGGTTGGACCCAGGGCTGTAAAGGGAGCTGCCTGGCTCCTAGACACCACCCCTTGTGGGGCAGATGTTGCAAGGGAGGGGAAGGAAGCACGCTCTGAGCTCTATGCAAACTCTAGCTCAGTCTCCACCCTTGTTATGACCCCCCAGCATTTGCCTATCTCAAGGCGTCGGCGTCCTGAGTCTCTGGGTGCTTTTCCCTTTGGAAGCAATGGGCGTCACCCCCCATGCCAGGAAGTCTCCCCAGTATCCCTGCATTCCTGCCAAGTGGTGCCTGGCTGGGTTGGGCTCTTTGATGAGCTCACAAACTGGGTTGCCACATGAAGCCTCCTGGCATGTGTAGAGGGCGCTTGGGAGGGAGTGTTGCCGCACACAGACATGCCCATCCTCCCCTGCTGAAACCGGGCAGGGCTGGGCCCCGTCCGAAACCCAGGGGGAGAAGGTCAGAGCTGGTTGTGACATCTGGAGCGTGGCCCCGTCTCCCACCCCAGAGTGTGGCTGCGAGGGAGGGAACCAGAGTGAGCCCTGAGTTGGGAGAGAGCCCTGGCTGGAGAGCATTGTCAAAAGGGAGAGAGCGCAGGCTGGGACCAGCACAAGGAGCCAGGAACAGCCTGGACTCTGGCCCTGCCACTGATTTTGCTCTGTAGCCTTGGCCATGTTTCCCCACCTGTAAAATACTTACAGGGCTGTTGTGAGGATTAATTCATGTCTGCACAGAGCTTTGGAATTGCAAAGCACTCAATAACCACTAAGTATTGTCATTATAACACAGCCTGGCTTAACGCTCCACTCTCCCTGGCTCCTTACCGCAGGGCAATGCACTTTGGAGAACCCCAGGGGTGGAATGTAATCCCAAAGTCTGGAACAAGGTCTGGGAGTCAAAGGAGATGTTCTGCTCCTGTCCCTGGGTTGCCGGTGGCACCGTCCCGTTTCCAGCGAACAAGAGCCGTCCATGCAGGCCGAACGTAGAGCGGGAAAAGCTGCGCTGTGGGGGATCAGTTATGGAGGGTCACGTCTGGACCAGGCGGGTCCGTAGAAATCGTGACTGTAACGTGTTAGCACAGGTCCAGCTGCCACGCACCAGCAGCGCTCGTGAGTTCTGTGGGTGACATTGAGGCGGGTGGCAGCAAAGCCGGCCGGAAGGAAAACAAGAAAGGTGGCTTGGGCAGGGATGGAAGAGGGAAGCGAGCACATGGGCAGTTTTCCCGGGGAAAGCAATTGCGGGCTCAGGACCAGGCAGGATCGGTGCCCTGAGCGTAGCTGCGATCCTTGTGCTCCCCGACGGGGCAGCGAGGTTCAGGGGTCTGCCCAGGCCACACAGCCAATGGACGGAGGGACCGGGAGCACCGGTCTGACCCTGCCGGCCTCCTTGTGCTGGGCTGGGAGCAATACGGCCACCCGGCCTGGGCTTGTCGTCACCCTTTGCCGCCACGCTGCGGTGGCTGGGCAGGGCAGCCTGGCAGCCGCGTGTCAGAGAAGGGGCCGGAGCACGCGGTGGGAGCTCTCCAGGGCCAGGCTGGTGCAGAACATCCAACTCCTTGGAAGAAGCAGGTGGGAGAAAGCAGCTGCCAGGCCCGCAGGGGGGACTCTCATATTCAAGGGGCCCTGAGCCAGCAGGGACAGGCTGGCTGGGGGGTATCCAGCTAATGAGCTTCCCTTTCCAGGGGCTCTCGTTCCAAGGGCCAGGCTGGTAGTTCTGGGGCGTGATGGCTGCGTTCCGGGGCGAGGGCTGGAGCCTCACTCTGTTCCCAGCCAGATGCACGTTACATCCCACAACATCTCCCCTAAGTTCCCTCTAAGCCGGGCAGCAGCGGGCAGAGACGCCCCTCCCCCAACCCCTGCCCAGGTGCTACTGTGGGCAGAGAGCGCTGGGGGAGCCTACTGTAGCCCCAGGACAGCCTGGCCTCCAAAGGCCTCATCCCTGGCCCCACCCCAGAGCCCTCACCCCCCTGCACCCTCTGCCCTAGCCCTCAGCCCCCTCCCACACTCTGAACCCCTCGGCCCCCCCCCACCACATGATTTCTGTTCTGGGCACCAGTCTGGAGGTGACATACTGCACAGCACCTGCATGTCGCACAGCACCTCCAGACTGGTGCACATAACAAAATTCATTCCGCACATGCCTGGGACACATTACCAGGAACATGGAACCACTATGACTGGAGCTAGCTGCCCACCCCAGCCTGCTGGCAAACACAGCAAAGAGCCAGCTGGTCACAGAGGCTGGAGCCCTCAGCCAGGTGTGAAGCCCCCTCCTGCCTGAGCCAAAGGAGATGCTCCTGTCGCTGGCAGGGGCTAGTCCCCGTGTGGGCCAAGCGGGGGTGGGGGAGGGACGAAGGTGACACATGTTTTACCCACAGGTTGCGCGACCGCCTGCTCCTCCTCCCCTTCCCCGGGACTTTCTTTACAAACGTTGGATTTGCTCACAGCATGACTCATGTTTATCTTGATTTGGGGCAGCCCTCCTCGGGTCCAGCCCTGCTCCTCCTCCTTCTATTTCCCTGTGCTCTTTTCCTCTGATCTAGATCACAAGGCCTGTGAGGCAGGGCTAGTATCTCCCTTGATCTCTCTAAAGTGCAGTGCAAAGCTGCGGCACTCGGTAAATATTTAATAACAGTTGAACTTGGCAGGACGAGCGCTCAGCTGCACTTACATTTTCTAAGCGCTTTCAGACAAGGGGTAATTAATTAATTGCAAATTTTACAAATAGTTTAATTACCGGAAGGCTCTGGAAAAGGGGAGAGCAAATCGGGGCGCTGCAAGTTACACCACTAACATCAGGGCAAAGGCGGGTGGAGCAGAGTCCCAATTTGCCCCCCTCCGTCCCTGCCCCACATGCCCCGTGTGACAGGGAGGAGGTACTTGGAGCAGAAGTTGCTTCTGCCAGATTTATGTCTCTGGAGAAATCCCCTCTGCAGAGGCATTCTCCACGGGCCATTTCCAACCCTTTGAGCCACCTGAACAGTGTAAAATGGCCAGATCAGAGCAAAGACTCTGCATTTCCCTGGTACTTTTTCTCTGTTCTTCCTCTCTGCTCCGTTCTTTTAATCTTCTGTTTACAGACAGATTGTTCTGTCTCCTGCCCTCCGAAGCAGACTGCCAAGCAACCCAGCATCCGGGTCCCACTTCACACATAGTCCCCTGTAGGCTCCAGTTCACAGGCTCCTGGTTAGTTGTTGTTCATCTGAACCTGAATGGCCACGAGGCACTTGAGAAAAAGGTCAAACTGCTGCTGTCTTTCCTACTTGTCATGCAAACCGTTGTTCACCAGAACACTGCGTCCTGGAAAGTGGCTGTGTGGGAGAGGGAAGGATGTGACTTGCCCAGGGTCAGGCAGAAAGTCAGTGGCAGAGCCAGGAATGTATCTCAGATCTCTGTGCTGTAGCCGCAAGATAACAACCGTCACTGAAGTAACCGCATCTGCCCCCGGGTAACGCCACTGCCACCAATGGCCTTGCACCACGGAAGAATGTGGCTCCCACCACTGGTTTGGGCGCTGGGCGCTCAGCCCAGGCAGACAACGGACTCCCTCGCTGGCCCTCCCGCTAGTCCTGCTGACTCTCAGGGACAGTCAGTGGCCAGGGAGGGTTCAACGGGATGCTCTGACTTGGACCCAGCATCACTCCTACCTCAGGACTCGGGACAGGGCCGGCCCCGGCCCGGGGCACCATAGCCGGAGGGTGAGGGGCTGCTGGGCTTGGGGAGTGGGGGGCAGTGAGGCGGGGCAGGCTGGCAGCACAGGGCTGGGGGCACAGGTGGGAGGAAAGTGCAGGGGTTGGGACACAGGGGGCCAGTGGAAATGGGGGGTGCTGTGCCCACAAGGGCCAGGGGCACCGAAACCCAAGTTTGCCCCCAAGGCCGGCCCTGGCTTGGCACAAGCCGCATTGTTTATTCTCTGCGTTCGGGGCCAGTGTGCTGGGAGCTGCACCGAGAACCAGGAGGCAGACGGCGCCTTCTCGGGGCCAGGACTGAGTACGGCCAGGAGGCGGCTGCTGGGTCGAGACGCCCACGGAGGGGAAGCAGGAACCAGGCAGGGCCTTGCACTCTCCCTGTGTGGAGAGCGGCCTCTCAGGGCTGGGCAGAGGTGGGCTCCAGGGGTTGTTTTGTTCGACACACAAATGAGCTTCTGGGAAGCAGCAGGAGGCCGGATGACCAAACCGCCTGGCAGCAAACTGTGGGCTCCCAGCAGAACGCGGCGCAGGACATGAGCGGCTGCCAGCAGAACTGCTTGGACCAGAGCGGCAGTGCTGTTGTGTGGGGCCTAAAGCTACGGCAGGGCCCCACTTGGACGAGGGCCTCCCGGTTTGATCCGACTCCCCACCCGGGGGAATCTGCAGCAGCGACTCTTGTGTACGGCCCGAGGGGCGGGGCGAGGGTGACAAGGAAACCACAACGTCCTTGTCAGTGTGCCGCAGGTTTCAGTGTCTAAGCTGTATCCGGGGTGCTGGGGGAACCGCCATTTCCAACGCTGCCGATTGTTGCAGAGAGGGGTGCACACCGGGCTCCTCCCTGGAGGCCTCTTCCCTCTGCTCTTTCTTGCTTTTCTTTCCTGATCGAAAGTAGAAGTGAGACGAGGCTGTCCAGTGGGTCCTTGTGAGGCATGTCCCTCCCTCGCGCCCGTGGCGGGTCCCGCGAGTGCGGCTGTGCACACCAAGGAGAGCTTTGGCTCAAGGAAAACAGGCACTTTCTTGCAAGAGCAGAAAGTCTGAGTGTGGTGGCCAAGAGCAGTCCGATGGCACCTTAGAAACTAACAAAACTAGATCGATCGATTATCCTGAGCCTTTGTGGGTCACGGGGCTGGACTAAGGTGTGGGCTGGCCAGGTAGTTGCCCAGGGCGCCAACCTATGGGGAGCGCCCGGCTCCCGGGGGGCTGCAGCAGCTGCCTGGGGCGGGGGCCGTGTTAACCTCCACAGCATCGGCCAGCAGGGCCCTTCCCCCCGCGGCCGCAGGGCCCTGCACGGCCAGGTGCAGCCCGTCCCAGGTGGCCCCGGGCTGCACGTCATCGGCAGTGGCTGGGCCGACTGGGCAGCGCATGCGCCGTGGGTCCGCCCACACGCCCGGGGTCGGGCCTGCACATGTGTCGTGCACCCGGAGGTGGGGCCGTGCGTCCCGGGGTCAGGCCCACGCATGTGTCGTGCACCCGGAGGTGGGGCCGTGCATCCCGGGGTCAGGCCCACGCATGTGTCGTGCACCCGGAGGTGGGGCCGTGCGTCCCGGGGTCAGGCCCACGCATGTGTCGTGCGCCCAGAGGTGGGGCCGTGCATCCCGGGGTCAGGCCCACGCATGTGTCAAGCACCCGGAGGCGGGGTCGTGCACCCCGGGGTGGCGCCGCACGCCTGGGGCACAAGCCGCCAAAATGGCTCAGGCTGGCCCTGGTGGGTAAAACCCATTTCTTCAGATGAGCTGGAGTGGAAACAACAGAATCCAAGATACATATAACAGCAAAAGCAGTAACCTGCCAATTGTAGGAGCCATGTTGATGCAGATAAGTAAGTGAGCTGGGTGTGTCTCATTCATAGCTTTTGAGGTGAAAATGTGAATGCCAAAGGCAGGAGAAATTGGCTTTGTAGTAAGTTAACAAACGAGGCGTACAGATAGGAAGCCTAGTCCGAACTATCTGGTCCATGCTGCGTGTAGCCGCGGGCACGGAGTCCGCACTAGCGGACATTTAAAAATGCGGCGCCTGGCAACATGCAAATGAAGCCCAGGAAATTCAAATCCCGGGCTTCATTTGCAAGTTCGTGTGACTACATTAACCACCCTAGTTCGAACTAGCGGGGTAGTGTAGACATACCCTGGCTGAGTGTCTAGGTAGGTTAGAGCAGTGTTTCTCAACCAGTGGTACGTGAACCCTTAGGGGTATTCGAGAGAAGTCTGGGGGTGTCTGTCAACACAACTGAAATTTGGAGAAAACTGCATTTTTGTTTTAAGTTTTATGGTGTTTTATTATTTTTGTACTTTTTACACCCAAAAATGTCATCGCCAGCCCAGCTACGATTAAGTTGTTTAAACCAATGTGTTGCAATGGTAGAAAAAATGGTGTGTGTCTGAAAACTGTAGGTACTGGGGGTACTTCTGTTTTTTGAAAGGGGCACTTTATTAAAAAAGGTTGAGAACCACTGGGTTAGAGCAGGAGCAAGTCTGGAGTGGGAGACAGAGCCACCGTACAAAGGATGAGACGCAGAGCCCCCGTGCAGCTAGCTGTTTTGCTGATGCCTAGAGTCAGCATCGTGTTGTACGTATTTGTGAGGGATAGGAGCATTCTGCACTGCCCAGCTGGGGACTCTGGAACCAGGCTGCCCCACCCACCACAGAGAAAGGATCCCCTAGGTCCCTGAATGCGTCCCCTTGCTCTTGCCGGACACCTGTCAGATATTCCCTGTCATGGGGCTGATGTATCCTAGGTGGCCATAGACATTCCCAGAGGCGAAGGTTCTTTGAGCAAGAGCTGCAGCACACGTAACTGGGATTTCTCCAGACCCTGGAGCCTTCCAACAGCCTGCAAACAACCCCCACTTCCACTGGAGGGTCCACACAGACACCTGGGGCAGCTCTGAATTCATAGCTCCTGAGCTCCAGCCCCCTGTGCTGTCTGCTGGGTCACACAGCCCAGGACAAGCTTTCAAGCAGCTCCGTGTCCGTGATCAAACGTGTGACACTTTCTGGTGCATTTTCACGACGGCCTGGCGGCTCGTCACCAAGATCCTTGTGAACCACCAGGGAATAGAGCTCGGTGCCCAGCCACTGATCAGCATCGTTGGTCTTCTGCCACCGCCCGTTACCGTCTGACCAGGCACCGGTGGCTTACGCAGGAGCTGGGGGTGCTGGTGCCTCGCAGGATCGGCCCTGAGTGAAGCAGAGATCTGCCTGAACCTCCTAGGGCCTGATCCCGAACCCAATGGAGACTATGGAAATCCTTCCATTAGCTTTGCAGGGCTTTGGGTAAATCTCTAAGCCGGGGGAGGAGGGACCTAAGGCCGGAAGCCACAGATGGCACCCGGCTTCCCTGGATCCGGCCCCCGAAGCTCAGGGCCCCTTCAGCATTGGGGAGCTGGTGCTGTAGCCCCTGTGCTGTCCCACCGTGGGGCTGGAACACACAAAATCTGCTAGCCGGGGTCCCCCGAGGCTCTGGAGTGCGAGGGGAGGGTCAGTCGGGGGCCACGTCAGCGAGGGGTTTTGGGTTTTGCTTCTCACTTGTGTGCGGCCCCCGCTCTAAACGTTCCCGACATTGCCGGGGACTTTGCAGCTGGGTGTTTGCTTCGGCCCCGTCTCTGCCCGGACGCCGTCTGATAATGAAGATTGTCCCGCCCTGAGCCTGGTGCTTCGGATGCTGTCTGCAGTTCTGTGTTAGGACAAGGCTGGCCAGCCCAGTGCCCCCGACGGCGCGTTTTCCACCAAAGGAAGAGCCACGGAAGGGATTGAAGATGGGTCGGGACGTGCACGTGGGCCCAGACCACTTCTCCGTGGCTGCTCCAGATGCACGCGGAGGCGTGGCTCTGCTGAGGGTTGAGAGGGAAACCTGAGTCACTCTCCGGGCATGCGGTGGCCCCACTCCAGGCAGGGTGCTGCGCTGCAAGTCTGCGTGGCCACGCGGCTCCTCGCAACACATGTTCATGCCCCACGTGTGCCGCCGTTTGTACTTCCCTCTGCACAGCGCATCAGCCCCTGGAGAATCCACCTCCGGTTTCGCAAGGAGCCCAGGGCATGCCGGGGCAGGACTCGGGGAGGTTAGTCTGGGCCTGCATAGGGCCCTGCCAAATCCACCGCCATGAAAAATGCAACACAGGTTGTGAAATCTGATCCCCCCTGTGAAATCTGCCCTGAGCCATGACATCGGGCTAGTGTCGGGGCGGGGAGGGCTGCGCCGGGCTCCAGATGCTAGTCCTGGCCAAGCTGAGGAGGGAGGGGACTTCCTCTTCCCTTGCAGGGACCACTCCCAGGGCCAGGTCGGACCCATCCTCAGGATCCTCCCGCAGTGGCAGGACGCTCCAGGCTGCTGACCCGGTGCCTAGCTCTGAAGGCAGCACTGTTGCCAGCAGTGGGGCAGAAGCGGGAGTAGTAACATCACGACCCCGAGTCCAATAGGCTTGTGACCCGCCCCCCACAGTCTCCTGTGAGGTTGGGACCCCCTCCCCCCGTTACAACACTGACACTTCAGATTTCAATGTCCGAAACCGTGGCATTCACCACATTTAGAATCCTGTGACTAAAATTGACCAACACGGAGCGTGAATTTAGCAGGGCCCAACATTTGTGTTTCCGTGTCAAGCTTCAGGAGAAAAGGTTCTCTCCACCCCCTGGTTCAAAACACGCTGCGTCACTGGCTGCACGTGAGCCCAGCCCTTGGTAGCACTGTGGGCGGCGTGCTGTGCCGTCAGCGTGTGTGGCACAGCAGTCGCCATCCTGCCTCATGGGGGAGCCGGGGTTCTGTCCCGGGTCTGGATTGCAACTGGAGCTTGCGACATGCCGGCTCTCGCTCCCTTCCGCCCGCTGCGGGATGAGCCAGCCCTCGTGCATGTGGGGCTACTCCTGCCCTCGCTCCCTGCAGGAAGCTTTCTGCCTCTGCGAGGAATGGAGGAGCCAGAGAGCAGCCCAGCTTTCTGCAAGCTTAGCTGGGCACACGGCCCAGGCCAGGCGGCGCCTTGCTCGGCTGCGAGTGTGGCAGCGCCAGGCCAGAATATCTGGAGGCTGTTCCAGGGCAGGGACGGCTGCCTCTGTGTTTTCTTACGAAATACACCCACAGAGCAACCTGCCCGGGCTCCAGCCTGCCGAATCAAAGGGATCGCACCTGTCCCAGGGCTACACACTCAGCAGCATTCCAAGCAAAGCTGCATTGCCAAAGCCCAGGCTGTAGAAAATTAAAGGCACAGAGGGTCCTTTCCGTCCTCTCCACCCCCAAGGGGCACCCACTGGTTCCTCCCAGCACACTCCGACCTGTGGGAAAGGCCACAAGTCCAGAGCGAGCTCACAGCTCCTTCCAGCAGGCAGTGGGACTCGGGAGCCTGAAATCACGCTGGTGTCGGTCCCCTTCCTCCTGAACCCTTGGTAATTATAAGAACATCAGAGCGGCCAGACGGGGTCAGTCCAATGGTCCATCCAGCCCAGTGTCCTGTCGGCCGACAGTGGCCAAGGCCAAGTGGCCCAGAGGGAGGGAACAGAACAGGGGATCATCAAGTGATCCCTCCCCTGTTACCCATTTCCAGACAAACAGAGGCGAGGGACACCATTCCTACCACCCTGGCTAATCGCCCTTAATGGACCTAACCTCCCTGAATCTATCTAGCTCTTTATTGAACCCTGTTAAAGTCCTGGCTGTCACGACATCCTCTGGCGAGGAGTTCCACAGGTTGACGGTGCGCTGCATGAAAAAAAACTTCCTTTTGATTGTTTTAAACCAGCTACCTATTAATTTCATTTGGTGACCCCTGGTTCTTATACTGTGGGAATAAGTAAATAACTTTTTCTTGTTCACTTTTTCCACACCTCTCATGATTTTATAGACCTGTAGCCTATCCCCCCTTGGTCTCCTCTTTTCTAACCTGAAAAGTCCCAGTCTTTGTCATCTCTCTTCTTCTAGTGGCTTTCCCCTGGCAGTGACCCTTTCGGGAGATCAAAGGGCTGTGGGAGATTCAGAGGCAGAGACGGGGGCTGAATGGCTTTGGGAATCTGCCTCAGACAGACGAGCAGACTCAGGCTCCCCCAAGAGCCCAAGGGGTCAAACAAGCACGTGTCCCAAGTGTGGCTGTGCAGTTGCAATGGGCGTCTGTGCCAGGTGGAGGAGGGGAAGGAGATTGTGCACTAAGGGATATGAAGAGCTCAGGGCATGGGGAAGCGCCAGCACAGGCGGTTGCACAGAAGATGTGTTTATGGGGTTGGTCCATGCTGCTTGGCTGGGTCAGACCACAGAGTGCTCGTGAATATCAGAGTTAATGTGTTTTGCACTGGTTGGAAAACTGGCTTTTTCCCAAGGCAATTTTCATTATTTTGGCAAAATATTTTGATTCAAAATGGCACCGTGGTGCTTCCTGGGAGTTGCAAAAGCGGCGAGGAGTCCTGTGGCACCTTATAGACTAACCGAAGTGTTGGAGCATAAGCTTTCGTGGGCAAAGACCCACTTCACATGCATCTGACGAAGTGGGTCTTCGCCCACGAAAGTTTATGCTCCTACACTTCGGTTAGTCTATAAGGTGCCACAGGACTCTCGCCGCTTTTGCAGATTCAGACTAACACGGCGACCCCTCTGATGCTTGACACCTTCCTGGGAGCTGTAATTTGGATGTGTTATGTTCCCAGTCTCTTCAGTGGGTTGGGCTCTCTGGCTGGACTACATCTCCCATCATGCATCCCCTTTCTCCACTTGCAAGATGGGAGATGTAGGCCTGCCAGAGAGCCTGGATTGTAGAGGAGAATGGGAGCATAATGCACCTGAACTACTACTCCCAGGAGGCTCTATGGCATGATTTAAAAATCCAAGTGTTCTGGTTTTCAGCTGAAACATTTTGGGTTTTGGCTGCAAACTTCCGTTTTCTGGCAGTTGATGAAAGAGTGACATTTCCCACAGAAAAAACAGACAATTTGTTTGGTCAGAAAACCCCCCCCCCCCCAATTTTCCACTGTCAAATAATCTTGATTAAAAAAAAATCAAAAAACCCCCAAACCAACTTTAACTGGTCCCAATGGAGGTCGGTCTCCCCATGAGCCCTCTCTTGCTGGGACCCCTGCCCCAGTCATGAATCCCAGCTCCAGTCTCTAAGGGGCCATGTCAATTCCTTTGAACCCTGGAGACTGGCGCTTCGGGGTGAGGCTACCCCACCACACAAAGCCAGAAGCCCTCGCGGCACGCAATGCTGTCGAGGGGATCTCTGTTGTGGTGGAGAGACGCCTCTGGCACGCAGGTAGGAGACACGTTCTTCCATTGCTCATAAAAGCCAAAGAACCTCCCCTGATTTCTTCATGTGCTTCGGACTTGGGGTGCAGAAAGTTGGGGGCTAGAAATGAGACTATGGAGCTCGAGTCCCCAAAGAACTCACAGCCCGATTTGTGGTGGTTTCACATCCAGATTTTCCAACTTTCTCAGCTCCCATTTAGGTGCCGAAATAGGGGCCAAGTTTTCTAAATTGTTCGACTCCAGATGTGCTGAACGCTCGCACAAATCTGGCCCCCGCGGAGCCCTTTTTAAAATCCTGTCCACCCGCTCAGAGACGTGATTCTGACAGAAGCCGCCTCTTCTGCTCCTCTTGAGACTGAAGAAATGCTTCCCCGTGTTGACAGCTACCGTGTTCCGATGAGCACGCGGCCTCCCCGCAGAGCCGGATTTCAGCGCTTTCGGGAGCTGAGCGGGTTGTAAGAAAGGTCCAGGGACAGGCAAGTCTATTTGGATCCCTTGGACCGGACCCACAGCTGCCCTGTGGCCACTTTTTGCCAGCTATGTCGTTGCCAAATGGCTGCCAGGCCTCCCCAGGGCACCGCCTCGGGGAAATTCTTTGAGTCCAGAGGCCTCTTCCCCACCAAGTAGAGAACTGAGTCTGTGGTGGCTGGAGGAGAAGAGCGGGGCCCATTAAGACGGCTGTGGTGAAAGTGTCTACAGGGGCTGAGCTTCCCAGACCGAGGGGCTGAGGAGGGGGCTGCAAAGCTCTTTGTGGAACCAGACACAGAGCAAAGCACCTAAATCCCTGAGAGCACAAGTCAATGGGAGTTAGGTGCTCAAATACCTTTGAGGACCTGGAGCACCACAGACCCATATCATCATCTAGCCACTGGGGGGGACCAGAAGCCATGCTGGGTCAGCCTGGGCTGCAGTTCTGGCCCCCGGACATACCAAGCCGAGCCTGACCCTGGCGCGTGGGGTGCTGTTGAGCGAGGGTGGACAGCAGCCCCACGGGCCGCGATGCTGCTGAGCTCCTCCTGCACGTCATTTGATGGTGAACGGACAATTTAAAATTGTGTCCGAGAGGAGGAGTCCGGGGCCTGGCCCCAGCCCGTATCGCGGGAGTGGAATTTCTGGTAACCGAGCATCAAAGGATGCTCTGAAACTTTACCTGCCTGGTGACGTCGCTCCTTCCCCATGAATGGTGACCCAGGCGACCTCTTCTGGAATGTCTCCGGCGGGCCGGCGGGCAGGGGGAGAGGTAATTAGAGCAATAACCTGTGATCAGTGAAGAGGGGTGAAGCCAAGGTAGGGGTAGGACAATGCCTCTTTCAGTAGCGGGTGTGACCGCTCAGATGGTCCCAGAGGGCTGGGAAGGAGGGGCAGGGGCTGCGGGATTAAGTGGCTTAGTTCTGCATAAAAGGGTGAAGGAAGATGGTTGTTTGTCCCCTTGCTCCATTCAACCTGCAGGTGCGATTGTTAATCTCCTGGCAGGGATGGGGGATGCCTCTCCCATGGAGGAGACCCCCTGACCCCTCTCATCTTGCGTCTGACTGCATCACATGTATTCATTGACTTACATGCACATGACCCTTGCGGGGAAAGAAGTAGTTTACAAACAGGGAAACTGAGGCACACAGGAAGTAATTTACCCAGGGTCACCCCAGATCTGTGTGGCAGTGCGGGGATTTCAAATTCATGTGTCACAGCCCAGCTGTTTAAAAGCCAGGAGTCAGGCCTCCCTCCACCGTGCGCTGGTTAAACAACACAATCAAATGTCGGTTCTTTGCGTCTGAGGGTGTCACGGAGACACGTTCCGCCGCTCTGCTGCAATCGTGAAAGACAGAAACATACTTTAAAAAAACCAAAGCGGCTCGTCTGGTCTAATCGCTTGACTCCGGAACCTGGGGCGCGACAAAGAGCCAGGCCTAGCTAAAGGCCCACGGCAGGATGCTGGCAGCAGGGCCCCGGGCTGGGCTGGTGGATGGTGAATACTCAGCAGCGCAGGGCCCAGGCACTTGCCTTGCTCGTCTTACCCAAGGGCCAGGCCTGCAAAGAGCCCCAGATGCCCTGAGACTTGTGATAAGATCCCTGCAAGCGATGCCTTCATCCCACGACTTTCCTTTATCCCCACTCGCGCGTCTCCCGTCGTCCCTCCCGGAATTCACTTTCCCAGAGGTTTCGTGCTCGTCCTGGTCTTTCCAGGGGGTGTTGTGTTGTCTCATCGTCTGTGTTACCTTGCCAGGTCTCTGGGCCCCGGATGTTCCCAGTGCAGCACTGAGCTTATTAATAGCCATCGGCTGGTACCTCGTTCTCTCATTCACTCCCGTCCAGTCTCTTTAGCTCCTTGGATTTTCCCCCCTTCTTCCAAAAAGAGGCATTAAGTGAAAAATTATGAAAATCCCCCGCGCCAAAGCCGCGAGCTCCCTCTCGCACTTTGCTTCTTTTTTTGTGGCTGGCAGACTCGGGAAGCAGCCACACAATCCTCAAATTATTTCCATGCCGGCTCATGTTGGAGGCTCCGTGGCTGGCAATGCACATGTCCCCGCGCCCCCCTCCAACAAATTGGGCCAATTTGGAGCGATTAGTGAAGAATTCACATCTGGTGCCCAGTCAGCGCTGACCCATCTCCTCCTGCAGCCCATTAAGAGCCATTTACGGTGATGGACCCATTTGTCTTTATTGTTAGTTCTGGCATGGCCGGTGACAGCTCGTGGGCTGGCCATTGTCCCCTCCCCCTGCCCGGGACAGCCTCGCGGGGCACGAGGTCGAGGCAGACGCACACACGAAGACTAACACCAGCTGATGGACGTCCCAGTGAAGCGCCCAGGCAGGGCGACGGGGCGGCCATTTTGTTTTGCACGTTTTCTCCCTGGGGAACCCAAGGGGCAGTTGGAGGGTGGAGACCTGGGGAGACCTGGGCTGCTCTCAGGCCAGGCGGAAAGCGCGGGAAGGAAAGCGGCGCCACGCAGCTCCCCCCTCCTCTCCCGCGGGGCCCGGGCGCACGCACACGCTCCGCTCAGGTGTGGACCCAAATCGCCCTGAACCGAGTCCAGCTCAGAGCCAGCCAGCTCCCCCTCGGCGAGTCAGAACCGGTGAGGTAACCCTACCAGCCCCAGTGCCCCCCGCACCCTAGAGCCCAGGCTGGGAGCGGGACTGCAGCTCCGTGGGGGGGGGCAGGCAGGAGTATGGGGGCTAAGGCTGGGGGTGCAACCAGGGATGGATCTGGGAGTCGGGCTGCAGCCAGTGGCTTAGGCTGGGAAAAGCAGCAGGTACAGGGCCAGGAGCTGGAGGTGCAGCTGGGGGAGGGGTTGGAGCAGCAGGGGGAAGAGGGCTGGCCACAGCCCCACTGTGCCCCCTGGACTTTCCTCCGCACCTAAGGGGTGTTCCCCGCAGCCTGGGGACTGCTGCTATACAGGGTGGGGAATAAGCTATCTCGGCACAAGGCACTCTCATGCCAGTGTAGCAGAGCCCATGCTTTCTACTGATTATTTTTATTATTCGTATTAGGAAAGCAACCAAGGCCCCTGCGCTAGGCGCTGTACAAACACAGAACAAAAGCACAGGTCTAGTCCCAAGGAGCATACAATCCATGTATACGGCCAGCGGTAACAGGTAGATGGGCGCATGCAGAGACAGCATGGCACAGCTGCCTAGTTTATTAACAAAGGAGAGTTTGAAGGACGACCATGAGGAGGTTTTGTGGGTGTTTATGGGGCGCATGGGCACTGGTGTTACTAGGTTAGTAAAACCCACACTCCTAAGTGAGCTAGTTCAGAAATGGTGTGTAAACCAGGCCTCAGGACAAGTCCTGCTCTCCATCACACACGGGCAAACCTTGCCGGCTTCGTTTCTTTGAAAAGGTGACGCAACGAAGGGTGATTCATGCCGGCAGGTCTGTCTACACGACAGTCAGAGGCCTATTGCTGTTGAGCTGCTTCAGGTCTGCCTGCATGTGAGGCTGTCGCTCCAGTCTGATCGCAGGGTAGACACCCTGACCTGGCACCCGCCAATGCATGATGCTGAGTGTCTCTCGGGAGGCCCGTTTGCTGCCAATTTCACCTTTTTAGAAAGAACGAAAGTAACATTCTCTGGAGAATGACAGGGGCCTCTAAACCCACACAGGGAACTTGGGAAAATTCCAGCCTCGGGGTTGAATTATTCTGTGACCCTCCGCTGTGTCGTTCCTGCATATCGCTTAGGAGTCGGCCCAGGGCTCTGAAGGCCCTTGGAATGAAAGGTGCGCCATAAAGTTAGAAACTCTGGAGGCTCTTTGGAAAGAAGATGAGGCGGTTACACGGTCCTAGCATCAGGCCAAGGGTCACCATGACAGCTGGGTCCATTCCCCCTGACTTGCCAGCAAGTTAAGGGATTTTGGATTGGATAAATGGACGGTAAGATGGGTAGAAAGAGGCTACAAGGCCGGCCCAGCGGGTAGTGATCAACGGCTCGATGTCAGGATGGCGGCCGGTTTCTAGCGGAGTGCCCCAAGGTTCGGTTCTGGGACCGGTTTTGTTCAGTATCTTTATTAATGATCTGGGTGAGGGGATGGATTGCACCCTCAGCAAGTCTGCGGATGACACTAAGCTAGGGGGAGAGGTAGATACACTTGAGGGCAGAGATAGGGTCCTAATGAGGTTTAACAAGGACAAGTGCAGAGTCGTGCACTTGGGATGGAAGATTCTCAAGCATGGTTACAGGCTAGAGACCAACCAGCTAAGTAGCAGTTCTGCAGAAAAGGCCCTGGGGGTTACAGTGGATGAGAAGCTGGAGATGAGACAACAGGGGCCCTTGTAGCTAAGAAGGCTAATGGCATATTGGGGTACATTAGGAGGAGCATTGCCAACAGATCCAGAGGTGTCATTATTCCCCTTTATTTGGCTCTGGTGAGGCCACATCTGACAGCCAGTCCCGTGCAGTCCGGCCCCCCCAGCCCCATGCAGTCCGGCCCCCCCCAGCCCCATGCAATCCGGACCCCCCCCCCAGCCCCGTGCAGTTTGGCTCCCCCATCCCCGTGCAGTCCCGCCCCCCCCCCCCAGTCCCATGCCGTCCAGCCTGTGCCGGGCCCGCCCAGGGTGTCTCTCAAGCTGCCGCAGGGTCTTGCCACCACCCCTGTGCCAGGAGCTGGAGCTGGTGCATTGTCCCAGGGACCAGGCAGGGCCCTTGCGCTTTGCGATGTGGCTCGTCACCGGGGGCGGGGCAGCTCTAGGCCAGGGGGTCCTGGCCGGTTTGCGGTGGGGCCTAGAGAAGTAGAAGGGGGAGGAGCTGGTGCTTGTGGGGTAACTTCCCGACGTGGGGCTCAAACCAACAGGAACTGTGAGCAGAGTTAAAATTGGATAAAATTGCTGTGCAGCCCCGGTGGAGAAGTGTCCGTCCGCTGTGTTTTGGGCATGAACACAGGCTGGGAAGGAAGCTAGTGCGGGACCGAGATGCACAGACCAATCAACGGGGGTTGCAGACCATTGTTTGCTGCCTTGGCGCAGTAGCGATCCTGGGATAGTAATAAAGACACTGGATTAATGGCTTATTACAACCACACGCAATCTCCTAATCTTCCCTTTTGATTCTGTGACTCCAGAGGTATTAGTAGACTGCTTCACCTGGAATGATCTCGTACCATAGGGGCTAAAGATTCACGCGAAAGAGCTTGTTCCACCTTGCACTGAGCGGGGACACGACAGCCCTGAGCACGAGCTCCGTGCAAGTGTGAAAGCTCGTCTCTTTCACCAACAGGAACCGGCCCAGTTAAAGGTATCTCACCCCTTCGTCTCTCGGTCCGTTTCAGAAGAGAACATCGAGAGCCTGGGTTCTCGGCACCCCCAAACTCTGGGATAAGCAGCGAGGGGAAAGGTGTCCGGGCACGAGAACTACTTGGCGCTCTCAGAAGGAGGGCAGCATTGCTCGGAGTGGGGGAGTGAAACTGGCGACTGGCCTGCCCGGTTAGTTACTCATAAAGCTTCCACTATCCATGAGTCACAGAGGCTGCTTGACTGGCTAGGGACGACTGCTCGCCCAGTCCAGCCCGGCTCTCCCCTGACAGGCCCCTGTAGCTGAGTGAGGTGGCTACATCATCTCGTACCTCAGCAGCCATGGACCAGTCTGAGAGCTGCCAGCTGCCTGGACTCCTGAGGGGAGAATCTTCCGCAGGGCCTGTCCCCTCTGCAGTCCTGCCGGGTCCCAGCTGGGTTACCGCCGGTCTGTGCCACTTGACGGGCGGGGTGTGGCTGAGATAACAAGCCCCGTGTGTTCTCGCTGGAGCACGAGTTCCAAAGAGCTCTCTGGCTCACCAGGCTCCTTTAAGGGTGCGTGATACTGGATCCCATGAGCCACAGCTCCCAGGACTTAGGTTTCCTCTGCCTTTCTAATTCCATGTCAATGCCGTGGACCTGCTCGCTGCATGTCAAGGGTTCGCCTTGTCTGTATCAGGATGTGCCTTAGAACAGCAGGACTGGACCGAGGAAACCTTATGACGGCTCCTTGAGTGGCTTGCGGAGGAGAGACTGGGAATTTGCCCAGACGGGGTTGGGGGCGTTGAAAGTTGTTGTCTTGTTTTACTATTTATCCTGTTTATTACAGCGTGTTTGGGGAGCAGACAAGACCAGGGTCCGCCCCATTGCACTTGGTGCTGTACAAACACAGAGCAAGAAATGGTCCCTGCCCCAGACAGCCTATAAAGGCCACAGACCGAGGGGAGGGAGGGGGTAGCACATGCAACATGTTTAGCTTTTAAGCGGTGGAAATCAAAGCAGCTTAGAAAAGCAGACGTCATTCTCCCCAAGTTGTAGGCACAACACATCTAAGCCATGAGGCAGTGAGGTGACCCGGGGACTTGGAAAACCTGGGTTCTATTCCCCATTCTGCTACTAGCCTGCTGGGTGATCTTGAGCAAGTCACTTCAATCCCCGTGCCTCGGTTTCCCCATTTGTAAAACAGGGATAATGCTACTGCCCTCCCTTGTAAAGCGCTTTGAGCTCTGCTGATGCAAAGTGCTAGACAAGACTTTTCATTGCTATTTATCTGTGTTACGGCAGAGGCCCCACTCAAAGCGGGAGCCCCCTGGTGCCATGAAGCCTGAAGCTGCTCCTTAGCTTGTGTTTTGTGCAGACCCCAAGCACCAGCTTAACCCCAGGTCCTCAGCCCATCACTACAACCCGCCAAGCTCACAGCTGCCCCCCAGAGTTTCCTTCTGGTTACATATTCTTGAATCATATTTATAATCCTCCTATTAGAGGTATTCACCAGCCCTCCCTATGTGAGAATTTAAATGATCGTCATAACCTTCCATGCTCCTGTCGCCACTTTCACCTGAGGACATCGTGCACCATCTCAGCCAGTGATGGGCAGCCTGTGGCCCACGGGGGTTCTGTGCGTGGCCCACGAGACATTTTGTTACTGTTGTACATGTGCAGGGTTGCCAGATTCCTCTGGTTTCTGTCTGTGTCATTCCCCCCCCCCCCATCTGTATTATTAATGTGACACACACGTGATGACAGGGCAGGTGACGTGCGGTGGGCGCTGACTGCACCCAGCACTGACGGGGAGAGCCGGGTGCTCCCTCGGCAGCCAACCCCAGTGCTGCTCCAGTTCGACCTGCACCCCCCCACACATTGTAGGGACACAAGTGCAGGAGCAAAACTGCCCTGGCCCGGGAGACCATCTTGATTCCAACAACCCTGCATCCCACTGAGATGGAGGAGGCCACACATGCAGCCAACGCACCAGCCTCAGTTGCCCATCGCTGATCTATGGAATAAAGTCTGTGGTGCATCTCTTGGGCCAGACGGTTTTATCCTGCTAAGTTACAGTAGCTTGGCACAGCCTATGAACTTCTGTGCAAGCCCAAGACATCCACTGCTCTGGTTAACAGTGCGGCTTGAACCAGGCACCTCCAGAACTAAAGCAGGAGCTGCAGAGCCAGGCTTGTTAGTGGGACCTACTGCATGCTCCAGGCACCTATGGATCAGGCCCAGCCCTGGGGTGGGAGGGGAGAACATGCAACACCCACTGACCAGTGGGTTACACCTGTAGCCTCCAGCACTAGCCTCTAGCCAAGGGCCCAGGCAGAACCACTTAGAGCCGTGTGATACTTCTCCTGCACCCAGGGCATTGTCCTCCACCCTGCAGCAGCCCCTTTTCAGCAGCTGTCTGCAGCCAGAGCGCTGTGTCCGGCCGACCAATGAAAGCCTCTGCCGGGGAGCAGGGAGGAACGGCGGACTGGCACCCTGCTGCTAATCACTCCGAAGCCAAATGGAGGCCACCTGGGACCCCAGGGCTTGCCTGTGGACACCCCCAGCAAGCACGGCTGCAGAAGGCTGGGCCCGTGTGTGATAGGGACAGATCCTTTTCCCTCCTCGCTGGCAGCAAGGTGGTACCTTCCAAGCAAGGGGGGCGGGACGGGGCGAGGGGAGCCAGATGTCTTCCCTGGAAGCTCTCAAGCAGAGGCTACCAGAGAGTTGTGCTCCCCGATCCCGCTTCCTGGCTCGATCGAGTCAGAAACATTGTTACTCCGTGAAAGGTGAGAGTCTGAATCTCCAGACTCCGGGAAGCAGGGAACTAAGCACAGGACACGGTTGTTCCTGCTTTCCGACCTGTATTCCTCCCTTCGTGCCACACTGGGCTATTGTTCTGACATCCGGAGAGCTGCAAGCTGGCCGTTTCAAGGCACTTCCAAACAGCCAGCAAAAGAACCCCCCCCCCCCCCCCCGCCGATTCCTTGGCTGGGGGCTTGTTAACCTGTTTCTACTAACTAAGGAGATTTCCAGGGCGAGGCTGACTTGGCCCGGCAGGAGGCATCTTTTCCCTTGCCAAGGCCTGGGCCCAGAAAGCGACTCACACAGCTGTCACTCATGTTGCTGGAATGCAGGTGAGGCTGCCCTGTGGTTAGAATGACTCCACCCCAGAGACAGAGGTAGGCGCCGAGGTACCAACATGTGAGCTTTGGGGCTCAGCCAGTGGGCCGGCTTGCAAGCCCTGATCTGCTTGTTAACCCTTTCCCAGCTCGCCTGGGAGATTTCCCGCTCTCTCCCTTTTTTAAAAACGCCCCCAGGCACGTGAGTCTCTCGGGTTATATCACCTGGTGCTGCAGCGAAGGCGCTGGCCTGGGGAGGCCGCCTGAGAAACTGTGAGCACAGGGTGACCCAGTAGGTGGTGCTGTCTCCTCTGAGCAAACCCGCCGGGTGCTGGTGTTACAGGGAGGATGCTTTGCAGCTGTAGCCCATGGGTAAAGTTGCGTTTTGTGGTTGTGATTTAATGCCTGGGTGGGGAACGACAGTCGTGGACTTTTCTTTATGTGGGGGGGGGGGTGTTTTGACAGGGGCCGTTAGCTCTTGACTTGAAGGACAAGGCTGTGGGGGTGCGGGAGCAAAATTGGCTTTTCTTTAGCTTATCATCAAATTCCCAGTGTCTCAGAGTCGTGACACTCCTGCCCCGGGGCACTTGAGTCACAGCACAGCAGTCCAGTGGTTCCGGGCCAGTTCTCCCCCGGGGAAGGAGCAACTGCTCTCAAGCCAGCGGCCTCCCACTGGAACGAGCGCCAGCCATTGGGAGTCAGCGAGAATCCGTCCCCGGGTGGCTGACAGCTCAGCACAGCGGCTGGAACAGTTTCCGTACCATAGTCCCCTTGGTCGCGTAATCCCTCGCAAGCGAGGCCTGTGGATATTTCCCAGAGCCTCCCCCAGAACCCAACGGAAAATGTGACAAACCGCCCAGCTGTGCCCCCGACTTTTACAGTGTTGTGTAATGAGCTTGCCGAGGAGTTTTCTCTCCTTCCCAGTGTATCAGCCTGTGTATCGGCCAGCTGTTAGAAAGAATAAACATCAGACCCACTAATGCAACTGCTCTGATTCAATTTAAAGAAAAAAGCTCCATTCCAGGGGAAGGTCATTAGGGGTAATTTTACCTTCTTTCATCTTGGCTTCCTGCCCCCAATTCACCTGCTTCCCTTGCAAGCTATTTCCCAGCCACAAATGCCACTGGGGTTTCTGCGTCTTTTCTATGTTGAAGGAAGAAACAGGGAACCCGGGTGCACGTGGGAGGCAGAGGGGTAATAAAAACAAACCAGGGACCTCTGAATTGAGCCCTTGGGGAATTTACCTGCAAGGAGGCACTGAGCTCTCTGGCTGTGTCGACTCTAGGAAACAGACGCCGGACTATCCCACCACTGCTGCCATCATTTCTGCTGCCCCAGGGGCATTCTGCTGACACCATTGAAGCGTATGGCAGAAGGCATCATAGGCAGCTTCAGGCTTCCCACTTCCCGGAGACACATCCCACAATGCATTGCTACACCTGAAGGGGGGGTGCAGAATGGTGAGGCACATCCAGAATCGCCCCCCCCCCCCCCAGTATGCACCGTCAGTCCTGTGGAGCCATCCCCATGGCAGCTGCAGGCCCCAGCGCCTCACCGGCTGAGTGTGTGCTGCAATGAGCCTGCTCCGGAGCCCAAACTAGCTCACGTGGAGCGAGCTCGAGTCGGTCCGCTCACGCTGAGCCCATGCCCTGTGGTCACAGGAGCCGCGTGCCCCTAGTCTGGCTGGGGGGACAGGCGGTGGCCGGGGAGCTGGCTCGTGAGAAGTGTTTTGGCTTGTCTCTTGATTCCGCAGACTGAGGGGCGTTTTTCCAACCCTTGGCCACTCACCCCTCAGAACAGAGTCCCCACAGCGCCCCGTCAGCCTCTGCCAGGGGATGTTCCATCTGTGGGAAGCCATTTCCCGGCCCCACCAACGCAGAATCCATGGATCCCGGGGGAATCTCCTCTGCCGCCATTGTATCCTGTATGGTGGCAGGGGAGCCATTGCTAGTACCACAGCCAGCATCCCTGTAAGCTGAGCACTTGGGCAGCCACGCAGGAGATTCAAATTGCTCCCAGCCGATTAGCAGAGCGGCCACAGCCGGCAGCCTGTGTTTCTACAGGTGGTGCACATCTGCTCATGCCTCCATGCACAGAGCAAAACTTATTCTGCACATAGATGGGAAAAAATTAGAGCCTGCAGCTGCCCTGGGTTACACATCAGGTGTCTGATAAGACGTGTTCATGCGGATTGAAGCCTGTATTGCATGAAGCAGAGCAGATCCTGGAGCTGCAGGGTCATTGCTTCACATCAAAAGGCTCTTTGGAGAGCCATGAATTTCTGCATTAATTGGGGAGGAGGTTAGGGGCTCTGGGAAGCAAAGATCCTAGCCTCATTCTTAGCCCAAAATAGATTTTGACCCCCGCTCGGTGCCGTGTCCTTGTCAGGCTGCGGTGACTGGCTGCAAATTATGGATGTCTCCCTCTATCCCTTGGTCTGAGCAACCACCGTTTCAGGGTCCCCCGGACGTCTTTCTCCTTCCCGGAGCGTCACAGAGCTCTCCCCTCTCCCCGCTTTCACGTCATAGTTTTACCTCAGGAACAAGTGGCCCATTCATTCCGGCGCTGCCACGGCGTCCAACCACCGACAAAGGGGCCACCGAGTTAGCTGCGTATCTCATCAACGTGGCTACCCTGTCCACAAAGGCCCCTCCTGCAGGCACACCCTCCAGCTGCCTTGGACTGTGAGAGGCCGTGAACCAGTCACCATTAGAATCTCAATGGTTCCTTTCTTCCACTGCAGTGTGTCGGCTTTCTTTTATTTCTGTCTTGCTCTCCTTGTCCTAAGGCCGGGCCTGGCTCTTGGGCTAGCGCAGGGGTGGGGAACCTAAGGCCCCAGGGCCAGATGCGGCTCCCGGCTTGCCTGGATCTGGCCCCCAAGGCTTGGCTCCCCCCTAGCACTGGAGAGCCTACGCTGGCAGCCCCCACCCCACTGCCCCCCTGCAGGCTGGAGCACACAGAATCGACTAGCCTGCCCCCCCAGACTCTGGTGTGCGAGGGGAGTGTGGGGGGGTCTTTCTCCTCCTCAGTCGGGGGCCACGGCAGTGGGGGTTTGCTAGTTTGCATCTCTCTTGTGTGCAGCCCTCTCCCCCCCAGCAGATAGTGCCTCTTGCCATACCCAGGAGTCCCGTTATAAGGGGGTTGCTGGTAACCAGGGCCTGGGGAGGCCACAGCAGGATTGCAGGTGGAACAGGGATGGGGCCTGGCACTGTACCTGGGCCCCAGGCATGTGTGTGAGGAGCCACGGCCGAGCCTTGTGCTTGGGTAGCAGCAGGTGCTGGGATGGGGGCGGGGGCAGCTCCTGGCTCTGTTGGCTGGTTTTTCGCTTTCGATAGCTAGTCAATTATGCATCAGGTGGAGGTGGCAACACCTCTTTTGTGCTCTGCGCCTCACCTGTCAAAAAAGTCACGCGCTGCCACCGCCATGGAAACGACATCGCCTCCATGCGGGGTGTCATCCTGCCTCGTAAGCGGGCTGCAAAAGATTTGCCTTTCCACAGGCCAGGCCCGAATCCCTAATTCTCTGCGACGTGTGAGGTTACGCTGGCCTGGCCGCAGCTCCCCGCGAAGAAAACTGGATTCTGCAAGGTCCTTCGGGCTGGTTGGGGCAGACTTCTGCATGAACAACATGCACCTTCCAACCTGGAAAGAGTGATCGTTCGCATGGAGTCACGACCTTGAATCGTTTACACTGATTCTGTATACCTCATTATTGTTACATGTGTAATATTGCAGACAATTACCTAACAATAATTGTACATGCTTAATACCTGCCTACACTTCAGGCAAACAGCCAGCATGAAGAGTTTGTTTAATGTAAATATAAAAACCCTAAATGTTATGTGGGGTGGGAAAGGGATCTGAGAGCCAGGGCATGGCGCCAGGATTCAGGGCTTTTGCATTCTGCTTCCAGTTTTGCCACTCACTTGCTCTGTGACCATCAGCAAATCATGTGACACTCCTGCCTGCAGTTTTCCCTTCTCCAAAATTGGGATAATTGAAGTTGGTCGAATGAGAGGGGGGAAGATTTTTCAAGATTTCCCTCCCTGCCCCACATTGTTAACATTTGAAATGTTACCGAAGGGAAACACTGGAACCTGTGAACCAGTACCAGGGCGCACTGAGAAAGGAGCACACATTTGGTGTTTGTCATCAAGAATGTTGATGAAATGTTTCAATTATATTGCAGAACTGAAACATTTTTAAGTCTCTCTCATAATGAAGCTAGCTCATGCCTTCTTCATGGGGGGGGGGGTCTTGTGATGGTGAACTTATGCTCATAAATTGATTCCAAATCCTCAGGTAAAAAGAGCCAGGTGCTTGTAAGTTAATATTATCACACGAATGGTTTAGGATTTTTCTCATCGAAGTATTGGTAATGGAAAATGAAGTTTTGTGCCCCAAGATTATCCTCAAGACTCCAGCCCCGAAAGAACTCATGAGTGTGCTGAAATGCAGGAACAGGCCTGTTGCAATAAGCACTTTTCTGAATGTTTGTAAGTTCCAAGTCAAGGTTTAGTTTGAATCCTTTCGCCTCTAGGTCGTAAGTCTGAATCTAGCAAAACCTGGTGCTGACTTGGGGTCCTGAACGTCGTTATGATCTCACGGCTATCAACTGTCCCGTGTGAAACAGGCTAGCGGGTCTCCGTCTAGTTTGCAGAAGACGTGTCCCTATTGCAGAAAAGCTCCATCGCCACAAGAGGCCATTTTGTCCAGTGTGGCCGCTGAAAAGCCAGCCATGAATGTTAGAGACGTTTCATTCGTGGTAAGTGAGGCGGCGGCAGGCAGGGTTGTCAGAGGGAGATCTTTACTGAGGATGTCTAGAGGCCTCTGTTTGTTGGATTGCTAGTTCAACAAGTAATTGGCTTAATTTGCAGCAAGGGAGAGTTATTTGATATTACGAAAATTTCAAGTCAAGCGCGGGAATAGGCTGCCAAGGGAAGATCCGTCACCTACGCTTTGTTAGACAAACACCTCTGAGGGATGGTCTAGATATATTTGGTCGAGCCTCAGCACAGAAGGCTGGACTAGATGACTTCTCACGGTCCCAGGCAACCCTCTCTATCTATGCTTCTATTAGAATAGCCTGACCCCAGATTAAATATACGAGCCCCTGGTGTCTCACGCAATTAAGTCCCTTCTGTAATCTGACCCTCTTTCTCCAGTTCCCTGTGCTGTAATACGGCCTGAGCCTCGTTCCTAAAGCCATTTCCACCAGGTGAGATGCTGGCAGGTGACGTGCGTGGGAACCTTACCCTGTTCTGTGGAGAGAGAGAAGCCGTGGTGTTGCCAATCCAGCACTTTCCCTCCCACTTTCAGTGCCTTCGTACTGACCTATGAGCTATGCTGCCATCCCTGTGTATTCATTTTTCCCCTCCCTGTAGTCTGAGTTGTGACTTCTCTCTCACCAAGGGGCAGGACCTATTTCTAGTGGTCAGATGTAGCATCGCCCCCTTCCCGTGCGGAATTCAAAAGAGACGTCGCAAAGAATAACAATGCCCAACATCCCGGGGACGGCAAAACGCTGCTGTTTGCTTGGTGGGGTTTTGTTTTTTCAGCACCTCTAAAACTGGCAATGAAAAGATGAAACTTGGGAGCCTTTGTCTCTTTATACTTCAAAACCAGTTCAGCGGCATCGGGTGGGTTTGAAGGCCTCGGCGCAGCACCGCGTGTAAGCACATGCACTTAGCTACTGTAAGTCCCACGGAAAGGCTGACTCAGAGTCCATATGACAATCTGAATGTGGGCCAAAGCTCATCACGCAGGAAAACATCAAGGCCAGAGCAGCCACCATAACATTGATAGGCAGCCTGGGATTGCGTTTAACCCTTCATTCAACAGCGACCTTGTGGCCTGAAAAGCCAGAGGTCTGAGGGGCCGTGACAAACAGCTGAAGAGGAAGGAGGCTTTAGGAGAGCGTGTTAATCAAATGCAGGTTGACAGATGCAGTAGGCGCTTTCCTTGGCACTGACTGCGGTGGGCCGAAGAGAGAACGGACAACTGGTGTGGCCAAAGATCTTGCTATTCACACATTGACTTAGTTTTACCTAGTGCAACTCCCATGGGTGTGGAGTCCTGTTTGCTTCGTCCCAGACCTGATTACAAATTCACTGTCACTGAGGTGAATCAGGAGCAAATCCTCTGAGGATAAAGGCGTTGCGCCCGCATGTGAGGCAAATCAGGCTCAGTGTTATTATTTATAATTTATCTTTCAATAGCTGCGGTGAATTGAAAACTGTTAAAACTCTGATCTGTCACTTTCCACTTCAGAAGGTTTCCTAGTCTGTTGGCAGGCTCAGGCGCTCTGGAGGAAGCACACAGCCTGGGGCAAGCCGCACAGATCCACTCTACAGCATCCTGCGAGTTACACCACTCCACTCTCGGGAGCAGCCTGCTCTGTCTCCCACTGGGGCTTGGCTCCTGTGTGCTACCCTTCGGACTTCTAAGAGAAATGCTGTTACGTTGTGACCTCCCAGCAAGAGGATTTCAGGGTTTTTAATCGAATTTCTGGTTTTAGGCCATGAACATTACAACAGTGATTAGAGGGTCTGAGGTCAAGGCCCTGATGTGCAAGGTGCTGTACGCACACATGATAAGTGACAGTCCCTGTCCCAAAGAATTTACAATCTGCAAGTCAAGGCAGGTCCAGGAATCATTACTAATTTTACAGAGGGGGAACCGACTTGCACACAGTCACATGGGGTACGTCTACACAGCAGGGCTAAAGTCGAATTAAGATGTGCAACATCACTTATGTCAATTGCGTAACCGAAGTCGAAATAGCTTAATTTGGCTTTTGGCACTGTTTGCACAGCAGGAAGTTGAAGGAAAACCACTCCTCCTTCTTGGTACTCTTTTCTTACGCCTGATATTTATACCTGCCTCTGGAATTTCCACTCCATGCATCTGACGAAGCTGGTCTTTACCCACGAAAGCTCATGCTCCAATAAATATTAGTCTATAAGGTGCCACAGGACTGCTCGTCGCTTTTGCGGATTCAGACTAACACGGCTGCCTCTCTGTACGCCTCCTTCGACTTCCCTTGCTCCTCACAGAATGAGAGTCTTGTAGTTGCCAGCACAGTCCAACCACTGACTTGTTTGTTCTCTGCCATGGAGCAACTCCGGATGTAGTTGGGGCCAGTCTCTTCAGCACAGGGAACATCTGCCCCGCCCCGTGGCTCCCTCCCTCCCCTTTCGTGACCACACAACGGCTCCTCTGCCAGTGCCGCCCTGAGTTACGGGAGCGGCCAGCGGCAGGTGTTGGCTGCCTCCCTTCGCCCTCTGAGCTGTTGCCAACACTCGTGGTTTTGTCGCGAGTCTCACGATATTCGGGCTGTTTTTCTAAACGCCTCCCGCACAGTCAGCGCCTCAGCCCCTGCTTCAAACCAAGGAGCGCGCCGTGGAGCAAGATCTTGGAAAGGTCTCTCCCCTCCCCACGCGCACATGGAAAGGACCAGGCAAGCGAAAAGAGTGTCGGGAGCTTTCGTGGGCAAAACCCACTTCCTCTGAGGTTTTGGGCTCGTGACCCCCTTGAGGATGTACCCCTCTGTGACGTGTTGGGGTTCCCCCGACACTGCACCCCCGGAGCAGCAAGAACAGACCCTGCCAGCCAGAGACGAGAGGGGGGTTATTGCTCCTCCCGGCTACAGCCCAGCACAGACGGGACGTGGCTACAGGAGTCAGGGCCAGGATGCCTCAGATCCCTTGGGTTAGGGTGGGTCCATCACCCCCTAGACCTCAACGTAGGCTCACTCCCTCCTGTCTCCCCGCCAGCAACTGGTCTCCCCCTGGGAATCCCCCGTTAGCGCCTCAGGCTGAGCCCCGGGGTCTGAGTTAATCCACGTGTGGGTGAGTCAGTGGGAATCACACAGCCCAGCGCAGGGGGACCCCGGGTCACAGAGCAGACACCCCCCCACTACGGCTCACCCTCCCCCACCTCCAGTGGGTAACCAGCAGATCATAGAATCCTAGAGCCCTCAGGAGGCATCGGGTCCAGCCCCCTGCCCAAGGCAGGACCAACCCAACTCAGTCAGCCCAGCCAGGGCTTTGTCCAGCCAGGACTGAAACACCCCTAGGGATGGAGACTCCACCCCTGCCCTAGGGAACCCAGCCCAGCGCTTCCCCACCCGCCTAGGGAAATCGTTTTTCCTAATCTCCAACCTGGACCTCTCCCACCACAACTTGAACCCATTGCTCCTCGTTCTGCCACCCGCCCCCACTGAGAACAGCCTCTCGCCAGCCTCTTCTTTGCATCCCCTGCCCCGTTTCACTAGGTCAGGTTCACGCTTCCGATCATCTCCCCTGTGGGAGACTAAACAAGGGCCCGGCTGCCCCACAGAGCTCAGCTCCCTGCGGGCTGGGGAATTCTGACCTCTGCTATGGACTCAGACATTGAGCCAGTGTTTTGGGTTCAGGCCTGGTCTCTGGGACTGTGCATTGATTTTTGCAAAACCCTGACAGGTTTGACGTCCTGTTTCCAGCGGTGAGAGGGTCAGGGAGCTTGGAGAGAAGCTCCCGGTCAGAACCCAAGTCCTTTCGGGATAGGGAACGCCGCCCGGAGACGCCTCACACATCCAGTGAAGCTGTTAGGAATCCTTAAAAAAGGGATAGAGAACAAGGCAGAGAATATCTTAGTGCCTCTCTATAAAACCATGGGACGCCCACATCTGGAATCCTGCGCACAGATGTGGTCGCCTCGTCTCAAAAAAGATCTCTTGGCATGGGAAAAGGTTCAGAAAAGGGCAACAAAAATGATGACGGGTCCCATATGAAGGCAGATTAAAAAGACTGGGAAAAGAGGAGACTAAGGGGGGATAGGATACAGGTCTATAAAATCATGACTGGTGTGGAAACAGTGAATAAGGAAAAGTTATTTACTTGTTCCCATAATATAAGAACATGGGGTCACCAAATGAAATGAATAGGCAGCAGGTTTAAAAGAAACAAAAGGAAGTTTTTCTTCATGCAGCGCACAGTCAACCTGTGGAACTCCTTGCCAAAGGGTTTTGTGAAGACTAGGACTTTAACAGGGTTCAAAAAAGAGCTATAAATTCATGGAGGTTAGATCCATCAATGGCTATTAGCCGGGATGGGTAGAAATGTCCCTAGCTTCGGTTTATCTGGAAATGGATGACAGGGGAGGGATCACTTGATGATTCCCTGTTGTGATCCCTCCCTCTGGGGCACCTGGCATTGGCCACTGTGGGCAGACAGGACACTGGGCAGGATGGACCTTTGGTCCAACCCAGTCTGGCCGCTCTTATGTTCTTATGTTTGTTCTTATGCTTAAACACCTTTCCCGCACTTATGGCAGCTCTGGAGGGGGGGGGGGGGGCTGGGGATAAATAGGTCAGGTATTTTGAGGGACATGTTGTCGTGCTGGGTTACATCATTCCTCAGCGGAATTCAGGGAGGGAGCCAGCACATTGGTCAATCGGCTGTTGTCACTACCGGTTCCACCTCTCCACCGTGTGACAACCTTCAGGAACAAAACAGCACAGCCGGGAGGAGGAGACCAAAGGCCCATAGTAAAACAGCAAAAGCAAACAACGCTGCCCCACATTACTAGTCGTGTGAGTCACCAGCGCCATGCGCCCGGGTTAGTCATTTAGCCCAGCGTCTCAAGGGCAGGCATGAGGCCTCCAGCCAGCACCCTGGAGTAAAGGAGATTCTGTGCCAGCTATGGAGGGCTCGGTGATAAACAAGAATGGAACTTCCTTCGTTTTTCAGTGTCCCCAATTCTAGCAAATGTTTTGTCTCGCGATAGTCTGAGTTCCCTGAACACCCCTGCTCCAGGAGTCATGTGATTTATGTGAGACTTTCAGGATTTGTTTTTTCAAAAAACGTTTAAAGCACGTTTCTAGCCTTCTGTGATGGCGAGTTGGGGTCCACCGATCCTGCACCCCCATAGCAGCAAGAACAGACTCCACCAGCCAGTAGAACAGGGGGGTTTATTGCTTCTCCAGGATACAGCCCGGCACAGGCGTGACGTATCTACAGGAGTCTGGGCCAGGATGCCTCAGCCCCCTTGAGATGGGTCCCTGGGCCCTTAGATTCCAGCCCCCTGCTTAGTCTGTTTCCTTCACGGTTCCAGCCCAAGACTCCTCGCTCCCAGACCTGCCCCCAAACCAGGTGTTCGTCTCCCCCTCCCTCACTTTGTCTCTCCTCTGGGGAAGGAGCCTTGTTACCAGGTGTCTAGGCTGATACACGTGTGGGTGAGTCAGTGGGAATCACACATCACAGTGTGGGGGGACCCCGGGCTACAGAGCAGGCAGCCCCCCGCTACGGCACAATTAAGCAAAAGAATAAAATAAAATACAAATTAAAAAACAGCATGGCCCCTTTAAGAAGAGGCTTTTTTGCGGGCGGCCATCTTGTTTTTCAGCTCCAGCCACAAGACAGCTCCCCTGCGGAACCAGGTAAATGGGGGGTCCGAACTCGGCGGGGGGGGGGAGCCCGGCGGGGGCTGGGCCCAGTTGCTGAGTGTGTCGTAGGGTTGCCAGGTGTCCAGTATTTTCGCCTTCTGGCAGGGGGAAAACAATCAGAAAATGTCCGGAATTTTCTGAATTTTTTTACCGGCCAGGAGGCGACAATACTGAACCGTCCGGGTCAATACCAGACACCCAGCAACCCTACGCGCCCCCGGTCCTGGATGCTAGGGTGGTTTTTGCCAAAGCAAACGTGCAAGGCAGAGCAGCCCAACCCTGGCTCCTGGCTTACGGCCTGATGCAGAATCAGGAGACTAGTTCAATAAGAAGGAAACTTTCAGCACCATTGTCAGGGCTGGTTTCCAAAGAGCTCGGGTCCCAGTTAGAGACCTAAGTAAGGGCCCGACGTTCTAACGAGTCCAAGAACCAGCAGCTGCGGGTGTGACACAAAACGGCAGCGTAGATGTCGGGGCTGTATCCCGGCTCCCAGATCCTCCCCAGCAGAGCCCGGCTTCCTTCCACCTTCACTATCTTTTTATACCCCCTCCGCCCCGGCCCTGCGAGCCCGAGTCAGCTGACCCGGGCCAGCCATGGCTGTGTTGGTGCAGTGCAGGCAAAGCCTTCGAGTGGTATTTCCAGAGTGCCCCGCACCCGGTGTGCGCCCAAGCCAGGCACTGAGCTGTCCGGGCAGTGGCCACTCCTATCAGTACCCACCCGGGAGCTGGGCTCTCGGGTGTGGCCCCCAAAGAGGATGGGCAAAGGGATGAAATGCGAGGTTGGTGACACCAATGGAACAGGTGAAAGAGGGGAACATATCAATGAAATGTGCTCTCCCTTCCTTCCTGTGAACCGGCCCGTCTAGTGATTAGCCCAGCATGTGCCTCTCTGCGACTGTCTTGCTGTTTTGCTGTGTGCTGCAGGGGTCTGTTTCCCATTGACCCTCTGCCCCTTCAGAAGGGAGAAGAAAAACAAAAGAAAAATAGCCAGCCACTTTCTAGTGCCATTGAAGTGCCTGGCAAAACTCCTGTCAAGTTCAGGATTCGGCCCAGAGGGGAAGGCAGAACGCTAAATAGTGCAGAGGGAAACAGAAAACTCTCCCTCTTCCACTGTGGGGAATAGCGATGAGTGAAGGGGCTAGCTCAGAACTGGAGGCACCTATGACTAGTTTGGATTTTTTTTAAACAAAAACCAGATCAAATAGTGGAAGAAAATTGTGGAAGTGGGTCTGGCCCACGAAAGCTCATCACCTACTAAACCATCTTGTTAGTCTTTAAGGGTGTGTCTAGACTACAGGGTTTTGTCGACAAAACTAAACCTGCATCTACACTACCGCTGAGTTCTGTTGACATAATGTTGACAGAACTCAGCAGTTTTGTCGACGCTGGTAAACCTCATTTTATGAGGAATAACTCCTTTTGTTGACAGAGCTCTGTCGATAGAAGGCATTATTGCATCTAAACTGTCCTTTGCGTCCACACTGTTATGTCGACAAAGCAGCTTGCTTTGTCGACAGAACTGGATGTAGTCTAGACGCTCTTTGTCGACAGAAGCTTTGTCGACAGTATCTGTCGACAAAACTTCTGTCGACAAAACCCTGTAGTCTAGACATACCCTTAAAGTGCTACATTGTCCTGCTTTTTGTTTCAGCCAGACCAGACCATTACATGAGAATGTTCGGTTTGGTTGAAATATCATTTTCCAACAGAAAACTGTTCTGTCAAAAATGTTCCAACCAACTCTACTGATGATTCTCCACCTCCTGCTGCACCCCTGTTCCTTCTTAAACAATTCCCACTGTCTCGTCCAGGCTACCTTCAAATGCCCCAAGCAACGGAGACTTTCTCCACTTCCCTCCAGAGACCTGCACAGACGTACAGATCTTGCTTGTCAGAAATTGTTTGTTCTAACTCAGTCTTCCCTTCCTTTACATTAATCCCAGTAGTCCTGGTTAGAGCTCCTAACATCATGCTAAATAATTCCTCTCCCTCATTGCTGCATCCCTCGTAAAGGGAGAATGCTGCACTCTTCAGACCTGTGTTGCTACCTTGTCCTCCACCCCTTATAATTGCCAAGACAAGATCATAGAATCGTAGTGTCCTAGGGTGGGCAGAGCCCTCAGGAGGCACCGAGTCCAGCCCCCTGCCCAAAGCAGGACCAACCCAACTCAATCAGCCCAGCCAGGGCTTCGTCAAGCCGGGACTTAAACACCCCTCGGATGGAGATTCCACCCTGCCCTAGGGAACCTGTTCATGGCCTGTGAAATGCCAGCGTGACTCCTTGGGGTAATGCAGATCCTTAGAGTTCTCTGAACCCTTCCACACGGGTCACTCGCTTTATTCTTCAGGCAGTTTGCAACAGCATGTGGGGGCCCTGACCCCTGCGGAGGCCTGTTGGCCTACGTCCAGTATGACAGTCCACAGGGGAAGGAAGGCTTGTTGTTTCCATTTTAAGGAAAGACAACCGGGGCACAGAGAGACGGGGTGACGTGTCCACGGGTGACACAGGCAGGCTGTGGAAGACCCCAGATTTACACTCCAGGCTCCGGGGTCACAGGCTGGTGATGTCCCCACAAAATTAACTCATTGCTCTTCTCTGAAGCGCTTATTAGCATTTGTGGCTTTTGCCGGCAGAGGGTATGCTAATGAAGTGCTCATTAGCATTTGTGGTGCTATTTGCATATTCCCTGCCCATGCTTTTTGCGCAAGAGGTGTAGATGGGTCTGTTGTGCGCAAAAAAATCCCTTTTGCGCAAGATCCTTACGCCCATTCTTTGTGCCTCCTTTTTTGAGGCACAAAAACCTCTTGCACAAAAAGCATGGGCAGAGAATATGCAAATGACAGTGCGAGAAATGCTAATGAGCACTTCATTAGCATACCCTCTGCCGGCAAAAGCCTGCGGTGTAGACACAGCCTCTGAGCCCTCTGATTTACCAGACGGACAGTGGGACAAAGAGGTTTCCAGAACTGTGTCTTGTGGCTGGTGCAGTTGGGCTCAAGGCTTCTAAAGAGGGGCTGCTAGCCACCAGTCCCGAGAATACACAAAACATGCCACAGACCCTGGGGTGTGCCCACAGGCGAGCACTGGGCTGGGTTCTGCTCACGGTTCCACCAGTGCAGATCCATTCACGCCAGTGGCCTTCCTTTGACTTGATACTGACGGAGCAAGGAGCAGGAAACGTCCTGTCCTGCTCTGAGTGTCCATTAGCAATTCCTCCTCGTCTAGCCACTGGCTGTGTGGACTGCCCTCCCCCCCGAGTCCTGGGAGACCCTGGAGAGTGAAACCTCAGTGAGGTGTCAGCCAGCATCAAGGGCTCAGTCTTGCCTTGCCCCAAACTTGAAATCATAAGAACATAAGAATGGCCGTACTGGGTCAGACCAAAGGTCCATCTAGCCCAGTAGCCTGTCTGCCAACAGTGGCCAGCACCAGGTGCCCCAGAGAGGGTGGACCGAAGACAATGATCAAGCGATTTGTCTCCTTCCATCCCTCACCAGCCTCTGACAAACAGAGGCCAGGAACCCCATTTCTATCCCCTGGCCAATAGCCTTTTATGGACCTAACCTCCATGAAATTTTCTAGCTTCTCTTTAAACTCTGTTATAGTCCTCGACTTCACAGCCTCCTCTGGCAAGGAGTTCCACAGGTTGACTACACGCTGTGTGAAGAAGAACTTTCTTTTCTTAGTTTTAAACCTGCAACTCATTAACTTCATTTGGTGTCCTCTAGTTCTTCTATCTAGGGAACTAATAAATAACTTTTCTTTATCGGCCCTCTCCACACCACTCATGATTTTATAGACCTCTATCCTATCCCCCCTCAGTCTCCTCTTTTCTAAACTGAAAAGTCCCAGTTGTTTAATCCGAGCTCACATCTTGGCCAAACACAAGGGGCCAACAGGCGTCTTGGAGATTTCCCTCCTGCGCTGCCCCGCCCCCCGCTTTCCGTGCGCGCTGAATCACGGAGGGTGCTAACCTCCTCCCATGACTTGATCGGATGCCACAGGCTCACCGCCCGCGTGTTTTCCTCCCAGAGGGATGGAAGAGCCAGCTGGTCGCGAACCAAGCCAAGGGGGAGGGCATGACACGGGTGTCAGGTGGCCTGAGCGGTTTCTTTCGCCACACGCCTACCCAAGGAAGGGTGACTCAGCACCTCAGGGCTGCAGGGCCACCAGCAGGCCAGGATGGGCTGACAGAGCCGTCGCGCTGAGGGGCACAGGAGAGATGAGGCGACACTGCAGGACGGATGGGAGTGAGAGCCATCGGACTGGTCCTTCCTGCGGGACGGTCTGTAATTAGGGCTGAGGATGCCGGCTCTCTCCCCTGGAACATTCGTCACGCACCCGCTGGGGTTGCTGTCGCACCCTTTTATCTCCGGCCTAGGAACTCTTGTTTTAACATCAGCTCTGGCGGCTGAATTCCACTGGGCGAGGCAGGGAGCCGCCCGCCTTCGCTAGGCGAGACACCAGCAGGAAGTGAACACTTTTTGTCGCCTGGACCAGATTTGTAAAAGAGAACAGGCTGATTTTCAGGGAGGAGCCGCAGCCTCAACTGGTCCCCGGCTCTCCCGAGTTCTTAGCTCCCCAGCAGCTCCCAGTGTAGCGCTGAGCCACAGATTTTTCAGCGGGCCCTCTGTTCACCGAGCTGCCTCCAGAGGGACTGAACTCCTCCAGCCCTGGGCCATAAGGCTGTGCACAACACCAGGAGGTCCGCTGGAAAGACCAGGAGTGGGTGGCCATCAGGTGAATGGGATGGACTGGCCGGCTCGCTGTGCTTTTCAGAGCTGGCCTGCCTCGGTGCTTTGCATTTCTAGGTCACCTGCATGGGTCTGTGCAGTGCTGTCATCACGCCAAGTGTCTGTGATCCCTCTACAGGCGGGTGAAGCGCAGGGTGGCCAATGAAAGGAAGGAGTCGATTACGCGGGAAGAAGCAAAACAACCCGTGACCCTGAGGCTGCTCTTCCTGTCACGCTTGAGTAAATCTGCCAAAATCAGTGGCCCTGTAGAAACTTGGGATGAGACCGGGAGTGGCCCCAGATCTGTTTGCTCCCATTGGCGCACTTCCAGCAGGAGTCCTGGCTTGCTGTCTCTGGTGCACGGCCTTCCGCGTCTGCTGATGCTCATTCTGCAGCTTGTCGGTTCCATTAGATGGTGCGTGTTAGGAAATTCAGGTTTTGCCTTTGCCTTTGCAGGTACCTTCTACCTGTATAATTTACATACAGGTCAACAGCATCCTTGGGGTAAGTGTTGTGACCCTTACTCTACAGCCAGGGATACTGAGCCATGCAGAATTTGGGGGTTTTGAGTGACTTGCCAAAGGTCCCACGGGAATTCTCTGGCAGAGCTGGCAGTAGGACCTAGCTCTCCTCTGCTTTCCTGCCTAGTTTCCTATTATAAAGATGTGGGAAGGCCCTGAGTCTGACTGCAGGAGTGCGCTGTGCATCACACGCCCCAGCAAGGCCGGCGCTTCATCGGGCAGCATCCAAATATGCTGCCATGTGCCCTACAAGACACACGCCCACCGCAGCAGAACGCACCCTTCCAGCCGCCGGTGACTCGGTGCGTAGGAACGTGCCCCGCCTTGGATTGGTCACTCCCAGGTGTTCCGGCTGGACTGTTTGATCTGCTCAGAGGAACATGGCTCCAGATAGGAACATCAGAGCGGCCAGGCGGGGTCAGACCTAAGGCCCATCCAGCTCAGTGTCCTGTCTGCCCACAGCGGCCAGTGCCGGGTGCCCCAGAGGGAGGGAACAGAACCGGGAATCATCCAGTCATCCCTCGCCTGTCGCCCATTCCCAGCCCCTGACAAATAGAGGCTAGAGACACCTTCCCTGCCCAGCCTGGCTAATCGCCATCGATGGCCCGATCCTCCAGGAATTTATCCAGCTCTTCTCTGAACCCCGTTCGTCTTTGCTAGAGGTTGGCGTGAAGGCTCCGTGTTCCACGGAGAAATCCAGATTCCTTTTGTCTGTTCTAAACTTGCAGCCTGCTCATTTCATTGAGTGGCCCCTAGTCCGTGTGTTAGGAGAAGGAGTAAATGACACTTCTTTATTGCCCCACCACTCATCGCCTCTGTCATATCCCCCCTTAGTTGTCTCTTTTCCAAGCTGAAAAGTCCCAGCCACATTAATCTCGCCACACACGGAAGCTGTTCCATACCCCTGTGTGACGGCGTGTTGGGGTTTTCCCATCTCCTGCACCCCCGTAATGGCACAGACAGACTCCACCAGCCAGTGAAATAGAGGGAGTTTACTGCTTCTCCAGGATACAGCACAGCACAGATGTCATCTGGTTACAGGGCAGGCCTAGGATGCCTCAGCCCCCCCTTGAGATGGGGGAAACTGGGCCCTTAAATTCCAGCCCCTTTCCCTATCTCCTCCATGCTCCCAGACCAAAACCTCCCTAACTCACTCCCAGTCCTATCCCCAGCCAGGGCTCCACTCCCCTTCTCCCCATTGTTCTGCTCCCTGGGAGATAACTGGTCAGACAGGTTCTTAGCCCCCTTGCATAATGACTCATCCCCTGCCCTGCTGGGCCGAGCTGCAGCCAGCAGCCAGTGGGGGTCACTCACAACCCAAGCCTAGCAACCAGCAAGGTACCCCCACTACGTCACACCCTCATCATTTGTGTGACCTTTTCTGCATTTTTTCTAATTCTGAGATATCTTTTAATCTCTCACCATCTTTCTGCCTTATTGGTGTATGGCGAGGGGCAGCATGGCTAGTGGGTAGGGCATTGGAATGGGACTCACCAGGCCTGGCTTCCATTCCCCACTGCCTGACCTTGTGCAAATCACCTCCCCTTTGTCCACGGAGGTTGCAAGCTCTTCAGGGCAGGTGTGCACAGCATGCAGGGGCCCTGATCTCAGCTGGGTCCCCTGACAACACTCTGTGGCTACGTCTAGACTGGCATGATTTTCCGCAAATGCTTTTAATAGAAACATTTTTCCGTTAAAAGCATTTGCGGAAAAGAGCATCTAGATTGGCACAGACGCTTTTGCGCAAAAGCACTTTCTGCGGAAAAGAGTCCGTGCCAATTTAGACACAGTTTTGCGCAAGAAAGGCCCGATCACCATTTTCGCCATCGGGGCTTTTTCGCGCAAAACAGTTTTTAGCTGTTTACACTGGCCCTCTTGCGCAGATACATTTGTGCAAGAGGGCTTTTTCCCGAATGGGAGCAGCATAGTATTTGCGGAAGAACACTGACAATCTTACATGAGATTAAGTATCAGGGGGTCGCCGTGTTAGTCTGAATCTGCAAAAGCGGCGAGGAGTCCTGTGGCACCTTATAGACTAACTGAAGTGTAGGAGCATAAGCTTTCGTGGGCAAAGACCCACTTCACATGCATCTGACGAAGTGGGTCTTTGCCCACGAAAGCTTATGCTCCTACACTTCAGTTAGTCTCTAAGGTGCCACAGGACTCTCGCCGCTTTTACATGAGATTGTTAGTGTTCTTGCACAAATTCAAGCAGCCAGTGTAGACAGCTGGCAGTCTAGACGCAGCCTGTAAGTTTCTATGTTTGGTACTTGCAGCCAGTGTTAGGTGGATGCAAGCTATGCTGCTTTATCACTTTCGTATAACTTTACCTTTGCTAGGTCCTCATTGAGTTGGGGCCAGGCCAAAATACTCCAGTTTCTCCCTCCCCTGGGCATGTCTGCTGGCAGGAGGCTTCCCCCTTTCAGTTACCTAGCAGGAAATCTGGAGAAGTGATGTATTGCTAAGGCTTACAGAGAGCGACTTCTAGTGTTATTATTGCATCCCACAGCACAAAGGGGCTCCGGTCATGGGCAGTGTCCCTGTGAGCCAGGCGCTTGTGCGGCCACGCGGGAGAGATTCCAGTGCTGCCCAGCTGATCAGCAGAGCGCCCACATCTAGGTTGTGTGTTTCTATTGGTGGTGCACATTCACACCTGCCTCGGTGCACAGGACATTTATTCCACATGTGGATGGAAAAAATCAAAGAGAGTATCGGGCATGGGCAGCCCCCATTGGGCCAGGTGACAGACAAACACAGAACAAAAAGGTCCCTACCCCAGGGAACTTACAATCAAAATCCGTTCAGCTTGTCCAAGAGAAGAGTAAAGTGGGGTGGGGCACAGGAGACGATGCAGGCTGGTTAGGACCCTTTACCTGAGGAGAGACAGGCAGGACAGGGTCAGTGGTGGGAAGGGCAGCCAGCCAGTCCTCTGGAGATAAGGCGCAGAGGGTGGAAGAGCGAGGGCAAGTTAACCATGGAGCAGACTCCAGAGGGAAGCGGCAGCATCTCCATCTCACGAGACTGGCTGCATTGGCCAGACGTGTAACTGGGCTCAGTAGAGGGGGCCAGGCCAAATGCCGAGCCCGTGTTCCGCAGGGGGGCAGACACCAGGCTCGCCGGGCCCCTTCTGGCCTTACAATCAAGGCACGCAGCAGCAGGAGGAGTTTCTGATCGAATGTGGCCCCAGAGTGATTCTGGTGGCACTTTTCCAACCCCCAGCTCCATGGTCTAAGGCAAACCTGCCGTCGGCCTGGGGTTCTTCTCGCTTTGAGCCAGCATCGCGTCCAGGTGACCTGTCGCGCCTGGCTGCACGGGGAGGCAGAGAGCACCGGCTGTGACCCAGGGCGCTCACCAGGGGCACTGGTGTTGGGGAAAACAGGAAGCCGAGGAATGGCTGGCTGGGCAGAGGCTCCCAGCAGCGGCGCGACTGACAAGTCACTTAATGCTGCAGAGATGACACATTGTTTTGAATGAGAAATGCCGAGCGGGTTGCTCGCTCCCTGGCTCTGGGCACAATATTGGGCCTTGGCTCTCGTCTACAGTGAGGTGAGTCGTGGCGGGCTCTTCCCCTCCCCATCGGCTCCGTGCGGGGGCGGGACCAGGGCTGCCGGGAAGGGGGAAGATTTGAGGTCATCTAGAGTCCCTCCCCCCCCCGCTGCATATCTCCCGCCCCTCCTGCTTTCTGTGCTGTGCAGGGGAGGGGGCTGATGTCAGGGTGCCCCCCCCACAGCTGTGCACCTCCTGCCCTTTGCCTTGAAGCTACCTCCCCCCACGCCTAGGAGGCTCCTGCTTGCCGTGCAGGGCAGGGGAGGGCGAAGGGGGGGGCTGATGTCAGGGTGCCCCCCTCCCACCCTGTCTCCACTGAGCAGAGAGGGGGCACAACAGGGCTTGGAGGGAGTTCGCTGGCTGCTTTCGGGAGAGGTGTGGGGCCAGGATAGGCCTGAGCCTGCCTCAGCCCCCCTGCACCCTCACCCAGGAGCCACCTGAGGTCAACAGGACCAAGCTGGAGCCCACATCCCAAACCCCTACCCCAGTCATGAACCCCTCCTGCCCCCCAAGCCCCGCCCTAGCCCCGAGCACCCCGGCATCCAAACACCCTCCCAGAACCCGCTCCAACACCCCAACGGCCTGCCCCAAGCTCAGCTCAGAGCCCCTCTCGCACTCCAGATCCCTTCACCCATGACCAGAGCCTGCGCCCAACCCTCGGCCCCAGCCTGGTGGGAGGGGGGGAGGATGGAGTGAGCAGGGGTGGGGCCTCGGAGAAGGGCACAAAGCAGGTGGGACGAGGGTGTCTAGGTTTGAGGTAGATCTTGGGTTGCACTTAAATTCAATCAGTGATCTCGTGCTGCAAAAGCCTGGAGCCGCCTTTCGAGGCTCAGTAGCCGGGACGGGTAGCAGAGGGCTGGCAGTTTGCCGCTGGTGGCAGAAGGCTGAGACGAAAGGGCCGGAGCGATGCCGGAGGAAGATGGTTTCTCCTGGCTGTTCAGCATGTTTCCTGCTAGCCTGGATGGCAGCAGGAAGTGTATTTAAAAGACGAGGGGGTCTAGCCAGGGTGGAATCCTACTGCCCCATTCTGGGAATGGGCCTGGAGGAGGATAAATTAAATTAATCTGCCCACTTTGCTCTCCACTTATACTGTGTCCTCTCAGGAGACAGGGCCTGTCTGAGTGCCATGGAGAAATGAGTCATTGGTACAGGGCGGCTGTGGGACGAGAACAATCCTGGGATCCTTTTGGGCTCGCAGCTGGGGCCTGCTGGCGAATGAAATGCAGAGTCCAGAGGTGGGCAGGAGGCCGGAGCAATACGTCTTCCTCCCACGTCATCCTGCACGTCCATCAAGGGGCCATCATGCTCGCAAAACGTTTCTTGAAGGGCTTTGTTCTGGTGGCTGCAGAACCACCCGCACGGAGCTGGGTGCAAAACCGTTCTCCGCCCGTGGCAACTATTTCGCTTTTGCCAGAAATGTGAATATTGACAATCTTCAGATATTGGCCTAAGTAACTTGGGCTTGGAGCAGATGGAAAATCGAAATGTTCCGCAGGAAGGAGACACCTCTTGTGGGGGGAAATTATTCGGCTAGAAACCTGTTTTCACCGCAGAGCAATTTTGATGGAAAACTTTCAGCCAGCCACAATGTGCGGTGGGGCCTCATTAGAGATGCTGAATATATGATTAAACCATTGGATTTGGCAAAAGAAAACCCAGCTTCCTCCCATTGCTAGATAAAGATCTGTCTCCCCCTTTTGTTGCTGTTGGGAATGGGTCATAATGAGGGACAGTCTTGGGTTTAGGAGGAGGGTGGCAAGAACCTACCTGGACTCTTGGGCTCATCCTTAGAATTCAGATGTTTTGGAGGAGGCTGAAATATTCTTGATCCTTCCTCCCTCCCTCCCTCCTTCCTTCCCTCCTCTTCCTCCTTCCTCCCTCCCTCCTCTTCCTCCCTCCTTTCCTTCCTTCCTTCTCTGGATTCTGGGGGGGGGGGGGGGGGACAACAACTTGTAGATGGTCCAGCTCTGGTCAAGACAGATGTTTTCCCTGGGTCTTTGTCTGAGACGAGGATGTCTGGCACGGAGACCAACATGGCTAGAACACAATGAACAAAACTGGGATAGCCAGGTCAGTTTAGCAAGCTCGGGAATTCCAGAGCTGGAGGGTTCGGATAAGCAGCCAGATACCAACCCTAATAGGATGGTGAACTCCAAAAAACAAACAAACAAACAAACAAACAAACAAACAAACAAACAAAAAAGTCCTGGCTCCCAGCTGCATGTCCCTGCTAACAGCAAAGTCCTACTTTAGTTGTTTTTTCTCAACACAACCTATGCGTGGAGTTGCTCCCTACACCGCCATAACAAGCCAAAAGGACTCCCAGGGTTGAAGTATTGTGGGTTTCAAATTTGCTGTTAAACTCTCCCAAATCTGGAAGTGCTGACTGTTGGCCCATTAGTGGGATCTGAGCTGCAGCCTCTGATCAGAAGGCAGGGTTTGGATTCGACGTTCTGGGTTGCACCCATCTCTGTGAGCTTCGAGTAACATTCATTATTGGGGGAGGCCAGGCAGCCAGAATTCCAGTCTCAGGATCTTTTGGGTGGATTTCTGAATCTCTGTTTCCCCTGTCTGGGACAGGACAGGAACTGTGCCTGGTGTTTAACCTCCCAGGGATAGACAGGAGTTCATCCGCACAGTGGCCGTGCAGTTAAAGGGGTCCTGTATGGAGCTGCCTTACTGGCCACGGAGACCCCGCCAGTAGTTCTAGTATGTCAGTGACGATTTTGCTTCTCTCATAAACTCCAGCTCTGTGAAGACAAAATCCCAGTGGAGCTCCCTGGTGCTTGTGTGTTCTCAGAACTCAAATGCCTTTCCAGCAGGAGTGACATTACAGCATCAGCCATCGGAAGTCTCATAGCTATGCTATGTCCCAGCAGGAGTCCCTGCGGGGGATACGGTAGGAATTGACCTGGGGAAACTGAGGCACAGGGACATGAAGAGACTTTGCCCAGGTCACACAGCAGCCCACCAGCAGAGGGAGGAAGAGAACTCCTGAGTCTTCTGCTCTAGCCACTAAGCCACACTTCCTCCCTTTGGTTAAAGGGGAATTCACTGGAACAAACCTTGCTTCTAACAGGAGGTGTGTGTGTAAGTGAGTGTGAGTGAGAGAGAGGGGAAAGATCTTGTCCCTTCCCAGGTGTTGGATAGGTCCATTGGGGTGAGTTGTATAACATGCTTGCTAGATGGACTGATTTCCCCCTATCCCACTGCCTCCTCCCTCTCCTCCCCTTGAGCTGAGCCAAAATAAAAACATTTCAGTTTCATCCATCTCCAAAGCTCAGATCAAAGGCTGAGTCGCTAGCTGTACTCTTCCCCTGCAGGCGGAGGGGTTAATCCCTCACAGACCTGCCTAAGCAATGCATTTGCGTGGCTGAGACATGTTCCAGACAGGTGCCGGTTGGGTTAATTTAGACCAAAACAAAACTTAGCTGCTTTCCCTTGCACTGCTCCTCCAAGGAGTCACCAGTGAAAATTGTATTTCAGTGAGTTACAAGACACAGCCAAGATCCTGACCCCCCGACACTGGATGAACTCCTGGTGAAACGCGCTGCTAGTGTTCATTTATATTATATACAACAGGAGCATCTAGGAGCCAGGCCAGGACTCCATGGTACTAGGTTTTCTGCAAGCACAACATGAAAGGATGCTCTGTGTCTTAAAGAATGTAATTTAATAGGTAGCAGGTTTAAAACAAACCAAAGGAAGTTTTTCTTCACACAGCACACAGTCAACCTGTGGAACTCCTTGCCAGAGGATGTTGTGAAGGCCAGGACTTTATCAGGGTTCAAAGAAGAGCTAGATAGATTTATGCCAGGCTGGGCAGGGTTGGTGTCTCTAGCCTCTGTTTGTCAGCAGCTGGGAATGGGTGACAGGGGAGGGATCACTTGATTCCTTGTTGTGTTTCTTCCCTCTGGGGCACCTGGACTTGGCCGCTGTGGGCAGACAGGACATGGGGCCAGATGGACCTTTGCTCTGACCCGTAGGGACGTTCTTATGTTCTAATTTATAATCTACATGTAAGAGGAGAGACAACAGAAGAATACAGACCGGCGGGATACAAAGTAATGGAGACAGTGCCGGTTGCTTTGACAGGCAGTGATCTTAGCATGCCGGCAGTCTAACCACTGTTCTGGTTTCTGTAGGTGCCATGTGTGACGTAGTGGGGGGTAACCTGCTAACTCTCTGGCTGCTGTCTGTAGCACCACCGAGCAGACAAGCGATGAGTCACTATGCAAAGAGGGGATCCCAACTGGTTTGGCCAGCTGACCCCTATGGAGAGGAACAAAGGAAGGTGGATGCTGCCCTGGCTGGGGGGCAGGGCTGGAGGAGAGGGAGTGAGTTCAGGGCTGGAAAGCAGGGAAGAAGGAACTGGGGAGGGAGCTGGCATTCCCCTATCTCAAAGGGGGCACCGAGGCCTCTTAGCCCACAGTTCCTGTAACCAAATTACATCTGTGCTATGCTGTATCCTGGAGGAGCAATAAACCACCCTCAATTCTACTGGCTGGTGGAGTCTGTTTGTGCCATTTCGGGGTGCAGGAGACGGGGGACCCCAACACGCCGTCACACCATGGGAAAGGAGTTTTATGGAAGGATTCGAAGACAAATAGTGACCTAGTTTATGATCGAATCTGGCCCCAAAGGGCGACATGCTGAGATTGTCTAGGTGTTGCTCACAACTCTGAGCAGCTAGAGGCAAGTTTTTCAGGGTTTTATCTCTTTACTCCATGAAGATTGAGAAGCCAGATTGAGACCCGGCATAAACTGGGACAATTTGATCAGCTTCTGCAGACACTCCCTTATCGTCTGGGGCTGACACTGATCAGGTGACACCAGAAAGACACAGTGGGGGAGGTAATATCACTCCAGCTTGTCTCCTTCACCCACAGACGTTGATCCAATAACTTGGAGTTACTGGAGTGGTGGCGGAGTGCGCTACTTCTTCCACCTTGCCTCTCTCCACGCCTGGTGCCAGCGTGGCTACAACGGCCCTGCACACAGGTGAGAGCAGAGCTTTCCGAGCTTTCCGCTTTGGGCTGATTGTGCCATGCGTGGGTGTTTCTTTATACAGTCTCACTGAGTGGCACGGAGCTGCCGAGGGCTGCAGCCTCTTTTCTTTACCTCTGTCAAAACAAGAGCAGCAGTGTTCATGTGTAATTGGCTGAGCTGTGTGTCAAGCAGCTCGTGAAAATGCAAAAGGCTCCTAAGCATCCCTGCAGACGGAGTAATCCCAGGAGCACTGGAAAAGGCTTTTCACCTAAATACCGCTCGTTTGCTTTCAACGGTTTATTTAGTAGAAATCTTGAATTTGTGAGAGAAAAGCGAACGTGACACCTGTGTTCAGATAGGTCAGTGTCCGGCAGAGGGAGAAAACGGCTTTTCAGCTCAAAGGGAGCCTCGGGAAATTGTCTCTCCGAATGCACACACTTACTGAAGTGTGCACACCTGTCCATGCACATCCAGGTATTTGTGTGCACACTCACACTTGCCCGCACGGGTGTGCCCACTAGGGCTGGTTGGGGCCTTTTCGACAATGCCTTTTACACACGAAACTGGCCAAACGGATCATTTCCCTCCCTGCGGGTTTTGCGGGGCCAGCATTTTTCAAAGGAAAAAACCCACTTTGCTGAAAAATCCCAACTGCTATGGAACAGCCAGAGAGCAACACACCCAGCCACGGCCCAATCCATCCCCACAGGTCAGGGTCAGAGCTGGGCTCTCACACTGGCTCTGCAGTGGGCAGGTTGTCGCCTTGCACGGGGGGGGGGCGCGTTGCTACCCCTGTGACAAAGGGGCTTCTGCGTGACCGCACACACGGCAGTCTCAGGGCCACGGGCTCCCTTTGATCTGGGAGCTCAGGGAGCAGATCAATGAAGCTGAGAGTCTGGGCTCTGTGCACCCTAGCACCCCCCCATTATCCAGGGTCCCGGGGTGGCTTTGCACAGAATGCCACCGCTTCACTGCTTCAGGGCCCAAGCTAGCTGGATTCCAGTTTGGACACGAGCTACAGTCACACACACACACACACACACACACACACACACACACACACACACACACACACCCCATTACAGTAGACTCAGAGAATCCTAGAATCCCAGGGCGGGCGGAGCCCTCAGGAGGCACCGAGTCCAGCCCCCTGCCCAGAGCAGGACCAGCCCAACTCAATCAACCCAGCTGGGTTTTGTCAAGCTGGGCCTTAAACGCCTCTAGGGATGGAGATTCCCCTCCCCTCCCCCCGCCGCCCTAGGGAACCCTTCCCCGTGCCTCACCCCCCTCCTAGGGAAATAGTTTTTCCTAATCTCCAACCTAGACCTCCCCTGCTGTAACCTGAGCCCATTGCTCCTCATTCTGCCACCTGCCACTGCTGAGAACAGCCTCCCTCCAGCCTCTCTGGGACCCCCCTTCAGGGAGTTGAAGGCTGCTCTCAAATCCCCCCTCATTGTTCTGTAGACTAACCAAGCCCAAATCCCTCCATCGTTCCTCATAAGTCGTGTGCTCCAGCCCCTTATCGTTTTGGTTGCCCTCCGCTGGACTCTCCAATGCATCCACACCCTTCCTGTAGAGGGGCGCGGGCCCAGAATTGGACCCAGTACTCCAGATGTGCCCTCACCAATGCCGAATAAAGGGGAATAATCACTTCCCTAGATCTGCTGGCAACACTCCTCCTAATGCACCCCAATATGCCCTTAGCATTCTTGGCTACAAGGGCACGCTGTTGACTCATCTCCAGCTTCTCATCCACTGTAGCCCCCAAATCCCCAGACATCCCTTAAACCGAGGGTGGCAGAGAAGCTGGTCCAAGACCTTTTGAAGCTCACTTCTAATAGGATTCTGCAAGCACTCCTGTGCCCTGTATGGAATGAGCACGAGCAGGTAGAAATCTCTCACCTTGGGGGTACAGCAGTGGAGGAACTGCGGAGCCTGCTGATTCAGTGCGGAATGCCGGGATCCCAGGGAGGTCGTCTGGCGTGGCAATATGATAACTTGTCTTCTGCAGGCTGGAGAGGCAGGATCCCCTCCAGAATGTCGCTGTGGGATCTATACGCTGGCAGAGCAGCCGTGGCACAGAGATCTGCGAACTTCCTGGGTGTCAGCAGTGGTCAGTGTGTTCAGGGTAGGGATGTTAACTAAGGATTAATTTACTGGTCAAGTAGTCGATGGAATTTCCATCAGCTACTCGACTAGTCATTAGGCACGTCTACATTCCTCCTTTGAAATGTACAAGAGCCGCTGCTGGGGCTCCTGTATGTTTCAAAGAAGGAATGCGGAACTCCCCCGCAGCCCCGGGCCAGCAGGAAGTCCTGCTGACTTGCGGCTGCACGCAGCATGCCGGCTTTGAAATGTACAAGAATGTCCATTGGGGGCTCTTGCGCGTTTCAAAGCAGAACTGCCAGCATGGAGCTTGGAGTCAGTGGGGGACTCAGAGTTCCCAGCCGACCCTGGGCTCCATGCGGCGCTGCTGCTTTCAAACGCCGTGGCGGTGTTTCAAAGGGGCCCTGCCACACAGCTGATCCCGGAATCAGCTGTATAGCGCTGCCCCTTGGCATTCCAAAGTAGCGCTGCACGGAGCTGACTGTGGGCTCCATGAGGTGCTGCCTCTTTGAAATGCCGAGATGGGGCTTCAAAGGGGCAGTGCTGCACGAGCCCAAGCTCAGCTGTGCTAAGGCAGCGTTTCAAAGGGACAGTAACGCACAGCTGAGCCAGGAATCAGCTGTTCTGCGCTGCCCCTTTGAAACGCCCCCTTGGCGTTTCAAAGCAGCGCAACTGCATGGAGCTGACCTCGGGCTCCATGTGGTGCTGCCACTTTGAAGTATCCCCTCCCCCCCCTTTGCTGCCTCTCTCTGTTGTTTCAAAATAACTTAGTTTGCGTTTACACAGCAGGCAGTTATTTCAAAATAATGTCAAAATACTGTCAAGCTGGAGGACTTCTTACTCCGACACCTGTAACCCTCATGGTATGAGGAGTAAGGGAAGTCAGAAGAAGAGCGCTCGGTTTCAAAAGAAGTGCTGTGTAGACGCTTCCTATTTCGAAATAAGCTACGCAATGGACGTAGCGCAATTTGCATCGCTTATTTCGAGTTAAGCCCTGCTCTGCAGACGTACCCTAAGGTGCCACCGGACTGCTGGTTGTTTTCAAAGTCACAGATAAACACGGTGACCCCTCTGAGACCTTTAAAAGGGTGCCATTTTGTAGAAAAAACTGTCCTTGGTAGTGCTTAACCTGACATGGACCATACACGAGAGGTCTCTCTGTGCATGCATGTATAGAATTACATGCCGTAATGAAGGTGTCCCAGCTTGTCACTGCTTCCATGTTGGGGGGAAGAGGAAATTAGGTCCTCAGGAGCAGTTATGATCTCTGATCAGATCGGATCCGCTGAGTCTGGTTCTGGTCTCTGGCCCGTGGCTGAAGCCTTGAAAAGGTTAAAAACAACAACGAAGCAGCTGGTTCTGTAAGTAGCTTTGCAGCCTTGTGTGCTCTATTGTACCTGCTGGCGGCATCTGCCCTTTTGTGTTCAGTTTGCACACCGCCTTGTTCCCGTGGAGACACCCACACGCTGCCCAGTATTTGTTTTCCATCTTAAGCCCTGTCAGGAAAGATGCAAGAATCTCACTCCTCAAGTGCTGATCCCCAGGTGGCTGCATTGTCACGGGCCAAACCTTTCATGTCACCTGGAATTCTGGGAGCCGGGGTGTTGCCTGCTCAAAGCGGGGCGGGCACCGCCTCCTTGTGCCTGTAAAGCACCGGCCCTTCTTCCCAGGCCAGGTGTGTAAGAGCTTAAAGCCCCAGGCAGAGCCTTGGGTTGTCCACCAGCGATGTTTTCCAGCTGACTGGCTGAGCACCTGCCCCGAGCTTTCTGGATCCCTTAATCTCTGTGCTGGAGAAGAAATCAGTAGAGCCCTGTGCCGATACAAAATTGGTAACTGTGTCTGCACAAATGAGCCACGGATCTCTAGCTAAATCCACGGATGCGGACACCCGTGGATACAGAGTGGAGATCCACAAATTTGCAGGGTACTAGATACAAAAATTGTATCTGCATCCGTATCCACACAAATGAGCTGTGGATACCCACCTCCAGCCGCGCGGACACGAAGCCGATGTCCCCGGATTTGCAGGGCTCTAGAAATAGGAAGGATCTGTACCCCACACTGATTCCTCCGTCTCTGGCTTTTAGTGCCTGAGGGTGGGGCAAATATTCCTGGTTGGACTGCGTCTCCTCCCTGGTTCCAAGGTGACCCAGTAAGAGCTGGTTTTCTGCCTTAGGTGTAGAGAGAAGGTGTCACCAGATGGCGCTGTGACATGCTGGCTTACAGGGTCAGGTGATGCCACGTTGTTCCTTTTGTGGGGTAGGTCTGGCGAGGAGCTGTTGCAAGCAGCAGCAGAGTTTGCTCCCTCTCCCCTTCATCTCTGGCATGACAGTTCTCGGGGCTGGGTGGCAGCTTTGGAGCCCTCTGAAAGGGATGCGCCCTTTGTCCCACGGCCTCCGGGCCAGGCCTGGGCATGCGTGTGACTAAAACGTGTCACCGACTGCTCCTCCAATGGGAAAGGGACCTGAAATCTGCTCCTGGCTGTTCTCTTGGGTCACGTTCCCTTGGGCTTAAGGCCGGCCTCGAGGGACACCCGCTTCTCTCTGTCTCTGTGCAGCGATGACCTACAGAGGGTGACTGGTCAGCGCCAGGTGGGGTTTAGTGACTCATCGTCCTATTTACCGTGAACTGGACTGAGGCCACAGAGTCCTTCGAGACTGAACAGGCCTGGGCTGGATTTGAACCAGAGCACTGCGGCACAAAAGGCCGCCTGAAACCTCCCCTCCCCCATCAAGGCGCCTGGCCTTGCCTTGCTTTGCTTTGCTGTGCAGCCTGACTGAGAGACGGTGGAAGGATTTACACTAACGCCGCTGCAATGCAAGCGGCCCCGTGTCCCACGCTTCATCTGGCTGCTGGCCCTGTTCTGTCTTTGGTGCCCAGTGACAGTGTCACCCTAAGGGCCGGGCGCGGCACTAGACGGACAGGATGTGTTCTCTGCGTCTGACCTCGATCTGTGCTATTTAAGCAAGGTTCCTTGCCCTTGTGTGCCTCAGTTTCCTCATTTGGTCAAATCTATTCACTTGCTAGGGCAAGTTCTTTGAAATGAGGCATATGTGATGCAGACCTGGACTGGTGCCCTAGCCCTGGTTAGGTCTGGGCTGGGCATGTGGGCGGATGAATACAACCAAAGCTTAAAACAGTGTCGCGCCACCTTTGCCCCCCCCGCCCCCGAAACCTCAGGTTACAAGAGAAATGCCTCCGGAGCAGCAGCCCGTCAAGCCCTAAAAGCAAAGCAGGTGTCGTCCTCCCCCCGCAGGAGAACCCCTGGTTTACAGGCGCCTCGGCCCTGATCGTTCTTCTGCATCTGCGATTTCCTCCAGGCTTTATTTCTCGTCCTGTTCACGGTGCTCCGCCCCCTCCAAGGCCCCGCCCACGGACACGCTGCATTTGGAAACCTGAGGTTGATTGCAAAATCTGCATTCCAGAAGACACAGAACAAGGTTTTTACACCCATGTCACTCTCTTGTGACACTGAAGGCTCAGCCCCCTTCCTTAAGCCTGGCCCCTCCCTGCACCTGCCTGGGTCCTGCGAGGCAACACAGGGGGCGGGCCGAGGTGAGAAACCTTGAATCCTTCTGGGGCTGGCCCGAGTGCATGTCCATTGCCCACAGCGTGGACTCTGGTGGTTGGAGGAAGGGCGACCTAGTGGCTACAGCATAGGCCTGGGTGCCAGGAGACGGTTTCTCTATTCCTGGCTCTGCTGCGCCGGGCTGTCTTGGCACAGGAGGGTGCTAGTTCTTTGGGGCAGGGACTGTCTTTCTGCTCTGTTTGTACAGCGCCTAGCGCAGAGGTGGCCTGGCCTGGGACAAGGAGCTACCACCCTACAGTAAATAGTAACCGGGCTGGGAAGCTTTGTTGTCTGAAGGCGAAGGTGGCTGGTCCCCGGCAGCCCCGTGTTTCTTTCGCTCGCTCGTGAGGGCTTGCTGAGCCCCCCCGAGCAAACGCATCAGACCCCAAAGCCCCCCCAGGGACCGGGAAAGCCAAGAGGGCCCCGTCCCCTCCGCTGCCTCCTGGTGCGCCCCCGCCGTGCAGTGACCGGGTGCTGCAGTTGGCCCAGCCAGACGTCGCCCCTCCCGGTGACTCATGGGGATGATGTGGAGGGGGAGGAAGGGGATGGAAAAGTCGAGTTTGTGGAAAGTGGGCACTCGGCTCCTGGCCTGTCGTCACGTCGTCACATCCAGAGCTGATCGTACGCAGCCGGCCCGGAGTCGCCTACGCGTGTCCGAGGCCCAGACATGGGCAGGAACCCGAGCGTGTGCTCCCCAGGCTGGCCGCGCAGCACGGCTTTGGAGGCACACGCAGCGCCCAAGGGGCTTCAATGCAAACGCTGGAGACATGGGCAGCCTGCCTGCCGGGAAGCCACTTGCAAGACAGCGACCCCGCGGGCCCACGCTGCCATGGCCCCAGGCACGGCCATCGAGGGGAATCGGGGGGCCCGAGGCGTTATATTCGCTGGGGCCCAACCCCCTCCCATTTCACTGCCCCCTCCTCCTCCCCGTCCCCCATCAGCCCATGGCCACGCCCCGCAGACACGCTCCCATGCCGGCACACCCAAAGTGGCGCACCTCCCCGGCACACACGACCCCAGCACCCTCACCAGGACCCCTCCACACCTGCATCCAGGGGCCACGCAGACGGAGGCGGTGAGAGAATCAGAGGGCAGAAAATGTGGAGGAAACAGGCCAGCAGCTGTCCCTCAATGGACCGTTCCTGCTTGTATTTGCCAAGGCCTTGAGGCCCCTTTGCATTTCAGGGCCTCCCTTGCTGGGGAAGGGCCCTGCCACACGGGGGTGCTCCGCTGGCCAGCAGAGTTGTACCCCCAAAATCCTGCTTCCTTGTTGTTTTTAATGTAGGTTCTGTGCAGCTCCCGCCTTATCTCTGGGGCACCGGGGGAGACGTGGGAACATTTTCCAACTTTTCACAGCAGCCCCCAGGCTAGACACGTGCTGCCTTGTTTCCCTAGAGCAAAGCCCAGAGCCTCCGGGAATCCCATGCCTCTGGGAGCCGGGGCCCTAAAGAAAACAGCGACCGTCACAAGACTCTGGCTACCCGGCAGGCGTGGGCCACGCTGCATGGAGACAGGAGACACGGCTCTGCAGTGGAGTCTGTGGCAGCCCCTGGCAGAGCGCGCTAGGGCTGGGACTCTCCTGGTGTTTGCAGCAGCTGGTCGGCAGGGGCCGAAACGTGCAAACTCCCAGCGCAGCCAAGCCCTGAATTACTCTCACGGACTGAATCCCCTTCGCACTACTCAGAGTTCCGTGCCCAGGCAGCGCACGTTCCCCTCCTGAGCGTTTCCACTTACACGGCGGGGTCGGCGGGGTCGGTGAACAGACAAACCGAGCCCCTCGTGCGCACAAAGGGACTAACAGCCGGGCCAGGCCTCACAGGGGACTCGTGAGCCTTTCCAGGCTTACAAAACGTCTCCGCTACCGTGGGAATCGGGCCATGCGGCTGCACGGAGACGGGTTTGCAGCTATTTGCGACACGACGGTTCTGAGTAGCACTGCCCTGGAAATCGGACCAGAGTATTTTGGCGGTTTGCTCTCCCACCTTTCCCGGTTTTTTGCTATTTTTAATGGAAAATGTTGTTTATGAAGCTTTGTTACCGTGCACTGCACTGCCTTGCTGCTGGGTTTTTGATACACGAAGCACTTTCGACTGGCAGCCTCTCAGGAAAGGGAAACTTTGGTGAATGTCGGCACCTTTGGCAAAAGGTTTGTTTGTTTTGTTTTTAAGAGAGGCCTTTAAGTGAAAAATCTCCATGTGGGAAAACCTGAGCCAGCTCTAATGCGGACTTCAGTTTGCTGCATGAAACCTCAGCTGCTTTTGCCCTCCCCTTCTTGCAGGCCACGGGGCATGTGGCTGGATCTGCAGATCCAGATGGGAGCCCGGCTGTTTTACCTTTGACTCACTTTTTCAACCCTGCCTCCTGGGATGTTAGACTCTGCGCGGTGAGCTGGGTTCTCTCCTCGCTGAACGTCTTGCTCTTCTCCCAGCGTGCCAGACGGGCTGGAGTGAGTGTCTGATGCTTTGACACTCGGCCTCTGATCTCATGGAAAATATTTGGCATGGATAATGCCCGTGTTTATGGCCTCACAACCACCTTCCCCACTGCAGGCGGGGTGGGGGCAGGGAAGCAGCGGTATAGCTGGGCCCTCGCAGCAATCGGGGTCTCGTTGGACTGTTCCCCTGCAGATGCTCACGCCTGCCCATGGAGGGAGCTGATAAAAGCTCCGCTCAGGGCTGGCTGGCAGGCAGCTGGGCACGCAGGACTGCCCTGGTAATGCTGCTGCTGGCAGGAGGGACCCTGTGCCAAGCAGCCAGAGGAGCACGGCTGCCTGCCAGGGCGTGGGAAAGGGGCCGAGGGACACGCGGGAGGGTTCCCAACAGATGACGAGGCAAAGGACCGGCGCTCGCTGGAGAAAATCTGCCAGGTTCCTCCCCCGCCCCCCAGACTCGTGTGACCAGAGGGGGCGGATGCACTGCCGGGGTGGACGTGTCTACCAGCCACTGTGCTGCGCCGGGTCGGGTTACCCGGCTCAGGAGTTGAAAGTTCTGCCGCCGGGCACAGGTGGATTAAGAATTCCAGGCCCACTCGAGGCCTGGTGGAGCAGAGCTAATGAGGGAAGGTGGCAGGAGAGGTGGGTGTCTTCTGCAGGTGGCTGTTCCACTCAATTAGCTGCCCCCAGCCGGCTGTGTGGGGTTGCTGGTATGTAGCCGGCAGGGAGCAGACGGGGGGATTGGCTGCCAGCGCGGCTTGTGCTTTTCCGAACAGGGGACTAGGCAAAGCCCTTTGATGAAGGGGCAACTTTTGACCGACAGTCACGTCGGCATCCGGTGGCAGGGACTGACGCGGGCGCTTCAGACGTCACTTTGACGGCTCGGACCCGGCCAGCGGGAGGGGGAATAATCCCAGGCACAGCCGCCTCTCTGAGCATGCACACGGGGAGGGGGCGGGGGATCCCAGGGCAAAGGAGGGGAGGGTTGGTCACGTGGGGCAGGACAGTTTCTTCGTGCGGAGGGCGTTTGAGGAGGGGGGAAGATGCTCGGGATGGGGCAGCAGGGGCCAGCGCTCAAAGACATCGAGGATCCGTTGATCTGGGCCTGAGGGAGCCAATTTGGCTGAGCAGTAACTCCCGGCGCGTTTGCAGCTCTGGGACCGAGACTGAAAGCCTTTGCGGCCCGGCAGGCTCTGTGCCAGGGGCCAGTCTGGTGAGGGTCTCTCCCCCGCTGGGAAGCCGCCCTGGAGACATGGCGGCTGGCGCGACGGCTTCACAGTCCCCGAGGAGCGCAGCGCCTTCGCCTGTGCACCGGGCTGTCCCCGCCCACCCGCCCTGCCCGCGAGGGCTGGCCACGTCACGCCACGGCTGTACGGCCCAGCTGCCAGCCGCGGCTCTGACATGCTGCCACGGGCTGTCCGCCCTGCTAGCTAAGAGACTCCGAGGCGCCTCTTAATAGGGCTTTAATTATACATCTACCAGCACCCTCCCCCCAGCTCAGGCTTCCCCGATATGTAAATATCTCACTCAGGCTGCAGGGAGCTCCGCCTCTTCAGCTCCATCTAGCCAGAAGCCGGTGGGAGGGGAAGGGAGAATTTTAGAGCTGGGGTAGGGCCCTGCCTGGCTGCCACCCCCACTGGCCGATGTGTCCCGGGAGTGACCGAGGGGGCTGTCGGTGCGCCCTAGCCGCAGGGCGTGGACAGTGGCGCCGGAACAAGGTTTCGGGTGGGGGGTGCTGGGTTACGCCCCCCCAGGACACCTGTTTGTGCCCCTCCCGTGGTTTCCAAATCAGCCAGACTCCAACTGCAGAACATTCACAGCAGTGGCGTCTGGTCCGGTGGAGCTGCGAGCTCTCGCTCCCTGCCCCGCATCTGGGGGAGTCGCAGGAGCAAAGCCCTGGGCCGGAGGCAGGACCCTGGTTGGCAGCAGGGGCTGGCAGGGCCAGTGGGCTGTGGAGCAGGCGGCGGGCCCCTAGGGGTAGCGGAGCCAATGGGGCTAGCAGAAGCCAGAGGCCCGGTGGGGCTACCCGGAGGCCAAGACCCGCGGCTGGAGAAGCTGCTGGGTGCTTGACAGCAGGGCTGGCCCCCAGGCCTGAGTAAGCTGGGAGCAAATCATGGGGGTGCTGCACCCCGATTTCCTGGGCCTGTGGGCGTGGCTTTGGTTCTCAGGAGGAGGCTCCGAGCGCCCAGTCTCCCTGCTCACTAGGGGTCCGGCTACAAGGTGCGCACCAACGCCGCAGCCACGTGTCTGAGTCCAGACTCGGGCTCCCACCTCGGTGCGTTAAGTCCCCGTGTCGGCGTTCCCGTCCGCGCCAGGGCCAGGCTCTGACACCCGCCGAGGGGCTGGGGCCCAGGGCCTCCGTGGGGAAGTCCCGGCGGCTCTGTGGCCACCGCAGCACAAGCCCAAGTCTGTCGAACCAGGCTCTGAGGCCGGCAGCCCTCCGCTGGGCTTCAGTAGCTTCGTTGCCAAGAGGGGCTGTCCCATCCGCACATAGGGAGATGGGGGCAGGGCAGAGGGGAAAAGTCGCCCCCCAGTTTGCTTGTCCACTAATCGTTTGTCGGCTGCTGGTCATTAGTGAAGAGCCGGGCAGTCGATTCACAGACACCGGCCCGTCCGTTACCTTGTGGCGTTAATTCCACGCTGCTGGGCCCGTCTCGGGGCAAACAGCAGATTCGGAGGATTTTTTCAGACGTTCTTGTCATTGGCCTAATTTTGCTACCACTGCAATTGACCAGTGATCTCAACCAGGGCAGACTCAGACCCACCCTGAGCGTCATCGAAAGTCCCCGACTCTCCGGGGTTGTTAACCCAGCAGCTCACAGTCCTCCTGCTGAAATACAACCGAGCTGAGCCAAACGCTCACCACCTGCTCCTAGCACGGCTGCCCAGTCCACGGGCCGCGAGTGAAGGCGTCTCGGTCGTTTCTGCCTCCCCACGCACAAGCATCTTCTCCGACAACTCGTTTCTGTGAGCTAATCGGTAGGGCAGGTCCAAAAATGCCAGTTATTTTGCACAAGAAATGTCACTGTGGTTCCAACCCTCCCTCCAATACAAATCCTTCCGGCATGTGTTCTGTTTTTCACACTCACAGGAAATGAAGCTGAACTATTTTGAAAAACCATCTTGGGTAAAAATAGTTGGATTTTGGTGAAATTGTTGGTTGGCAACTATGGAAAACGTTGCCCAAAATGATTTTTTTCTACTGAAGCTGGTCGAAAAGCTGTTTTTCATTCCCCACCCCCAAAGAAAAGGTTTTGATGAGACGTTTTGCACCCTCCATCCAGGGGTGTATCTTTGCCTTTGGGGCAGAGCGTGAGTCTGGCTTAGCAGACGGGGTCTCCCAGAGCCGGGCGCTCGGTCTCAGTCTAACAGGTGGCTTTTGCTAACTGCATTTCTGATGGAATATAGTTGGGGGGTGTTGAGGAGCGTGTCTATTTTCAGCAGAAGAGGTAGGTGTGCGTGCGGGTGATCCCCCGCCCCTTCCCAAGGACTCCACTGTGCCAATCAGAGTGAACTCTGCTGTTCCCCTGTCACTCACTTCTCCAGAGCCCGGGCAACAAAGCAATTTTCTGTCATCAGCAGGCAAAGTGTTCACAAATGGGGACTGAATGTGCTGTCAGCCGCGCTTCTGAGCCCTTCCTGTCGGCTCTTTAAATGCCTGGCGAATTCTTTCCCAGGCCTGCAAGCTCTGACACATCCCGTGCTCGTCCAGGCAGTCCAGAGACAAATGCCCCGAGGGGACCCAGCAGGAGTTCTGGGTTGAGTTAAGCTAATGTATTCGCCTCCCCTGCTTGGGTCCCCAGCGCGGTTCATCCCAGCATCAGAGCAGCCGTCTGGAGGGCTGACACTGCCCCGCTAGTCAATGTGATTGGGGTGGGCCGTGGGGTCTCCAGTTGGGGGCTGCACCGCCTCTGCCTTTCCCATGCGACGTGGGAGGAGCGGGCCCGGCTCAAGAGGAAGGTGCGGGAAAGGGCCACCTGTTGCAAACCAAATGGAGTGGGACACACGCGCCGGTGAATGGTGGGGACAACGCCTGGACCCTGCTGTCCTTTACCGCCGGGTAAATCTGGATTCACCCCAGAATCCTGGCGCCACAAGCCAAGACCCCGGACTGGCTTCCGGGCTCTCGCTTGGGACAGGCACACTTGCTACCCTGCCGTGGCCCTGCACCCCGAACACAGAGAGCAGTTCTCAGGGGCGTGTCTGCACAGCCGGGCTTAACTCAAAAGAAGCGATGCAAACTGAGCTACGTCCGTCGCAAAGCTTATTTCGAAATCAGGAGCGTCTACACAGCGTCTTCGAAATTGAGCGCTCTTCCTCCGACTCCCCTTACTCCTCGTCCAAGGAGGGTTGCAGGAGTCGGAGAGAGAAGTCCTCCAGCTATGCGCTAGTTCGAAATAACGGCCTGCTGTGTAGACGTGGACTGAGTGAGTTCGGAACAGTGTTGCCGTGTAGACGTACCCAGTTGTTCCTTCCAACAGAGGTGTCCCCAAGTGGCCAGCACCTCTTCCTCCTTTGAGTCAGGTCTCTGTGCACTCAGGGACGTGAGAAATCCACCCCCTGGTAGCTGTGCTGACCTAACCCTCCGTGTGAACGCAGCTAAGTGGATGGCAGAAGGGCAGCCAGAAAGCCCCCCCCCCCCCCGAAAAGGAGGAGCAATCGCTCTGGCTCAAACAAAACATTTTGTTTCATTTCTAGGGTTTTTTTTTTCTTTAACAAAATTAAAGTTCAGAACCCAAAGCTGTTTGCGGTTGCAGAATCCGAACGTGGCGCCAGGGAAACGTCCATTCAAAAGTTTCCTTTTCTTTCCTACGGTTTTTCTTTTGTGGTGGGCTGTGTCCCGACTCAACCATTTTGGCACAGGTGACAGGAATTCGGGACATGGCTCAAACGTGCCTTGTGGGGAGGGGAAAAGGAGTCTTGCCTGAGAAATGGTGCCGAGCGCGAGGTCGTTAGCTAATGGGCTCTGTCTTGAGATGCCGCAAAGGAAGTTGAGCTCTTCGGCAAGTCTGACCCCAAGCAAGAGAGCCACGCTCTTAGAAATCTGGCCCTGCACTCGCTGGCAAATGTTGGTGCTGAGCAGTGTCCTGTCACACCCTCAGATCCCCTGTGTCCGGGACGCCCCCGGTGCTAGGGCTGAGGGGATCACTGACCAGTGGGACTACGGAATTGTTCCACAAAGTCGCAACGCTGGTTCCTCTCCGCTGGCATTAGCAGCACGGGGACCCTGTCAGAGCCAGGCCCTCAGCTGCTGCCATTTCAGCCCCCTGTGGACGGACGCCAAAGCTCAGACGTCAATGGGCGTCGGGCAGATCGACAGGCTCTCGCCTGACGTGGTGTCACCCTGCTCAGAGCGGGTCTGATCAACAAGGGAAGGGATTCTCAACTGGCCAGTGCCGTTGTGTGGATCTGAGGTTTCACAGGAAACCGTCCCCTCCGGCACGGCACAGGCTGCATCCGGGGTCAGTACCTGCGTATTGGCTGCCCTGCACAGGGGCGGTCTTACCCGGGGAAGTCTTCGGTCCTCATAGGCACGCGGGCGTTCAGCGCCCGTTGGGTCCAGCAGACGGCAGGTCCCTGAATACTTCCAAGGCTTGGGGCCAAGGGGCGGAGAGAGCGCACGGGAGGAATCTCACAGCCCAGCCTCGCTCTAAAGCCAGCACAGAGCTCGAAAGAGGTCGACCCTCTCTAGTCCGGCTCGCTGTGAGCTGGCAACTTCCATGGTCTGGCGAGATGCCAGGTGCCCACTTATCCAGCAAAAACCAACTAGCTAAATCCATGGAGGATTGGCCATTAGCCCGGCTGGGCAGGGAGGGGGGCCCCAGCCTCTATTCATCAGAAGCTGAAAATGGACAACAGGGGAGGGATCACTTGATGGTTCCCTGTTTTCTTCCCTCCCTCTGGGGCACCGGGCATTGGCCTCTGTGGGCAGAGAGGACACCGGGCTGGATGGACCTTTGGTCTGACCCCACCTGGCCATTCTCATGTTCTTATGGGGGTGGCCAAGTTTCCCGCAGTCTCATAAAGTTTGTTTGCAGCCCCCAGCCCTGGGCCTCAATGCCCTGGGCTGTTTAGCTCTAATTTACCCCTCAGTGTCTTCCCAGAGCCCAGCAAGCCGTGGAAGGGTCGGTGATGCTGCCAGACAATATTGACTCCCCTGGTCCAGCAAATTCTCTGGTTCAGCACCGGCCAGGTCCCGAGGGGGCTGGCGTAGAGAGGTTCAACCTGTATTAAAATCCTGCCCACGCCACGACTGGCTGACAAGGAGAGAACATGGCCCTGCGCCGTATTGTTCTTAGCACAGTGGCATGTAAAACCCACTGCCACCAACGCCCTGCTCTTCAGCTGCCTCCCGGGTTAGTCTCTCTGGGCTGTCTTTCGTTCTCGCCACCTGAGGGGTGTTTTTAAAGTGGAACAAGAAGGAGGTAAATTTAAACCAGTTTTGGTTCCTTAAGGTTTAAGCAGGTGATTAATAAAAGCAACTAAAAGGGTTACCCCAGGCTTTTCCATTAGCAGATTGGGTGTTGGTGTTACACTGACGTCGGCTGAATGCGTGAGTAGTGCCACGTTTGATCAGTCACGTTATTTAGCTGTAAGGGACTTGCTCCCCTCTTCCCCTGAACTGCGTGTTGTTGTTTACACCAAGGGCAGAGTTCAAAGGGGATGCAAAATTTGGTCATCTCAGCCCTAGAGCTAATGTGTAACAGAGCCAGCAAGAGACCTGAAAGCGAAAGCAGCTCCCTGCCTTTTATACACACAGTGTGCCCTAAAGTGTCCATCTGCTATGTACATTGGACAAACTTCTCAGACACTTTGCCAAAGAATCAATGCCCACAAAACAGACATCAGACTCTCTCAGAGACAAAGCTGCTGCCTGCCATTTCAGCCAGACTGACCATTCCCTCAATGACCTTCAAACATGCACATTGCTTCAGAGAGACTTTAACTCCAGACTTCAACGAGAAGTTTCTGAATTGTCATTCATGCTTAAATTTGACACTTTATGTAGGGTCTAAACAAAGATTCTAATTATCTCACCCATTACAAAGATCGCTTCCCCAATTATCACCCCAATGTCATTACCTCACAGACACTCACCTTCCCCCCTCACTCCCACTCTGTTCTAAAATTTGATTTGTCAATTTCACATGTGTTCATTTTTGTGATTGTATCACTTTGGTATATATGGTCGTGCCAATTTTCTTCCACGTATTGATCTGAGGAAGTGGGTCTGGCCCACGAAAGCTCATGACCTAATAAACCTTCTTGTTAGTCTTTAAAGTGCTACATAGTCCTGTCTTTTGTTTCAGTGTTTGTTTAGTTTGGTGCTTTCCATCTTGCTGTTAATGACAATGTGAAATAAACAAAGGTTAAAAAGCCCCTTTAGTGGGCTCTCTTGTCAAATTAATAGGGTAAGGCATTGAGGCTGGGGCTAATGAATGGAATAATTGATTAAATATGCCACATTTTTCACTAACAGGTTCACACCTTCCCCCAAAGGTTTCCAGATGGGGCATAATTAGCCTCCAAACTGGCTTCACATGTCAGGGCAAAAGGGGAATAACAATGACACCGAGAATGTAGCCAGGAGAAAATTGCTGCCACAATTAGTTCCAGGCACTTAATAAAAGCAAGAAAGAGCAGCAGGAAAAGAAGAAAGACCCTGCCTGCATTCACAGTGGCCTGCGTCAGGGCTCCTGCTTGCACCCTTCCATTCCATCAAAGCCAGCGGAGTTCCATGGGTGTAAATTGGTTCTCCAACAGGCGTATGCCTACAAGCTGTCGCTCCCCTGTGCATGTATCCCTGGAGCTAAGTCCAGTGAGCGCATCAGCTCATCCAGATAGTAGCCTAGTTTTACAACAGGCTGCAGAAAAAACACCCACAAAGGCAGCAGGGTAAATTTCATCCCATGACTTGTCTATGCTGCTCTGGATACTGTACTCTGCAAAGTAAGGACAATAGTTATAGTCCAGCGGACTTATTGTATAACTGCCTGGTAAAACCGAGACAGCCAGCCCCACGTCAGTGCTAGTGAGCTGTGATGCTGCTGTGTTTTATGTCCGATTTTGCAAACAAGTCGTTTTCAAGAGACATGAGACTTGGGGCACGCAAGACCAATCAGACTCCTGAAAGGGAAACACTTGTCTGGAAAGGTTGGGAGACACCATTTTATAGGACAGCGAAGGCTGAATCAGCTGATACGTAAGAGAATGTTTCCCACTGAACAGAATATTTTAAGGTGAAGCTGTTTCTCTCTGGTTCTCACCCCTAAAGCTGGGTCTGAGCATGGGCCATAGTGTCAATCAATGGAGCGGCACAGAAGTCAGGGCTGTTTTACCCAGGCTGCGGATTTGGCCTATTGACCTCAGTTAACACCAGCAGAAAATCTAGCCCCTTTATTCTGGTGGTTTTCCGATGACAGTTATCCATGCAAAAAATTGAATTTGAACCGGATTGCGATTGTAAGCAATATTTGCATTTAACAGATCAACTTGTTTGCTTTATTTTTAGCACAAAAAAAGAAAACACACACACACACACACACAAAATCACTGATGGATCCCATAGGGGAGAAACAGAATTAGGGGGCATCCTAGCCAGTTGACTTTACCTGAGAAACACAAAATAGGAAGGGAAACGTAGATCTGTTTAAACAAAGCACAGGTGTATGGGCATAAATTCTGGAGTCTTCAGAGGCATGCTGCTGTCTGCTACCTGGGGATCTACCCAGGTAGCAGATTTATACCAGCTGGGAGAAGGAATGATTTGTCTAACAGGGAATTAGTGGAGCCTACAACGTAAGTTACAGGAGCAAGCTGGTAACCGTCAGGCTCATGCCTTCAGCTGACACAAATCGTCCCTTTCTCACCAGACGCAGCTTCCATGAAAAACTGTCCAAATCTTTGGTGGCTTTGTGAAGCTTTTTCATTATTTCTTTTTGCTGGAAATGGTTCTAGGCACTTTTTGCCTGCTAAAAACAAGCAACGTTTGGTACTTGGTATCTAAGTGATCATCACAACAGTTTACACCAAAAAACCCTGTGAAGCAAAAAGCAACTCAGAACGTTGACAGGCTCCCCACCACCACCCCAAAGTTCATGTTTGATCCTCTACATTAACAACCAATAAAGCTAAACCCATCCATGTATCTAATATATGAAATTGCTGTGCTTACATGCACAATCCACATATCAGTATAGCTACATCACCTGACTCTGTCTGACCCTTGTCCTGCTACGTACGTGCTTAAATTAACTCAGAGGAGTTCTCCAATTCGTTTCAGTGGGAAGACTTGAACGGATAAAGTGAAGAATGGGTCTGAGCCTGCGCCCATTGAAGGAAACAGCTAAATTCACACCCTTCAGTGATGCACAAGCAAGCCCTATGTGTATAAGTCTTCACAGGCTCAGAGCCTATATTTGTTTAGCTAGCTAGCTAGATATTCTCCATCATCTACATATTCTATAATTAACTGCATGTCTGTATAAACTGTACATGGAATAGTGATAGAAATGTAGCCGTGTTAGTCTGGTGTACCTGGTTTTGGTTCATGGAATAGATACTCAAGCTGGGTAGCTAATTATCAGCTCTAAGTGCCTATTTCGACATCTGTGTCTGTTAAAAATACTTATCGACCGACAAAGAACTAGGATGGGGCAGATTCACAGCGGGCATGGACTGGGTTGCAGGGGCTTCAGTGGAGTGACGACCTTATGTCAGGTGAGTGGCCCGGCTACCGCTCTCTCGCGGACATTTCGTCCGACCTGAACACCTGCTATGGCTGACTGCAGAAAGATCTGAGTCCAAATCCTTCCTGGGCTCTTGCTCCATCTATAGTTCCAAACTGTCCCCAGAAAGTGCTTCTGAGAACTCTCTCCCGCCTCGCTCACCTACGGAGGTCAGTTTTACAGCTGCTCCCTTTCTCAGCTATGAGAAAGAAAGAAAGAAAGAAAGAAAGAAAGAAAGAAAGAAAGAAAGAAAGAAAGAAAGAAAGAAAGAAAGAAAGAAAGAAAGAAAGAAAGAAATGTTAGTTTCCCTATTTGCAAATGCACCCTGGATTCTTCCGCCTGTTCCTATTTATTATTCATGTGTCTCCGCACACGGTTGCTAGATAGTATTATTGTTCAGTTAATATGGCTGTGGTAGAGTGTGGGAGGGCAGACGCCAGGCTGTCTGCTGACAGTTCACTAGTCTTGTTATTAACTTCTCCTTGGGCTTCCATTAATCCAGAGTTTCTGTACTTGGCTTCAGGCTTTCTCCTAGTTGCTCCACCAATAATGCATAATTACAACTGTCGGGACCTTCCTTTATCTTAGAGGGGCTGCAGGTTTGTTACCTGGCACATGCTTCTTCTCTCCCTTCCTACTTTCATCTGACTTGTAGGGGGCCCTCCCTTTCTCCTCCCATTTGCACGGGTATAACTCAAGAGTAACTGCATCCAATTCAGCTGAGTTACTCTGGAGTGGCTGGAAAATCAGGCTTACAAGCCCTCAAAAATCTGGCACCTGCTGCCTTCGTATTAAACAAAGCTCCTTTTACAATGTCACTCATCTGTTACTATTTGGATCCCAAAGTGAATTAGCTCCTGGAAGTCTTAGCTTGTTATTTGGCTTCAAATATTTCCCTGGACTCTTTCCTGTATCAGTTCTGGAAAAGCAGCTCCCCCTGGCCCCCCCCTCGCTAAACAGAACATCGTGTCACCTTCAGATGCACAAGGCGAATGGCGTGGAGGACTGTTAAGACGCTGTGTAGTTTTAAGCACCAATGTGCCTTGCAATATATAAGGCACAATGGAGACTGAAGCGCATTTGATCTAGGAGGCAGGATGTACTAAAGAGAATGAAATTCTCCCTGTGGAGAGGGCAAACATGGGGCCTATGAACCACTTCCCTTCCCTTTGCAAGGGCTGTGGAGAACTGAAGGCTGAGTGGATGAAAAGGGATGGATCTTTCGGCAATTGTCTGTTCTGTTCACTCCCTCTGGGGCATCTGGCTCTGGCCGCTGTGGGCAGACAGGACACTGGGCTGGCTGGGTGATTGGTCTGACCACGCCTGGTTGTTCTTATGCGCTTAAGGTCAGAATTTTTCCAAACTTGGCAGCTCTTATTTAGGTGCATGAATGTGTAGCCAGATGTTCCTGGCTCAGCGTGCCGGGGGCTGCTCTCCTCTCTCAGATCCGGTTTGCAGATGAAGGCCAGTTCCACAGACTCTCATTCTAGCTAATTCCTGAAATGGCTTTGAAGGGAATCGCCACCTTTAAATCCACTGATGCACGCCCGGGCAAGTGAAAATGTTCCCCACCAAGTTTCTGTGTGTTACCTCTTGGAGAACATTTTCACTTGCCGGGGCACTCGGCCGTGGATTTCAAAGTGGCTGTTCTCTTCCCAAACCATTTCAGGAATCAGCTAGAGAATCTGCGGACCTGCCCTTCATATGCAAATGTGACACTATCCTGCATGGCTTGAACAAAGACATGAACCGGATGGGTCATTCAACATCCAAATGACATCAAAAGGGAAGTATCAGGCACTTACTCTGTTTACCGCCATCGACAAAACTTCTGAGCTGTGTTGACGTTATGTCGACAGAACTCGGTGGTAGCGCAGAGGCAGGTATAGTTTTGTCGACAAAACCCTGTAGTCTAGACACACCCTAAGGGTACGGCTACACTACATGGCTATTTTGGGATACCAGAGGTATCCCAAAATAGCTACCCTGCACCTACACAAGCCACCCATTATTTTGAAATATTTTTCGAAATAACAGGCACATTACTTCGCCATCCTGGTAAACCTTGATGCACGAGGGATAAGGGATGGCTTGAAATAGCGTGTTATTTCGAAATCGAGCACTGTGTAGATGCACCAAATTTCAAAATAAGCTATTTTGAAATAGATTTGAAATAAGATACGCAAGTTGTGTAGTGCAAATTGCGTATCTTATTTTGAGTTTAGGGTGCTATGGAGATGCACCCTAAGCCCGGGTCTACTCTAGGGAGTCATTTTGAAATAATTCCCCTTATTTTGAAATAACAAGCAGAGCGTCCACACTACCAAGCCTGTTATTTTTAGGGTCTGGGTATTGTTAAGGATGTTAAATATCAGTTAATTGAATAGTTGAGTAACCTCATGAATTCTTATCAGTTAGTGGACTGTTCTATCATCCCCGGGGAGGGGGCCAGCAGCCGGAGGAGTCCCCTGCCCCGCTGCGACTCTGCATTTAAAGCATGTTAGGAGCTGGGTCTGGGAGCTCAGACAATTCCTAGACAGGGGCTGCTGCCACCCTGTGCTGCTGCTTCTGTATCAGAGGCAACAATGCGGGGTGTCAGGCGGGAGCTGGTCCATGAGGGAGTCAGTTTAAAAAAACCAGCTCCCCTCGCGGACTGGCTGCTTGTTGCCCCGTGCTGCTGCCTCTGATATGAAAGGAGACTCAAGGAGCTTGGCTTGTTTACTTTAACCAAAAGAAGGCCGAGGGGGGACATGATTGCACTCTTTAAATATATTAGAGGGATAAATACCAGGGAGGGAGAGGAATTATTTAAGCTTAATACCAATGTGGACACAAGAACAAATGGATATAAGCTGGCTAGTAGGAAGTTTAGACTTGAGATTAGACGAAGGTTTCTAACCATTAGAGGAGTGAGGTTCTGGAACGGCCTTCCAAGGGAAGTAGTGGGGACAAAAGGTCTATCTGGCTTCAAGATTAAACTAGATGGGTTTATGAAGGGGATGGTTTGATGAGATAACATGATCTTGGTAACTAATTGACCATTCATTTTCAGTGGTAAATAGGTCAATGGAGGGATGATAGGAGTTACTATAGAGAACTTTCTGGGTGTCTGGCTGGTGAGTCTTGCCCACATGCTCAGGGTTTAGCTGATCGCCATATTTGGGGTCGGGAAGGAATTTTCCTCCAGGGTAGATTGGCAGAGGCCCTGGAGGTTTTTCACCTTCCTCTGTAGCATGGGGTACAGATCACAGCTGGAGGATTCTCTGCATCTTGGGGTCTTCAAAGTATTTGAAGGCTTCAATATCTGAGATATAAGTGAGAGGATTATTCTGGGAGGGGTGGGTGAGATTCTGTGGCCTGCACTGTGCAGGGGGTCAGACTAGATGATCAGAATGGTCCCTTCTGACCTATGAGTCTCTGAGTCTATGATACAGAGGCAGCAGCGCAGGGTGGCAGGAGCCATTGTCCAGGAGGGATCTGAGCTCCTGGACCTGGCACAAGTGGGAACTGAACCAGGCTGCCTGCCTAACTGGCTCCCAATACACTTTAAATGCAGAGCTGCAGCGGGGGTAGGTCCCAGACCCGGTGTGAGCCAGGACTGAGTGAGGCTGCTGGCCAGCCTGCTAAAAAATTACTGGCAAGGGTTGGGGGGTGATGCATGTAGTCTATAGCACTAACCTATGACAGTGTTTCTTAAACTGTGTTCCGCAGTACACTGCTGTGCCGCGGAGAACAACAGAGTTCAAAATGGCTGCCCTTAAAGGGGCAGGTGCCTTTTTTTTTTTGCTCAGTTAACCCCCCCCCCAACACACACACACACACACCTTTTTTTTTTCCTCAACAAAAAATCCTTGGTATTCCTCATAAAAAAAGTTATTGTTTGGTCTTAAAAAGTTTAAGAAACACTGACCTATGAGCTTTCACTTATCTGTTTATCAGTTAATCAATTCCACGATTACATCCCTAGTTATTCTGAAATAATAACTCCTGCTTTCCACAAGGAATAACACTTATTTTGAAATAGTGGCCATGTGGACTCTCCGCTGCTGCTATTTTGAAATAGTGACTCCCCAGAGTCATTCTAAGTGATTACTCCCCAGTGCTTCCTGGGGTTTAAGTCGAGCCTGCCTTAGACTCATTTTGAAGCTTCCCTGTCATGTGCACACACTATTTTGAAATAGTTATTTCGGGAGTTATCATTTTGAAATAAATTATTTAGAAATAATTGTCTATTGTTGACATTCTCTTCAGAGGTACAGGACCGCTGCTGTTCAACCATTTTTAGTTACAGTACGTCTACACAGCAACATTATTTTGAAATAACTTAGTCCACGTCTACACAGCAGGCAGTTATTTCGAAATAATGTTGAAGTAGTCAAGCTGGAGGACTTCTTACTCCGACTCCTGTAACCCGCGTTGTACAAGGAGGAAGGGAAGTCGGAGGAAGAGTGCTCGATTCTAAATAAGGGCTTTGTAGACGCTCCCAATTTCCAAAGAAACCATGCAATTCACGTGGCTCCATTTGCGTCGCTTAGGTCGAGTTAAGCCCTGCAGTGTAGACGCAGACTAACACGGCTACCCCGCTGAGACTTTTACATGTAGGACAAGGTTGGAATTTGTTTGTTTGGGGTCTTTTTTTCTACCTTATTACCAAACAGAGGCCCCCAGAGCTGCAGCGTTAGCTGTATTTCCACTGCTATTTATATCAGGGCATGCAGTCCGTGTTCAGCTGTGACTCAGACTCTTTCCAAACCATGTCAAGATGGAAACATGTTTGGAAGATGGTCTAATCTGGGGGCGTGCATCCTTCCAGGCAACGTCTTCTGCAGAATGTCACGGTGCTGGTGACGGGGTCGCCGCCTCCTGAACAAACACAGCCGCGGGAGGGGAAAAACGAGACATGACTGGCTGGCCGGGCGGGAGTCCGTGGGCGTAGCTCCACTGACATCAGTGGAATTCACACCCTCTTGCACCAGGCCTGAATTCAGACTTGGCTTCGAAGGGCTCACTGAGCTGGTCGGCACTAGGTCACCAAAGTCGAATTTATAAGTGGAGCGTCCACACGTCCAAGCCCGAGATTTCTAAATAACCGCCTGCGGGATTCAAAATCCACACTCCCGCTTTCATCGGGAGTAACGCTAACCCCAGAGCAGTTATTTCAAATAGCGGCCGTGTGGACGCGCCGGAGCGGCTCTTTCGAAGTACCGACGCCCCAGCGTCATTTGAACTAATTACTCCCCCGCTCGTCCTGGGGCCCTTATGCGAGGTCGCACGTTCACCGTGACAGAGCCTGACTCGGACTCATTTTGAGGCTTCCCCAATAGTGAGGACACACTAGTGGAGCATTGCCAGCAGATCCAGAGGTGTCATTATTCCCCTTTATTGGGCTCTGGTGAGCCCACATCTGGAGTATTGTGTCCAGTTCACTACAAAAAGGATGTGGACGCATTGGAGAGGGTCCAGTGGAGGGCAACCAAAATGATTAGGGGGCTGGAGCACACGACCTATGAGGAGAGGCTGAGGGATTTAGGTCTGTTTAGTCTGCAGAAGTGAAGAGTGAGGGGGGATTTGAGAGCAGCCTTCAACTCCCTGAAGGGGGGTTCCAAAGAGAATGGAGAGAGGCTGTTCTCAGTGGTGACAGATGGCAGAACAAGGAGCAATGGGCTCAAGTTGTGGTGGGAGAGGTCCAGGTTGGATATTAGGAAAAACTATTTCCCTAGGCGGGTGGTGAAGCACTGGGCTGGGTTCCCTAGGGAAGTAGTGGAGTCTCCATCCCTAGAGGTGTTTAAGTCTCGGCTTGACAAAGCCCTGGCCGGGTTGATTGAGTTGGGATTGGTCCTGCCTAGAGCAGGGGGCTGGACTTGACCTTCTGAGGTCTCTTCCAGCTCTGTGGTTCTATGATAGTTCGAATGTGCTAACTTGGCAGTTAAGTCAAATTTAGTAACTTGGAAAGTTTCCTAGTGTAGCTGTGGGCTGAGAGCTGGACTGCGCAGCCCTCCTGTGGGGGGAGGCTTACGCTGGGTCCTTCAGCGGGGGTTCTGGGGGGAACAAGCCTGTTCCAGGGGAGGAAATATGGCAGGAATCTGCTCTGCCAGCTTCTGAGCCATTCTGAGAACACTGGGGCAGAGAAATGAGACAGCAGCCGAAATTACCCCATCTGGGGAGCGATGCTCAGGAACTCCAGCCGGTAGATTTGGCCCATTGACTTCAATGGAGCAATGCGGCTTTGCTGCAACTGGGCACCCGAAATCTCTTACCAAGCCCACTGGGAATGAAGCTCTAAAAGGCAGGCCCCGGTTCCTATGCTACATCGTGTCTTCGGTGTTGCTTCTTACACGGGGCTCACCGCGGCACCTGGAGCACTTCTGGCAGCACGACTCAGTGGGAGACCCCGGACACCCCTCTGAAACGGGGCCTGCTGCTCTTTCTGGACCCCGACGGACTAGGTGCGGGAGAGGCGCGTGACGGGGCTTCTCTTGGGTTACGTCTACACTGCATGGCCATTGCAGGATGCCGGAAGTATCCCGAAATAGCTACTCAGCGTCTACCCAAGCTGCCTGGTATTTCAAAATATTTTTCAAAATAACGGGCATGCTGTTTCACCGTCCCGGTGAACCTCGTTGCACGGGGGTTAAAGGATGGCTTGAAATAGCACGTTATTTTGAAATTTGGCACTGTGTAGATGTCCCAAATTTCAAAACAGATTCAAAATAAGATACACAATTTGCATTGCATGATTTGTGTATCCTATTTTGAGTGTAGGGGTGCTGTGTAGACAGACCCTTGGAGACCGATTAGAACTGTCTGTGCCTCAGTTTCCTCTCCTGTAGTCCAGTTCTCCTGAGCAGTAGGCGTTGGGAAGAGCCTCCGACGGCAATGTAAGCACTAGAAAGCAGCAAAGCAGGAGTCCGAACAAGGTTGCAAATCCCCTGCCCTGTGCGCTGCGTTTTGTCATCGCCATAAATGGAGCATTTTGCTCCAAGGGCAGGTGCAGTTTCTTCTCCCGGGGAGGGCTGATGACTTGCCGGCGCTTGGCTTTTCCCTTCCCAGCTGGTTTTGGGAGCTCACTGTGCGCCTGTGGAGAACCGATGGCTGCGACGCCCCATCACATGGCTCATCGCCGGGCAATGGCAGCCCCGACCCAGCCTGCTTTGGATAGAGGCAGGAAAGCGCAGTGTGCCCTTCTCCAGGCTCCCCACTTCGGGTTTCCTTCCCCCCCAGGCAGGGGCAGCGCAGACCCAGCGGGGCGGACAGCAAGGGAGGGCAGCTAGCTGTGGGAGTGTGAAAGGAATGAGCCCCAATTAATTGGGGGGCTGAACCACTTGGAGTTTCCTGCCAGGAGTTTTCCCTTCTCCATGGATGTGAAATGCGACTCCGAGCCCGGTGCCAGGGCAGGCTCTGGGAGCGCCCGGTTCTGTCCACATGAAGCCGAAGGGCCCTTGTCCCGAGTCCGAACCAGGAAGGCCCCCGGTGCCATGGCCATGGCTGATGCCAAGATGCCTCTTCGGCCAGTCGTGAATTCCCGCTTCTGCAGTCCGGAGCCTGTTCCACTCCCAGCCACGGATTGCAACATGCCCTGGCGTCTGCTGGCCTCACGGCTCGTCTGCCTGCGTCTGCCTTGGCCAGGCGGGCAGGCCCACGCAGAAACAGCTGGTAGTTTGCCACAGCCAAGGCGGTGGGGAATAAATCTCCCTGCACGAAGGGGAAGATGCCCCCCCTGCTCTGAACGGCGGCCTTTTAGTAGTCGCAAAGCATGGGCCAGTGGCTCTGCAGGGGGACCGGCTTTCACAATCTACCACGGGCACGGTGGCAGCTTTATCGGCTCGGGGCTGAAACTGCTTGGCACCAAATGCCAGACCCCAACTGTTTGGTTCGGTCATCGTGTTCCAAATATGCATCAGGGTGCGTTGTGTGTGGTTATCAGCTACCTGCGGGTCATGGTATCCGGTACCCGGGGCTGCACAACCCCTCTGGGGAGAACTGCCCTGCTGAAAAAAGCAACAGTTGCAGCCTCTCTGGAGTTTTAATGAATGCAGGAGGGGGAGAGGAGTTGTCCGTAGAACAGTTTCCTCCTTTTAATTTAGCTTGTACATAAGAAAGGAGAAACGCCCAGAGCCTTTTCTTCTTAAAAGGGGTTTGTCTGAAATAACTGCCCCCCCCAGCTAAATCAGTGAGCTTTTGCCTTTGCTTGTAATAGGCTAAATGATGGGGTTTCCCCCACGACTCAAGCACTGTGTGTTGGAGGCTAGCTAGCTATGGAACAAACCGGGAGGGTTTTTTAACCCAGGATAAAATAGCCAAGAGACCACAGCCAGGCAGCTCTTAACCCGGGTTAGCAACGGCTCAGATTCAGTTGCAGGCTGATTTCACTCCAGACTGAGCAGGAGTTTTCAGAGTTGCTGTTCCTGTCTCAGGGTTATGTCTGGCGCTGGGATTTCATTCTGAGCCACGGAACAAATGTGCAGGCCCCAATGCTGCAAAGATTCACCCGCACGCTTACGTCCTCCCCTTGGGCGAGCTGTCCTGTTAGGCAAAGCACGTGAGCACGGGCCTACACGTGAGCGCGTGCTTACGGCAATCGGATCTAAGCACAGGCTTGGCGGCACTCCCTGATGGTTGACCTCGGACAAGTGATGCCGCCAGCCCATGCCTCAGTTTCCCTCCCAGTAAAACGGGGTTCACGATACTCACCTCCTCTGTAAAGTGCTTTGAGAACGCCTGGGGGGCACCTGAGAGAATGTACCTGAGCTGGGGCTCCGGGAGCAGCTCTCCTGAGGTCGATGGGGTACTCGGTTATTGGTGCAAGAAGATGGGACGCGCTGGTGAGTCTCCCAGGTCTGTGGGCAGCGGCTGAATCTTCATGTGGAGACGCTGCTTAGCACTCCGCAGAGTGTTTCTTCCTTGCAGCAGAACGGCCGCTTTGGTGGTGTCCCTGCCCGGGAACGTGTAACGCAAGAGAACTGCTCCCTGCTTGGCTTGGCAGCTGCTAACGCCCCGTTTGCCTTTCCAAACAAATCTGTGGAATTTTATATTTCAATAAAAAGAAGCCCCGGCCTGGCCAATGACCGCGCGCACAGCCATTTCTTCCCGCCCCGGGGGGGGGGAGGGGCGGCTGGGACCAGACCTTGGCCCACAAGCTACGGCCGCTCAGCCGCACAACACACCAGACGTCCTGCTCCTTAAACGCAGCCTCCCCCGTGCCAGCTCTCCCCTTCCTTGCTGCTTCGCGCGCAGCATTTCAAGGCCTCCATCAGCAAAGGAGCCGTCACCGAAAAATAAAATCCCGGGAAATGCTAAAAAAAATTCCCAGTCCCCTCCCTCCTCTTCTCCTTCCGCCAGCCCAGTGGCTTTGATCTCAGCACCTCAAATGCCCCTGGAATGGAATCGCTGCCCTCTCTGGCAATGTGGCCCCCTGCCCCCGCCCTGTGCAATTAAGGAGGGACTCCAAATCGCGACAGAAATAATGACATAAATGGAATGAAATGGAGTGTGGGGGAAGGGCGTTAATTAGTATTTGTAGCAATGCCACACCCAGCGACCCCAGACATGGCCCGGGATCCTCTTGTGCTTGGTGCTGTACAAAGCCAGGCCCAACCTCAAAGACCCGAGGCTGGGGGAACGGGCCAGGCGCTTTGCTCATCCCTGGGCTGTTGGCTGGGCGCAGGCTGACCTCCTGTGCAGTCTATTTCCCCCAGGAAGGAGAGGTGGGGGCCCCTCGTGAACGGAGAGCCATGGAGCAGGCCTGGTGGGGCAACAGACCCCCAAAGGAGACGATTCCACTTCCCAGCCTGCCTCCCTGGGGCCCCAGCCTGCCCGCCCGGGGGCAGCCATGTAGCCAATGGAAGCTGGACGGGGACCCAAAGCTCGTCCCTGCTGCACCGGCGGGAGAGGGAAATGCCTGTCGCAGACCCCACCGGCTGGCTGCGAGCCGCCGGGGGAGGAGAGGCTGCGGGGACACGGGGCTGCCAGAGACAAAGGTCCCAGGAAACGTTCTTCTGCTCTGTCCTCTCGGATGGGTTCCAGGTCCGCCGGGTGCCAAGCCGGGGAGGGCGGCGGAGAACCCGGGCCCTGGCGGAATGAGGCTCGGACAGCGCACAGTTGGGGGGGAAGGGGGTTGGGCCTGGGGGTGTGAAGCAGGCCAGGGGGAAGAGAGAGACGCGCTAGCCGGGTTCAGTCTGTGCCCAGCATCCCTTAGGCCCTGCTGTAGGCGAGCGGCTCAGGGGAGCCGGGGCCCAGCCCCGCGGAGTGGCCGGAGGGATCCGCCCCGCCCCCGCGACAGGACTGAAGAATAATGTCGTCACTGATGAAGCCATTTATGCGGCTCCCTTAAGTCCGGCCCCCGGGTCTAGCGCCGCGCGAGGCGCCCAGACGCCGCTTTTCTGTGCGTGTTTGGAGACCGCTGCTCCAGTTCCAGTGAAAGTGACCGGATAGGACCCCCCCGCCCAGATCGGACCCCCCCCCGCGGATCCGACCCCCCCGCCCAGATCGGATCCCCCCTCCGCGGATCCGACCCTCCCCGCCTGGATCGGACCCCCCCCCCCGCGGATCCGACCCCCCCGCCCAGATCGGATCCCCCCTCCGCGGATCCGACCCTCCCCGCCTGGATCGGATCCCCCCCCGCGGACCCGACCCCCCCGCCCAGATCGGACCCCCCCCCGCGGATCCGACCCCCCCGCCCAGATCGGACCCCCCCCCGCGGATCCGACCCCCCCGCCCAGATCGGATCCCCCCTCCGCGGATCCGACCCTCCCCGCCTGGATCGGACCCCCACCCCGCGGACCCGACCCCCCCGCCCAGATCGGATCCCCCCCCGCGGACCCGACCCCCCCCCGCCCAGATAGGACCCCCCCCGCGGATCCGACCCCCCCGCCCAGATCGGATCCCCCCCCCGCGGACCCGACCCCCCCGCCCAGATAGGACCCCCCCCGCGGACCCGACCCCATGCCGGCGAAAAGGCTCTGGGCTCTGTATTTTCATCTACTCGGAAACCTCCCGCGGGAGCTCCCCGAAGCTGGGGGGGTCGCTGCCCAGCCCAGCCCAAATCCACGTGTCCCAGGTGCCGCAACAGACCAACTCTCTTTCCCGGAGCCTGTATCCGCTACAGCCGGGGCCGGGGCCAGGGCTGGAATTGGGGGCGGGGTTGCTCCCCCCCCCCCCCCCCCCGGCCGTGGTTCTCGTATCCGGGATTTGCAGTTTGGTTCCGTGGCTCTCTCTCCCCCCCCCCCCCCCCCACTGTCCCCGCCCCCTGCCTGCGTCACAATAGGTGTGTGGGTGGGGGGGAAACTTCCCCCAGAAACGCAAGGGGGCGGGGGCAGCTCTCGTAAGAAGCAGCCTGGACGCGCCAAGCCGCTCGGATTCGCGCAACACACCTGGGTGGCAGCGGCGGCCGGGCAGCGTCTCTGCAGGAGAGGGAGCGTTAGAGGGAACGAAACCTGATTTTCAGGGCGGGCGCTCTCAGACCTCTCACCAGCGGCGCCGCTTTTCATTGCCCCCCCCTCCCCCCGGCGCTGTTCACCCCTTGTCTTTGTGCAGCGATGCGGGACCCGGCGTGACTGTCCGCTCGGTTTGTGCAGCGCCGAGCACCACGCGTCCTGCGCGTTGATCCGGGCTCCTCAGTGCGGCGGTTCAGAACAGCTGTAACTGGTGTGTTAAGGCTAGAGTCCTCCTCACCCAACACACAGGCGAAGGGAGGCCTGTCTGGATCCACAGGGCGCTGTCACTCGAGTGCAAAGCTGGGTCTGAAAATCACCCCTAGCGCAGAATCTGCCTATCCCCAAGTTAGGTCAGGAAATGTAACCACAGAGCTTAGGGTGCGTCTACACAGCAAAGTTATTTTGGAGTAACTGTGAGCATCTACACAGTCTACACAGCAACAGCCTTATTCTGAAATATTATAATGACCTTATTATTTCAAAATAAGGGGAGGTTTATTCTGACTTCTGTAAACCTCATTCTAGAACAATAACACCTATTCCGAAAGAGTTATTTCAGAATAGGGGCTGTGTAGACGCTCCAATTTTGCCACGGCCATTATGACTTCTTCCTCCCCAGTGCCTCCTGGGGCTCGGAAAGGAAACAGCAAATCTACCTTAGACAAACATGCTCTGGACTAATTTTGAAACTTCCCGGCAGTGCAGACCTGCTATTTTGAAATAAGCTATTTCAGAAGAACTATTCCGAGTAGTTTATTCCAAAATAGATGTACAGTGTAGACGAAGCATGGCTACTCAGGTACATCACGCATCAAAGGGGACATGCTCAGAGTAGCCTGTGGACCGCAAATCTAGATTGTCCCTCAATAACTGAGGCTCAAGGAGAATCTGAGCAGCCTGGCGTGAGTAAAATTCACGTGAACAGCGGGGTGCCTTGATCAGCGGGGCGCCCAACTCTCCTAGGAACCAGCGGGGCGCCCAACTCTCCTAGGAACCCCCCCTCAAGCCTCCCCTTGTCAGCTCAGGTCACTTTGTCTATGGCGCGTGGCTGGAGCAGGCCTGGACCCGAGCGCTGGGTTGGGACCCAGACCCCGGCTGGAAGGAGAAGCTGGCCCCGGGGTTCCCTCCGTGCGCCCCGCTCGGGCTGGGTTGCTGCCAGGCATGGGGCTCCCCCAGATTGCAATGGAAGCTCAAGACCCGGCAAAGTCCGACCCTTTCCAAAGCGGGTCTCGTTTAATCCCCACGAACCGCCTTGGCACAAAGGCGCCGCCGCCCCCTCCCCAGCCCCCGGAGTCCATCCAGGAAAGTCCGTGGGGACGCGACCCGCGTGGGAACCGGCCTGGGCTCAGAAGGGCGCCCCTGGGTGCGTTGACCCCCCTCAAACCCGCGCTCTCCCCGGGGGGGGGGGTCAGTCATCTGGCTCCTTCTCTCTGCCCCCCGGGGGTTGGTTTTGCGCCTGTTCACAAACATCGATGCCAAACGCCCCCCCCCCCCATGGCTCCAAACCTGTTGCTCTGATCCCCCCCCATACACACACAGTCCGGGATTGTTAATTCCCGGGATGGGGGGCTGCCCTTAGGGTTCCGTAACGTCACTGGCCGCCCGGGCCAATGGGGAGGCGAGGGGCGGGGCGCGGAGGGAACCCCGGGGCCAGCTGGCTGCAGGAGGACTCGTCCCGCCTGGATGTGGCTGCGGGGAGGGGGCGGCGGGTGGTCTGCGCGGACGGACTGCCTGCAGCCCGGGCCGGGGCAGGCGAGGGGCAACGCACCGCAGCAGCGGCCGGGCACCAGCGGGGCTCTGCCCGGGCCCAGCGATGGCTCGCAGCGGCCGCCAGCCCGCGGGCTGCTAGCCCTGTCCCGGTCGGGTCGAACGCCCGGGCCATGATGACGATGAGCGCCCTGGCCGAGAGCCTGCTGGGGCCGGACCCCTCCAAATCCGCCTTCCTGGAGTTCGGGCACAGCCGCCCGCCCTCGCCCCAGCCGCCACCCTCCCCCAGCCTGGCGCCCCGCCGCTACCCCCTGCCCGGCTTGCACGCCCCCAGCCAGGAGGGGGGCCCCTTTGCCCCCTACGGACGGTCCGTGGCTTACCCGTACCCCAGCTCGGCGGGCGGCCCGCCCCTGCCTCACCATCTGCACTGCAGCCAGTACCTGCCCTACCAGGAGCACAGCGCCCCGGGGCACGAGGCCGGGCTAGAGGAGACAGGTAAGGGAGCGCCCCTTTCTCCCTGTTCCAGCCCGGTCTTTGGGGGTCCTGACTGCCGCTGGGTGCCCCCTAGCCCCGCTGTCCATCCCCGTGAGACCGGTCTCTCCGGAAACCGGCCCTGCACAGGAAAAGCCCCCTCCCCCCAGTCAAACAAACCGAGATCTGGCAAATCCCCCGGCCAGCACCGGAGCAGCCAGTCCCAGAGCCGCGAGGTCTGAGCCGAAGGGGTCCCTGCCTGACCCTGAGAGACGCCTCCCCTGCCGCTTGGCTTGTGCCGCTAGAACTTCGCTGTCTCTTTAACGGCGCCCTTTACGGCAAACCTGCTCTAGCTGCCTGCTGCTATTTGAAATTAAAGGGCCCCCTCTAGTTAAGGGACCTTCTAAAGGGGAACACAACAGTCATTTTGACCAAACCCAGATGTTACCCCCCCCCCCCCAAAAAAAAAAAGAATTACAAGCCCCATGGGAATCCCTAATAGGAAACTGTCTTATTTGGTTTCTTCCTTTATGAAAAACATCATCATTGTTTTCCCTTGGTACATTTGCAACGCAAACAAGAGCTTTTAGGGCAACGTCTGGGGCTTGTCCCCCGCCCGAATGCCGTGAAAAACGGGTTCTCTGCCGCAAAGAAACCGGGACTGGAATAGGCATCTCTCCTGAGATTCTGGCTTCAGAAGGGTTCTGCGTTGTGCTGTTTACTTTGGGACATGCTAACATTTTTTTAACAGAAATACGCGCTGGATAAAATATCCGAAGCCTTCTCCTAGCTGCGAGATTGGAAACACATGCAAGTTTTAACGGAAAACATCTCTTATTTGTTTCTGCGTTTTACTCTCCGTCGGCGCTGGAAACGACCTCTGAGCAATCCGAGCCAGCCCGTTTAGCAGGGAGGAAAAGTCAGGGCAGTTTTTCTGTGCCTCCCAGGGCTAAAAGCCTGGCCCTGTTGGTGTAAATGAGAGTCATTGGTTTTAATGGAGCCAGGACTTCACGGCAGAATTTTGCACACACCCAGAGGAACCCGCCACTTCCCCTGCTGTGTCTGTCCGCCCGATCTACAAAGGCCCAGAACTGAGGGCTGACACACAGCAAGACGAACGCTCTTGTTTGTTGGGTAACAATTAGACTGCACGCCACCCGGCTAAGGTCTTTCATCGCCTGGACGCAAGGGCGAGGCCTACCTCAGCCATAACAGAGACGTGGCGATGTTTCGTTGTAACGCACCGCTCGCCGGCTGTTCGGGGCGGGCATGTACAACCAGCAACTTCCAGCTCCTGGCTCTGTTATTTCACGCCAATGGCCTTTCATTGGCACCTGTCCGGATTCCGGGGCAAGAGCCAAAACGCGCTAATGGCGCAGCAAGCACATTAGGAAAAGTGCCATCAAGAAATCTTTCTGGGGTCGCGGCGCTTCTCAGCCCGAAGCGGGGAAGCTGGAGGAGCGCTCGCGGGGTGGTTTGAGGAGCTCGTCACAGGAGGGAAAATGCCCAAGTATTTAATTCGGGGCCAGAGGCTAGAACGGGGCGACCGAAGCTGCAAGGAGCGGCCCATGTGAGGGGGAAAGTGGCTTTTTGGAGCCTGACTTGTGGAAGGAAACCCGAAGATTCCGGAGCGACTCTGCGCGGATTATTCGGCTGGCGAGTCGCTTTCCCGAGTTTCCCGATCGCTGTAAGAAGTTCCGGAGCAAAGTGAGTCATTGGAGGGGTTAGGAAAGCAGGACCCCCGGCCCCCAGGAACGAGCTCTCTCGCGTCTTTCCAAAGGGCGCGGGTCGCAGCTCTAAGGGGACCGGTCCCGATCCCGGCTGCCCGCTGCAAAATTGTCTTCGGCGAAGTTGTCCGCAGCAGGGTAGGGTCCGAACTGCGCGCAACTTGGGGCTCTCGGCGGGCCCATGCTGCTCCCCTCGGCTGAAATCAGCGGCGTTACTCCGGATTCGCACCCACTGGACTGAGGGCAACATTTGGGCCAATGCGCGAGACTGAATCTTTTGCTTAGAGACACCTCCTCTCCCCTCACCCGTATCGCCAGCCCCCACGCCGCAGCGAGTGTCTGCGGAATGGAAACCCGAGGGGGGTAATTATTGACCGGCTTAATTATCAATCAGTAGTAGCGGTAGTTCTCCCGAGGTGGATGAACATTAAACTAATCTAAACCAATTACAGACTTGGCATCGCTTTGCAATGGAGGAGAACAGCAAATTAGATGACTCGATCGCCCGGGCATTTCTGGGAGCCGAATGGACGCGAACTTTGCACCCCGAAAGCTCCCCTCCGCCGCCGTGGAGCTGTGACCGGGGGTTGCTGGCGGGGTCAGGCCGCATGCGGAGGACAAAGGAAGCGCGACTTCCCCATCTGTTGTTATTTCTCACGCGCCTGACACCGCAAAGCCCAGACTCCGCGCTCTGCAAATTCTGTCTCCTCGGCTTCTGCGGCGCGTGGTTTCCCATTTGAGTCCCTCTGACGGGGGCTGCCGGCTTCCCGGAATATCCAGGAGATACTCAGAACGGGTCCTAGGCATGGGGGGGGGGGGGCGAGCCCTGGCAGTATCCCCCGTTAATTTCCCGAACTCCTAGTTTAACTGATTTATTAAACTGACTCCTCTTAAAACACTGAATCCAGTTTGAAAAGGTTAGTTTACATGGCGGGGAAACGAGTCCGGATTTTAAATTCCGATTCATTGGTCCAACGAGAGACAGAACACACATCGACTGGCTGAACGTTTTCGGATCTAAATCGTTGTAGCGCGAATCCGGATCCACCCTTTGCAGCCTGCAAGGAATCCAGGTGAATTCTCCGGCGTCTAGACCAATGTCATTTAGACCAGAATCCGGCCCTTTCCCAAAGGCCCGATTTTCAAGTCAGGCTCACGTTTGATTTCTACCCTGCAATCCACTTATTCCCTGATTACCGAACGAACCAGGCTGGTGAACCGAGCTCTCCAAGCCAGCCCGCGACAAAACGGTTTCAAAATTAAGTCAAGAGAACGGTAACAAAGGCGCTGGATAAAGGGGGAGCAATTGTGGGGCGGCCTAACAGGACTTCGCTCCTTAGCGCCGAGATTTTCTAGGCGGTCTTACGGCAGGGTTTGGGGTTTGCAATTAAATGATTCCTTAAGGGGTTTTTAAATTATACGTCCCACTTCTGCCTCCACGCGCCCTCGCACGCTACGTTTGCAATTGCCGAGCTCACAGAGATCTCGTCGATGGGGGGAATTGCCAGGCCAAGGAACGAGGCGGCAGCGGTTCGAAGCTGCTGGGGAGGTGGGTGGCTGTAGCCCGTTTCCTTCTAGCGAAGTTCTGTCCGGCTTTGATGTCACCTCCAGACTGTGAACACGGTGAGGGGCGCCGCTGCGAGCCTGGCGCTACGTTGCGCAGGCCCTAGTCCAGCGCGCAGCGCAGGGAAAAGAGCGAAGCGACTTGTGCAGGCGAGGCGCCAAAACCACCCGGCTGTAAAGCGCCCCGCCTGTGGAGAGACGGAACCGGGTCCCGAAAGGGGGCAGCGACCGGCGGGAGACGGGACCGAATCCCCAGGGAGTTTGGCTCGGGCCGGCCCGGGCTTTACAGTCACGCGCGGCCTGACAAGATTTTGCAGGCTCGGCACCAGTTCCGCGGCCTCAAACCCAACGGAGGAAGCGCAGCGCCGCTTGAAATATCCCCCCCCCGCCCGAAGGGGGAGGGGGAGAGGAAGTGACCCCCTGAAAATGAAAAGTCGCCACGTCCCAATCGGGGCGCGTGTCCTTTGTGCGGAAACAACGCGCATTGACTCTGCTAAGTAACGGGGTCTGGCGGGGGGGGCGATCCGGGCAGGAACACGCGACCTTCTGTTTCCCAGGGATGTTTGCTCCAGTGGGCCATGTATTGGATCACACATGTCTACACTAGGAAATATTTCGATGTAATAACCCCTGAAATAAACTATTTCGAAATCGCTAGTCAACACTACAGGGAGGCCCCCCAGCGAACACGGGAGGGCAGACGTGGAATTAAGATGCACAACTTCAGACACCTCAGGGTTACCGCTACACTACAGTGTTTTTGCACAAAAACCTGAGGAGGGTCACCCCTCAAATGAGCTCCAGCACTATGAAATGGGCAGTTAAAGGGCAGAACAGGGGTTTTTCCACCCGAGGTAAACTTCCTTTTCTGAGGCATCATTGCTTTTAGCGCTACAGCTACTGCACAAGAAGGCCAGTGTGGACTGTCCAGAAGGAAAAAGCACAGGTGTGAATGGCCACGAGAGCTTTCTTGTGCAATAGTGTCCAGCAGTGTGGACACTCTCTTGTGCAAAAGAGCCTCGCAAAAGCTGGGTGCTTTGATATGTGGACGTGGTCTTGCTTAAGAAGCCTTTGCGCCAAAAAACCAGCACTCCAGACGTCTTGCGCTAGAACACTGCAGTGAAGACCAGCCCGATTGTGTAGCTGAAGTCCAAATAGCTTAATTCGGCTTTTGGCGCTGTCTCCACAGCAGGAAGTCAAAGGAAGAGCTCTCTTCCTCAGACTCCGCCTACAAGGAGGGTTGCAGGAGTCAGAATAAGAAGTCCTCCAAGGGGATAGTATTTTGACATTATTTCAAAATAACTGCCTGCTGTGTAGACGACTAGGTTTTTTGGAATATGTTGCTGTGTAGAGCTGCCTTCCATGGGTGCCTCTACCCTGCACCCTTACATAGAAATAAGCCAGGCCATTTGCACTACACAAATTGCGTACCTTATTTTGATCTCATTTTGAAATACACTGCTGTTCCGAAACGCCCCTTAACCCTCATGGGACAAAGGTCACAGGAAGAGCTGGGATAGCGGCCTGTTATTTCAAACTCTATTTAGCAGTAATGGGTGCACTCAAAAGACGCTATTCAAAATAGCGCCGCAGGCGTAGCCTATGTGGATGTGCTCCCCCCAGAAAGCAGGGGGAGAGTTACTACAAATGACCGTGGGAAGCAGCTGTTTCGAAACAGGGGCAGTCGAGCGCCACACTGCCCCCTGTCGAAATAAGCGCTATTCCCTGTGGAAGGCAGGAGTTATCCTTTCAAAATAAAGGGCTTGGAAGTGTGGCCCTCTGCTTGTTATCTGGAGACCCAGGGCTAGCAGGGCTCTTACAGCTGTCGGGGGAGGTCCAGGGTCCTAGCTGTTGCTTTCTCTGTTTTCCTGCCCTGTCGATCCATTTTATTGAAAAATCCAAAGGGCTGTGAGAATTGAACGCTGTGTCGTTACGCTCCCCACCCCCCTCCCAGCCCACGGCCAGGCTGAGAAGGAAAAACAAGCCAGCAACTCCCAACACCCCCTCCCCGCCCCATGCCAGAGAGAGGAGCCGCTTTCCGTGCCTGAAAGTCACTTGGCAGCGCTTCCAGGGGACCCGATCCCTGGGCAAAGAGCCTCTGTCCAGGCGGAGCGTGTGAACGAACCTCTGCTTCTACACAGCCAAGCTGCCAGCTCCGGGGTGCTGCCCTGTGGATGGGGGGAGGCTGGATCGCTGGGTACCCCCTATTCCATGTCTCCCTGCTCACCTGGCCGCTCCAGACCGCCCCCTAGTGCTGGGGCCGCCAGTCTCCAGACTCCGGCTGCAGACGCCTAACCGAGCCCTTTGATCCCAGAGCAGGAGAAAGTCACCGTAATCGAGAATGGTGAGATCCGCATCAACGGCAAAGGGAAGAAAATGCGCAAGCCCCGCACCATCTACTCCAGTCTGCAGCTCCAGGCACTCAACCAGCGCTTCCAGCAAACCCAGTACCTGGCCCTCCCGGAAAGAGCGGAACTGGCGGCGCAGCTGGGGCTGACCCAGACACAGGTACAGCCTGGGCTAGGGTTGCCAGATGGTTTAACAAAAAATACCGAACACCTCCACCCCCCACCCCCCCCCAAAAAAAAGATGCTGGGAAAAATTCTGTTGAGGAAAAAAAGGGGGGAGACCAAAGTTATTAAGCAAAAGGTGCACCACTCCCTCCAGTTTGGGACCACACACTAACCGAAAATGCACCCACCCCTCCCTCTGAGCCAGGCCTCCCGCAGCGTCCCCCATCCCAATGCACTCACCCCTGCCTCACACCCAGTCCCCCCAGTGCCCCCATCCCAGTGCACTCACCCCTGCCTCACACCCAGTCCCCCCAGTGCCCCCCATCCCAATGCACTCACCCCTGCCTCACACCCAGTCCCCCCAGTGTCCCCCATCCCAATGCACTCACCCCTGCCTCACACCCAGTCCCCCCAGTGCCCCTCATCCCAATGCACTCACCCCTGCCTCACACCCAGTCCCCCAGTGCCCCCCATCCCAATGCACTCACCCCTGCCTCACACCCAGTCCCCCCAGTGCACCCCATCCCAATGCACTCACCCCTGCCTCACACCCAGTCCCCCCAGTGCCCCCCATCCCAATGCACTCACCCCTGCCTCACACCCAGTCCCCCCAGTGTCCCCCATCCCAATGCACTCACCCCTGCCTCACACCCAGTCCCCCCCAGTGCCCCCCATCCCAGTGCACTCACCCCTGCCTCACACCCAGTCCCCCCAGTGCACCCCATCCCAATGCACTCACCCCTGCCTCACACCCAGTCCCCCCCAGTGCCCCCCATCCCAGTGCACTCACCCCTGCCTCACACCCAGTCCCCCCAGTGCACCCCATCCCAATGCACTCACCCCTGCCTCACACCCAGTCCCCCCCAGTGTCCCCCATCCCAATGCACTCACCCCTGCCTCACACCCAGTCCCCCCAGTGCACCCCATCCCAATGCACTCACCCCTGCCTCACACCCAGTCTCCCCAGTGCCCCCATCCCAATGCACTCACCCCTGCCTCACACCCAGTCCCCCCAGTGCCCCCATCCCAATGCACTCACCCCTGCCTCACACCCAGTCTCCCTAGTGCCCCCCCATCCCAGTGCACTCCCTCTGCCCCCAGCCAGGCATCCCCCTTAGCCGCCAGGCACCGGAGGAATGGGATGGCCAGATAAGTTCATCTTACTTTTAAAGTGGCTGCTCCTGCTGCCGGCCAGGCTGCCTCAGCTCACAGCTTGTAGGGGACTGGTCACACCGGCTAGAGCCGCGCAGGCTCTGCTCCCAGCACAGCACAGCACCTCCCTAGCAAGTATCCCCTCCTGCCTCCCTTCGCTGTGAATCTGCTGCACTCCTCACTCCCCCACCCCCACCAGAGGAAAATTGTCCCCACCCGGCTTCCGGCCCAGAGAAACAGGAAATAGGGGACATTGCACATGTCTGGTATTTTCTGGTTTTTTTACCCGTGGAGCCGGAAAATACTGGACTGTCCGGGTGAAAACCGGACACCTGGCAACCCTAGCCGGGGCCAAGAGTCAGCTGCTGGGCATTAGACACAGGGCCAAGTTTTGCTCCATGCTGGAGTGAATCCGGACTGACTCCAAATTTGCAGACGTGTGACTGGAAACAGGACCCGGCCCTGTCTCCCTAGCGCATAACAATAGTACACGGAGCTGCGTTTGCTCTCATTAAGCCACATTCCGCTGTCAGTTACAGACATACAAATTCAGAGCTAATCCAGATTTAACCCAGTGTAAAGCAGAATGCGGCTCCATCTCCCTGGACGTGCACTCTGTTCCCTTGACTTTCATTGGGCCACACCCTGCCTCTGCGCCATCTCTGTAAATGAATGTTATTTCCGATTCCTACGTGTTTAGAACAGAATCCAGCCTTTCCGTCTCTCGGACTCTCTAGTAGCTACAGAAACAGAAACTTCCATCACCCACAGCTGTTCCTGCAATGACTGGGCCAACTCAGCTCCCCTTTGTCTACTCTGCTGCGCTATTTCGGGGCATTCTTTTGAAATAACAAACCCTTGATTTCGAAATAAGGGGAGTCATTTTGAAATCGCTCCCTAGTGTAGACATGCCCAATGCAGGGCTCGGCATCGCCCCTTATTCCGGATTTCCAGCCCAATCTGGCCCAAGGGAAGCTGCGTGTATTCTTGGTTCTGCAGCTACTGCTCGGAAGTAGAACAGTTCGAACCCGACCCGTGCACACGCCGCAGTGATCTGGGTCCAGGGTGAGTCACCCCTGCCACCAGGGGGGCGCAGCTACCTCGCTTTCCCAGCCCTAGGGCACATTCACACGGAGACACTAGGGCAGGGGGCAAAGCAGATTCGATCCGATCCAGCTCGGACGCAAAGCTCAATTCGGATGGATGGAGCTCAGCCCCACCCCCACAGTTCCCTGGGCTGAGTTGGGGTCTGCCCCCTCTCTCACGTGGGTGATGATTGGTCCCTCATTCCAGACCCCCCCCTTTTCTGCCGCATGTGGTTCCCATTCGCCCTCTCTCTGTCTTCCCCGCATTCCCTTTCCCTGCGCAGGGAGCCGAGCCGAGGGGAAGTTTGCCTGCTGGGAATTGACAAACTCTTCGGCAGGGTGGGCGGAAGAGGGGGGAGGGCAGATGCTGCTCGGTCCCCCGGGAAACTGAGCTCGCCTGGATTCGTTTCGATTTCAATCCGGGATCAATTGGGGACGCCGCGCTAGGGAAGCCCCAAGTATTCCCGGCCCCCGTCAACAAACCCAGAAAACCCAGCACCAACAGCGAGGGCTAACGAGAAATTGGAGCGGCTCTTGGCCGTGTGAATTCGGAGTCACTCCTCTGCGGTGGGAGTCACTCCGGATTCACAGGGGTGCAAACTGAGAACGGAATCGCAAGACAGTGGGGACGAAGATCCGGAGAAACGTGCAAACGCGGGCTCGGGGGAAGCAGCGGGATGATTAAATACGGGAATTTGTTTTGCCCCCATGTCGGGGCTAGACTCCAAGCCGGTGTAAACGGGCGTCGAGCCACGGCGGGATCGGAATGCAGGGGAGCGAGCGGCAGCGCCTCGCGGGGGCAGAGCCAGCTGGGGAATCGCTTTGAAGAGCTAGAGCCAGACAGGCGGGCGCGAGGGATCGCTCCGCAGCTACAGCCCACGGGGGGTTAATAATCCTGCTAGCAGCCGAGGCGAGTGCGAACCTGCAGCGCAGCGCCCCGGGAGGAGAGGCAGTCAGCTGAGGCGTTACGCAACCCCCCTCCCCGTAGCCAGAAGGGAGGCCCCCCCCCGGCCTTGTCTACCCTCCCCGGCTCTGCCAGGGGGGCGACCCTCCCCGCCAGCGCAGAAACCCGGGGGTGGAGGAATCTTGCAATTACCCCCCACCCCATCCTGCGCCTGTTGAAGGCGGGAGCCAGGGCCGCTCTCCGCGGCTCGCTTTTGGAGCCCCAGTGAGACACGGGGCAGGTAGCGCTTTGCACGGGGCCCGATCCGTCCCGTCGGGGCTACCCCCTCCCCCCCGCTCCCGGGTTTCAAGACCAGCCCGGAAAAGTTGGGGGCGTTTTCCCTGCAATGTCTCATTATTCGCTGCCGTGTTTGGGGGGTGACAAGCGGGAGCGATTCGGGCCGGGACTCCTCCTACCCCAGCCCCCTCTTATGCAACGTCCCTCCCCCGCCATACCCTACAGCCCCCCCCCCCCCCCCCGCGACACACGCCCTCTGTGGATCGGTGACTCTTTCCTCTCCTTGTTGCAGGTCAAGATCTGGTTCCAGAACAAACGCTCCAAGTACAAGAAGATCATGAAGCAGGGCCCCAGCGTTCAGGAAGGGGAACCCCTCCACAGCTCCTCCTCCTTGTCCCCCTGCTCACCCAGCCTGCCCCCGCTCTGGGACGTGTCCATGGCGGGCAAAGTAGCCCCGCTCCCTCCCAACAGCTACATCAACAGTTTTGGACCTTGGTATCAACCACACCATCAAGACGCCATGCCAAGGCCGCATCCGATGTGACAGCGGGCTCTGCCTTAATTCCTCCTCACTCACCCACCCACCCCCGCAGAAAAAGACACGCAAGCCCTCAGCTCCTTGGGGAATGTATGAAAGCATCATGCCTCCGGGAGTTCCGCCGGTCGCACGGGAAAAGTCTCCGGGTCCTCAGCGGACAAGGTGGAAGGCCGAGAAAGGAACTCCTGTGAGGAACTGAGGCAGACGCTCGCCCAGAGCAGAGGAGGGCAAAGGCACTGATGTTATCCCGGCCAGGGAGGAAGAAAGGCTGGCGTTCCCCTCCTCTGCAGGGGTAAAGGCGGGGAGGTGAGTCTCCGTGGGCGCTGAGTAGTGACAAGTCCAAGGAACTAGAAGCGTTTGCATCATCTGAAGAGCCCCCTCCCCCCGGACTTTAGCAACTTTACCCTCCCCCCTTTTTCCTGTAAGTCATTTTCGTACACACCGACAAATGTCTAGCTGGAAAACGACCCGTGTGTCTATAAGTAGCTGTTGGCCCCCCGCCTACCGCAGCCCTCTGCTCCCCTGGGTGTCCTGCCGCGCGTAGGTGCCCGGTGCTCCAAGGCCGGGATGCTGTTTACAGACTGATTCAAAAGCGTCTTAGGAATGTCCCCTCCCCCGGCCCTTCACAAAGCATTATTTCTGTCTGGTTGCAAGGCAGGAAGCGAACTCCAGCGCGCCCGGTTTTAGCCACCCGACGCTGGCGGGTTCGTTCCGCAAGGATGTCTGATTCTGTTTAACTCCCGTCCGCCGCTCTCGAACCCCCCCCCCCCCCCCGCGAAGCCATCTGGTCCCCCCCCCCCCCGTTTGCAACCACTTATTTATAAACAACATTTGGTTACGACGTTGTTTCGCTTTATAAATAGGCTGCGCAACTGCCGAGGAAAGGCCTTTCCTGCCCAAAACAGACATTTCCAACGCGATTTGCGGACGCTGATCTAAGGAGGGAAAACTTGGATGTGACCTCCGGCAAGGGATGCTTCCCTCTTGTCACTGGGGTCGGGGGAGGAGAATTGTTTTCTTAACAACAACTGTGTACAAAAGACATTGGCAAACCTCTGTGTTGTCCTAGTGGCCCAGGACAAAGAGATCCGTGAGTCGAAACCGTGCTGCGGAGCAGTTTTTGTTCCTGGAAACCTTTGCGCGGGTGCTTAACTTTACTCCCGGCGGCGAAAATTAAGCGCGATAGTAAAGCGCATCCGCATTTGCAGGACTGGACCGAGGTCTCCGAGGCTGCTTACCCCACTAGCGACCCCCCCTCGTGGACTGCGCCCTTGTGTCTCTCGGGGCCGGCCCAACGCGCCTGGGCCCAGGTTCGAATTTCAGCGGCGACCAATGCGGCGCGCTTCGAGCTTAGGGGAGTGTGGTTTGTTATTTAGCTCTGCGGCTGCATCGGAGGCCCGCACGGCCTAGAAAACCCTTGCCCGCGGACAAGCCCCGGTGAGCAGCGAATTTCCGTCGGGAGCGGCAGGGATTTTTTTTTTTTTAACATTTAATCCGTTCTTAAGAAAACCGGATCCCTGCCGCCCACACAGAGCCGTTTAAAACCCCCGCTCCCGCTCCGGGTCCCTCGCCTCCTGCTGGCTTCGGAAGGGGCCCACGGGAGCAGGGCCCTGCCCCTGGCGCGGACTTGCCTCCGGGAGGGGAAAGGCTGCCCCGGCCTAAAGTGAGGCGCGGGGCGTCGGAGCTCCGGGCTTCCACGACTGGAGTCTTTAAGGGCTGGTTTGCAGACGGGCTGCCCCCTGGAAGAGCGGGCCTGTCCGCCAGCGAGTCGTGGCAAACGAGCCTCGCGTCGATTCTTACAGGGCCGCCCAGCCGGCTCTAGGAGCCGGATCCCGCCGCGTGCTCGGGCGGATCCAGGGTCTGCTCCGAGTTAAAAGGAGGGATAAATCCGGAGTAACCCCACTGGAGTGGCTCCGGATTTATCGCGGGCGGCGCTCGGCGCAGCAGCGGACCCCGAGCGGGCGCAGGATCGACCCCTCAGTGCAAGGCGGGGCGGGGATGCCCAGGGAAGGGGGCAGGTGGATTTCTAAAACGTTGGTTTGTATCCCAGGTCGCGGCCCGACACAAGCGCCTCTGGAGCCGCGTTGAAAGCCCCTCCCCCGATCCCGACTGCGCTACCCCGGGCTGGTTTTCGCACCTTCCTGCTGGGGGGGGGGGCACTTCCCTTGGGGTGGGGCGGAAACTGACGGTGCGACCCCGCTTCCAGCTGGAGGGGTCTCCGAGCAGGGCTCACATTGGAGGAGGGGCTTCAATTTGCCAGATGTCTGGCGGGTGGGGTGGGGCTGACCTAGGTCTCTGCTCCCTTTGCAGTTCAGGGGTCGGTGTAAACCCTCCAAACCATCGCGGGTGTGGAATTAGCGCCCATTCATTCTCGCCCTGGCCATTAGCCCCCCCCCCCCCGTTATACCCTCCAGGAATAAAAAGAACCTTTCTCCTCCCGGCTCGGTTCAGATTTCTCTTTCATGCCTCGCAATTACCGAGCTGGGTCGCAAGAACAGGAGCCCCCGGTCCTCACATTCGGTTGGACATTAGCCCGCAAAGACAAAGACGCACCGACAAGGACACACGAGCTATTCCCAAGGCGCAGGGGGGGGGGGGGGGGAGGTGAGAGGGAGCCTGAGGACGCACCGAACAATTCGTTCCTTTCACACGCTGGGGCAGAATTTCCTGGTTTTAAAAGAACCCAGAACCTCACTGGCTGTGGGGCGCGGCAGGCAGACAGGCAGGCAGGCAGGCAGGCAGACAGACAGACGGACGGACAGGCGCTACCGCCTACCCGCCTTTCCCGGTGTTGGGAGAACTTGTGAGATGAAAGGGGAACGTTGGACACCATACACCGGTGGTGCGGTGTTCTCAGGGGTTTGCACCTTGCTGGATCATTTAAACAGGTGGGGACCAGAGGCGAAGCCGGATTCGGGCCTCCCGGCGCACACCTCCGCTCAAAACGGGGAGGGTTGCCTTTTATCCAGGCTGCGCTGCCGGGATCACCACTAATCGCTCCTAGCAGGAGCCGGAGAGGGACCTGGCCCTGCGCACACGCAGATCTTCCTTCCTTTGTGACTGGGTCTACACAGCAGGGCTTAGCTGGAAATCAGCCATGCGTAGCTCATTTCGAAATAGCTTTTCTAGTTTTGGTGCTGTCTACTCAGCGTTTATTTTGAAATTGAGCGCTCTTCCTCCGACTTCCCTTACTCATACAAAGAGGGTTACAGGAGTCAAGAGTCAGAAGTCCTCCAGCTTGACAGTATGTTGAAATAACTGTGTCTCTGCAGATAAAATAATATTACTGTGTAGACACAGCCTCGTGGATCTGTTCCATTGAGTCTGCGCCCTGCAAAAACGGCCTGTCCCTCCCCATCCCCCATTCTGGGTGCCTCTATACTGCAATGCTATTTTGGGATACCAGAGTATCCCGAAATAGCTACCCCACGTCTTCACAGCAAGATCGATATTCCGGCTCACTGTTCTCACATCCCCTAAGCCTCCTTCTCCCAGGAGTAAGGGACGTTTTGGAATAGCGCTTTGTTTCAACACTTGGTGCGGTGATGAAATAGGCTTAGCTCACATCGCCTCTCTTATTTCGAGTTAAGGCGCAGTGTAGATGCACCCTCTGACTTCTACTTACGAGCATCCCTCTTGGACTGGCCTCAACCTAAGCTACAGAATTGGAGCTGGGCAAGTTGCACCGCGTATTTTGAAATCTGGCACCTTTCACACTGCTCTGAGTTTGAAGTAAAGGGCTGTCCCAGCGTCTCCCTTCATCCTCCTGCGATGAGGTAGAATAAGCAGCCCGGTATTTCCAATGTATTTCAAAACAATGCGCGTGATCCAAATAGGGCCGCTGTGTAGAGCAGGGATGCCGGGACCAGGCCGGGCGATTTCCCGGGGAGTTCCGCTGCAGCGACTCTGGGGCGCCCATACAGCGGTGCTGGAGGGAACCTCGTTCAGGGGGATTCTTGGCTCCGGGTTATAACCAGAGAGGGGGAGGGGCGGGGAAGAATCTGACTCTCCAAACCCTCGACAAAAGTTAAACGCGCCGATGGTTACAGCCCCCCCACCCCCAGCTACGAACCCAGCGGCTGATTTATTGCTTCATTAGCGGGGGGAGCCGCCCAGGGATCCTGGGAGCCTCCCGCGCGCGGTTTGGCCCCGAGTTGACAGCAATGGCTCGTGCAAAATGCGAGGGGGAGGAGACGCATTAATTGGTCGTGAGGCTCAGTAGTTAGAGCAGGATTTAGAGGCTGAGCGGGGATCACCGGTTCCTCTACCGCGGAAAAACAGGCTGCGCTCGGGGTCCCTAAGGCCTGGCGGCGGGGAGAGGCTCCAGGCGGGCTCCAGGCGGTTTGCAAAGGGGGACACACCGGCTGGCCGGTGAGTGGCGGGGCACGTGCTCCATCCCCAGCCCCCGAGCCAGAGGGAAACGCCCAACACCGGCGCCTTAGCCGCCAGTCTCCGCCCCGCCCAGCCCGGCGGCCTGGGCCCGGCCTCCCCTCTCCTGCCCGCGCACCCCCCTGTGCTCCCCGAGCGCCGCTCGAAGGGCTCCGGAGCCGAGAGCAGCGGGCCGCCGTGGTGGGTGAAAGCCGCGACCCCCCCCTCCACAGCTGCACAAACAAACTGCGCGGCCGCTTCCAGACACCGGAGCGTCCGGGTCCTCGCCGCAGCGATTGCAGCCGGCGCTGCCGAGCGAGGCTTCCCCGCCCCCCCAATTGGGGAATTGCCAGCAAGCTGCAGCCGCGGGAAACGTCTCGGTCAATGGGGGAAGGAAAACGGGGTGGGGTTAGACACGGGGGGGGGGGTTCAACGCGGGGCAGGTGCCTCCCCTGGGGAATTTGCATTTCGAGGCGCGTTGCCCGTTGGGTAAATGACTTGCAGGTGGGAAGATGGGGGCGGGGGCCTCAGAGCAAATGGAAATCAGGTGACCGGGAAACACAAAATACGAAACCGGAGGCGGGAAAGTGCAAAGGGCAGCGGGTCCCCCCCCCCAGTGCGCTCGGCGGCCGTTGGGAGCAAACCCGGGGGAGCTGAACGCTTCGAAGCGATGACTCCTGGCGGCGCGTGTCCGGATCGGGGCCCTTTGCCATCGCTGCGAATGGCTCCTCCGCTTCTTCTTCCGAGGGCCCGATCCTCGGACTTAGCAGCGAGGCGCTAACGCGGGACTCTGCGGGCACGGCCTCGCCAGGGGACCCGCAAACCGTTTTGTGCTGCGGGTCTACACCGGCTTCCTTAAACCGGCTCTTTTCCGTGTGGCTCAACTACGACAGCGGCGCGGCTCGAGCCTCCGGCCTTCCTGGAGCTCGCCCTGCGGCTGTCGGTGCTAGGCGCGCGGAACACCCCCAACTGCCGCCTTGGAAAGCGCTACTGGGCGGGGGCGGTAAAATCCCCTTCTCCGCCAGGGCAGGCCCGCCCTGTGACTGAGCCCAGGGAGCCGGCCTTGGCTCGCTCCCTTTCGTGGAAAGTGGGGAGGGGAGGCGCGATCCACAGAAACATGGGGGGGGGGGGGAGTGAGAAGCAGCCCAGCCCCTCCCAACGCGGCCGGGGAGCCCGGGGCCTTAGGTTCCGCACCCCAATTTAAGAGAAGCCAGTGGCACCCACTTCGCCTGCCCCCTGGGGACTCCCGACGCCTTTCCGGAGACCCGGGCGGTTCGAAACCCAACCCGCGACAATAACCCCCGTAGGAACAGATCAAACCCGGGTCTCCAGCCCCTGAACTGGGCGGCTCGTACCGGGTGGGGCTTTGCAGAGATTGAAAAGCGCGACGCGGAAGGAGGCGAAAGGAAGCGCCTGGCTTGGGGGGCAGGGGGCGTCTCTCTTCTGCCCGGGGGGTAACGGCCGAGGGCGCGGATCTTGCTCCGCTCAGCTCCAGCGGCGCTGGGAGAACGCGAGCGAGCGAAGGAAACGAAACAATCCCTGCTCGATCTAGCGCCGTGTTTATGTAGGGTCGCAACCCACGGCGGCGCGCCTGCCGGGAGGCGGCCCGCGTTCACACGCGGCTTGGGAAATCGGCGCGCAGACGCTCAAGTCCCGCCCGCCCCCTCTAGGCCCCCTCTCCCGGCAGGGTAATTCCGGGGCGGGGGCTCGGTCGCCCTCGCATTAGGCCAGGCGGGGGGGGGGGGCACTTTAAAATGGCGGGAGCTGTTCCGAGCGGGGGGTTTCTGTGCTAAGGAACCAGCCCCCCCCCGGCGCGCCCCCGGGCTGTGCCTTCGGAGACGCCGGTTTGCGAGGGAGCGGCCGGGCACAGAGGGGGCCGGGCGGTGTCTGGAAACGCCCCTTCCCCGCATTTAGTGTCTTGCTTGTTCCCGGCGCAATAACAGCCCGAGGGACCCCTGGAGCCGGCGGAGCTCGCCGGGCTGAAACTCCAGGGCCGGGGCCGGTGGGAAAACCAAACTGCCCGCCCAGCGAGCCAGGAGCTTGCGACGTCGCAGGGCCGGGGAGCGCGGGGAACTCGCCAGGCAGCGTCGGGGAGTCTCCCCCATCTCGCGCTGCCGGTTCCCCTGGGAAAGGCCCGGCCCTTTGCGCTGACCCCGCGGGACTCTCGCTGGCCAGAATAAAACGCAATAAAAGACCCACGTGTGTTTGCATGTGGGAAAGACGCGCGTCGGCTTCCTCCGCCTGCCTGTAGGGCCGAGAGCCGCTCCCTGCCCTAGGGTGAATTCCCCCCCCCCCCCCCCCGTTATTTGCTGATTAGTTTTCCGATGGGCTTACAACGGGCAGGGAGAAATTCTCAGTTAATTAATTTGATCCTCTTCCCCGCCCCCCTTGCTCAATGAAAATTAATTTGCTCTCTGCCGGCGGGGGGGGGGGGGGGGGGATTGTTTATTGGGCCCCCATCCCGAGATCATTCTTCATCAATGATGTAGATATTGGGATAGAGAGTACGCTTATTAAGTTTGCAGATGACACCAAACTGGGTGGGGTTGCGACTTCTTTGGAGGATAGGGGCATAATTCAAAATGACCTTAGCAAGTTAGAGAAATGGTCAGAGGTAAACAGGATGAGGTTTAATAAAGAGAAATGCAAAGTGCTCCACTTAGGAAGGAACAATCAGTTCCATACATACAAGATGGGAAGCGACTGTCTAGGAAGGAGCACGGCGGAAAGGGATCTAGGGGTCATAGTGGACCACAAGTTGAATATGAGTCAGCAGTGTGATGCTGTTGCAAAAAAAGCAAATATGATTCTAGGTTGTATCAACAGGTGTGTTGTAAGCAAAACTCGTGAAGTCATTCTGCCGCTCTACTCTGCACTAGTTAGGCCTCAGCTGGAGTACTGTGTCCAGTTCTGGGCGCCACATTTCAAGAAAGATGTGGAGAAATTGGAAAGGGTACAGAGAAGAGCGACAAGAATGATTAAAGGTCTAGAGAACATGACCTATGAAGCCAGGCTTCATGAACTGGGCTTGTTTAGTTTGGAAAAAAGAAGATTAAGGGGGGACATGATAGCGGTTTTCAAATATCTAAAAGGGTGTCACAAGGAGGAAGGAGAAAATTTGTTCCTCTTGGTTTCTGAGGACAGGACAAGGAGTAATGGGCTTAAAGTGCAGCAGGGGAGGTTTAGATTGGACATTAGGAAAAAATTCCTAACTGTCAGGGTGGTCAAATATTGGAATAAATTGCCAAGGGAGGTGGTGGAATCTCCCTCTCTGGAGGTATTTAAGAACAGGTTAGATAGACATCTGTCAGGGATGGTGTAGACGGAGCTTGGTCCTGCCTTGAGGGTGGGGGGCTGGACTCGACCTCTCGAGGTCCCTTCCAGTCCTATTATTCTATGATTCTATGATCAATGGGCAGGGAATCCCCAGGTTTCTCTTTAATGTGGCCATTGAAAATCCAGCTTCCCGAGCGCGCTCGGGTTTTACTGTCAGGAGGAAAAGCGAAACCCCGCCTGTCCCTGCTTTTGAGTGTCCCCCCCGCAAGATCTTTACCTGTCCCTGCTTTTGAGTGTCCCCCCCGCAAGATCTTTACCTGTCCCTGCTTTTGAGTGTCCCCCCCCCCCGCAAGATCTGTACCCCGATCCCAGGGCCTGGTGACCAGTCTGCATCTGAGATGTCAGAAAACCAGTCTCCAGATTCTGATTTCTAACTGCAGTAACCCCTGGAGGGTTTCCTGCTCCGGATCCTCTAGATGCCACCAAGCAGCAGTGGGAGCCTAACACCAGGGAGCGATCCCTTTCTTCATGATGATCCCACCTCCCCCAGTTCTCTCAGCCCCTTTGTGCTCCAGCATCTTTCCCGCCGACACGTCCGCAAGGCCCGGGTTTGTGTTGATAGAGCCGGGGGGGGGGCTGAGTTCTTCAAACTGAGGCTCGCTCTACCCCTATATCCCTGGTGGATCCTCTTACCTCGGTTTAAAGGTGCTGGGAGGCTCATCGCTGTTGCAAGTGACGTTGTGTTAAGGGCAGGTGTGAGCAGGAGGGAACTTCGGAGCGACGCCTGAAACCTTCCTTGCTCAGGAACGTTGCTCCAGTTGACATTAAGGTCTAGTTTACCTGCCGACTTGGCTCATCCAGGGGTGTGAAAAAAGCACACCCCTCGGGGACAGGGTCATTCTGAACGGAAGCCCGGTGCAGACATGGCCATGCGCAGGGAGGGAGTCTGAATAGAATTACTGGTTGGTGTCAGTGTCTGTAGAAGATGGGCCCCGGATACTTTGGGCCTTTCACCCAGCAGCGTAGACCACATGGCTGTAAACCCGGGATCAGAGGGTGTTCCTGGTGCCTCTCCTCTCGCGTGCGCAGATGGAGCGATCTGGCATGGAACGGAACGGGATGTAGGGGTGCACATGCACAACAACCCGAGATTTGGACACATGCCTTCGGGGCAAACATAAGCAACCCCGGTAATTCTGCAAAGACTCAGACTAAAGTCATGGAGGAAGGTTCATTTCGGGTGTGTCTACACAGCAAAGTTATTCCGAAATAACTATGCGAGCGTCTACACAGCAATTCCGTTATTTTGAAATAATTTTGAAATAATGGAGGGCTTATTCCGACTTCTGTAAACCTCATTCTCTGAAGAATAATGCCTCTCCTGAAAGAGCTATTTTGAAATAAGGTGTGTGTAGACGCTATGTGGCTTCTTGTGCAAGAACATCTCGTGCAAGGGTTCTTGTGCACGAACTCTTGTGCAAGAACACATCCACATGGCTATATGCGTTTGTGCAAGAGCATCCATGGCGGCGTAGGTGCTCTCTTGTGCAAGGAAGCTCAGATAGCCATAGGGCTTTCTTGCACAAGAAACCCCTGCTGTGGGTCCACGCTGCCTTCTTGCGGAAGAGCTCCTGCGCAAAGAGAGCTTCCACCTGTTAGAAAAGAGCGTTGCTCTTGCACAAGAAGCCCTCTCTTCCCACACCCGACTGTAAATCTTGCGCAAGAGTGGGCGGGCAGAGTGGACGCTCTGGGGAAGAACGACCGTCTTGAGCAAGAGCCCACCAGTGTAGACATAGCCCTGCTGTTCTGAAATAGCCCTTCACCAGGGCCGTTCTAAGTTATTCCCCTGGGGCTCTAAATCGAGAGAGTACACCTACATTAGGGAAGCCTGCCTCAGACTAATGTTGAGACTTCCCCGCAGTGTAGACGTGCTATTCTGGAATAACTCCTCCGGAATAGCTTATACCGAAGTAACTATGCAGTGTGGATGCACTAGGCAGCCAACATCTGCTCTTTCCCCCCAAGTACCTGCAGAATGTTTCTCCTGAGGGCAAAGGGTTTCCTGCGGATTTACTCTGGTGTAAACGCAGCAGCCACAGGGATTGCAGGGGAGTTAGGTACCTAGTGCCCTGGAGGCGCGAGGCCGGAATGACTCACCCAACCAAGAAGTGGGTGGCATTGCACTGGAGGGCCCCCAGCCATGGGCAAGCCACAGGACGGGTGGGATAGAAGTGGGGTCCAGGGGAGACACAGACACTCGGCAGCAAAGGAGCCGGGCTCTGACTCGGCTGGCGTCTCAAAGCAAAGGGCCTGGGCAGTCCCAGCCAGGCAGCAAGTTGGGAAGAAGGGGCCAAAAGCAGAGGGTTGGCTCTGTCGGGGCTGTGAGGACAGGCCAAGGTGAGCAGGGAGGCACCAAGGCTATGAGGCCTAGTGGGCAGGGAGGTTGACAGGCAGAGCTGGAGCACCGCCGTTCCTCTCCCACCCCGCCTGGTGAGCTGCCCAGTGCAGCGGCCACTCCGAGCCGGGGAACGGGCTGAAGGGGGGAGGGCAGGACTGAGCCTCACGGCCGCCCGGCTGTGCTTGTGTGTCCCTCGTCCCCTGGGGCACCTCTCGCGCACCCCCGCGGTGCCCCTTCACCCTCGCCCTCGCCCTCGCCCTGCGTTTGCAGGTGGGGCTGCCTCTTCCCCCGACTACTCTGCTGCGGGCCTGACTGTGCAGCAAGATCCCACTGGCTTCAGCCGGGGCAGGATGGGACCTGGCACGGGCCCCTCGCTCAGCACTGCCCTAAATCAGACCGGGGGCTGGGGGCCGACCGGAGAGAGACGCCAGCCTGTCTCCGATGCCATCATCAGCTTTGTAAAAAACGCTTCTCCTAGACCAGGGCTGGCTTGAGCCCAGGGGGCGAGTCGCACCACCCAGCCGCCGGGACCTTGCAGCCGCAGGGACCACCCAGCCTCTGGGACCACCCAGCCACCGGGACCTCACAGCCGCAGGGACCACCCAGCAGCAGGGACCTCACAGCTGCAGGGACCACCCAGCCACCGGGACCTCACAGCCGCCGGGACCACCCAGCCGCCGGGACCTCACAGCCGCAGGGACCACCCAGCCGCCGGGACTACCCAGCCGCCGGGACCTCACAGCTGCAGGGACCTCACAGCCGCAGGGACCACCCAGCCGCCGGGACTACCCAGCCGCCGGGACCTCACAGCCTCCGGGACCACCCAGCCGCAGGGACCTCCCAGCCGCAGGGACCTCACAGCCTCCGGGACCACCCAGCCGCAGGGACCTCCCAGCCGCCGGGGCCACCCAACTGCTTGGGGGGGATTCAGGGTCTCCGGGTAGACTGGCTCCCAGCCGCAGCACTAGCAAGGGAGACTGTGGCATGCAAGCCTGGCTCTGCCTCTGGCTGGAGGCCTGCTGCTATCGAGAGGGAGCCGGAGGAGCCCAGGAAAGCAGCGGGCGTGGGGCCCGAGGCCTGCGCTGCCGTGTGCGTGGATGGGGGGGAGCGGCACTCTGAGATGCTAGTGAGAAATCAGGCCCCGCCGTGCAAAGCGCTGCACGGACATGCAGCAAGGCCTCCTGGGCAGGGGGCCTGGCCTGGGACCTGGCTTCTGCTCCTGGCCTACTGGGTAATGTTGCATGAGAACGTAAAAGCGGCAGAGACCAACTGTCCATCCAACCCAGGGTCCGGTCTGCCCACAGTGGTCAGTGCCAGATGCCCCAGAGGGAGGGAACAGAATCCTCCCATGATCCCTCCCCTGTCACCCACCTCCAGACAAACAGAGGCTAGGAGTCACATTGCAGCGCAGTGCCTCAGTTTCCCCATCTTATAGAATCATAAAATTATAGACCACTAGGACTGGAAGGGACCTCAAGAGTCATTGAGTTCAGTCCCCTGCCCTCATGGCAGGACCAAATACTGTCTACACCATCCCTGATAGTGAAGAGCAGGTTAGATAAATGTCTATCTCCAGAGATGGGGATTCCACAACCTCCCTGGGCAATTTATTCCAGTGTTTAACCACCCTGACGGTTAGGAACTTTTTCCTAATGTCCAACCTAAACCTCCCTGGCTGCTGTTTAAGCCCATTGCTTCTTGTTCTATCCTCAGAGGCCAAGGAAGAACAATTTTTCTCCCTCCTTCTTATGACACCCTTTTAGATACCTAAAAACCGCTATCATGTCCCCTCTCAGTCTTCTCTCTTCCAAATTAAACAAGCCCAGTTCCTTCAGTCTTCCTTCATAGGTCATGTTCTCTAGATCTTTAATCATTCTTGTTGCTCTTCTTTAGACCTTCTCCAATTTCTCCACATCTTTCTTGAAATGCGGTGCCCAGAACTGGACACAAGACTCCAGCTGAGGCCTAACCAGCACAGAGTAGAGCAGAAGAATGACTTCTCGTGTCTTGCTCACAACACTCCTGTTAATACATCCCAGAATCATATTTGCTTTTTTTGCAACAGCATCACACTGTTGACTCATATTCAGCTTGTGCTCCACTATGACCCCTAGATCCCTTTCTGCCGTGCTCCTTCCTAGACAGTCGCTTCCCATCCTGTATGTGTGAAACTGATTGTTCCTTCCTAAGCGGAGCACTTTGCATTTGTCTTTATTAAACTTCATCCTCGTGACCTCTGACCATTTCTCCAGTTTGTCCAGATCATTTTCAGTTATGACCCTCTCCTCTCGCTGAAAGCACTTTGCACGCCACTGACGGAAAGTGCCAGGTTCCAATCCCGATGCTGGCTCGGAGTACTCCAGAGCGGTTACTCAATGCAAATGCCTTCGCAGGGAAGGGTGACGCATCCCAGCCTTCCCCCTGGAAACGGCACCAGGGGAGCTCTGCTCTGCGTGACTTGTCACGTGCACATTCAGGCCCACCCACCTGGGGGGACGGGGCAGGAACCCTTTCATCAGCCGAGTGCCACTGACTCGGGCTAACTGCCAGAGGTTTGGGTAGTACACGAGCGTGTCCATTAAGAGACACGTCGCAATAGGACTCCAAGCCACAAAATATGGCCAGTATGACGCCTGGGTCTGGGGGAAGCGAGACAAGCAAAACAGAATCTCTGCTTTCTGGCTTTTCCCCAGCCCCGTGTCAAACCCAAAGGCAACACTGTAATCAAGGAATATCACTTTAAAAATGTCCTTCACTGCTTACAAGGTGGGGCACTGCTGGCCTTTCTGGATGGGCCAAGCACAGTAGCCAGAGCTTGTCTTGGCATCCAGGGTGCTCAGCACCTCCGAGGAGCAGGCAGTAGGTGGCTGGGTGGGGACATAAAAATGCAGAAAACTGCTTCTGACTCCACCTTTGTAAATCAAAGACCCTCTCTTGCAAAGTGTGTCTGTGTTTTTGGAAGCAAGACATTAGAAAGACAGCGGTATAATCGTTACAGCAACAATAATGAAGTGTTAATTACGTCTCATAACACAAGGACTAGGGGTCACCAAATGAAATTAGCAGGTAGCAGGTTTAAAACAAACACAAGGACATATTTCTTCATACAACACACTGCCAACCTGTGGAACTCCTTGCCAGAGGATGGTATGTAGGCCAAAGTGTGACGGCACATTGGGGTTCCCCCCCATCCTGCACTCCCATAGCAGCCCGAACAGACTCTGCCAGCCAGTAGAACAGGGGGGTTTATTGCGTCTCCAGGATACAGCCCAGCACAGACGTGATGTGGCTACAGGAGTCAGGGCCAGGATGCCTCAGACCCGTTGGGTTAGGGGGTCCATCACCCCCTCAGCACTCAGCTTAGTCTGTTCCCTTCATGTTTCCCAGCCAGAAACTGCCTCGCTCCCAGACCCTGCTCCCAGCCAGGTGGCCGTCTCCACCTCCCTCCCTTCCTCTCCCCCTGGGAAGAGCTTTGCTCACTGCTCAGGCTGGGCCAATCCACGTGTGGGTGAGTCAGTGGGAATCTCACAGCCCAGCGCAGGGGAACCCCAGTTGCAGAGCAGACACCCCCCGCTACAGCTCACAAGGCTCTAGAAGAGAGCTAGATAAATGCATGGAGGACAGGTCCATCCAATGGCGATTAGCCAGGGAGGGTGTCTCTAGCCTGTTTGTCAGAGGCTGGGAATGGGCGACAGGGGACTGATCATTGACGATTCCCTGTTCTGTTCTGCTCGTTCCCGCTGGGGCTGGATGGGCCTTTGGTCTGACCCGGTCGGGCCATTCCTAGGTGCTTATGAAACCTTTTAGTTTGCCTCTTGCTCGGGATCCGAGGCTCAGAGCCCCTGACGGGTTGTTAACTCCTTGGGTGCCTTTTCGTAATGCATCTTCCCCGAATGCTACGGTGCCAGGCCTGCTAATTCCTCAGGGGCTTTACAACGTAGAGCCCTGGTCCTGCAAACGCTTCCGTGCCTTTGGACGCACAGATGTTCTCGCTGCAGCCGCACATGTGATGTTAGACACACAGGCTTGCCATGGGGAGACCCTCGTCTAATGCCCCCCGGGACACACACGGTGCTCCCCCATTGCACAGCTGTGAGGACTGACGCACAGAGAGGTGAAATGACTTAACCCAGGAGACAGTTTGGCGCTGGCAGAGCTGCAATTAGACGTTTGGGCTTCCCAGCTCCCTCCCGCCAATCACCAGGACCACAGCCCCTTCTAAAGTTGTTACTCAACAGCCACAGATCTTATCAAAGACGTCTCTTAATGGGGCAGGATTTCTGCCTCCCTGATTCCAGCCATGTGCCCGCTTGCTGTGGGGTTGGAGCATCTCTCCCGACTGGAATGCACTGTGAAGGAAGTACAAGGAGAACCAAGCGATTTCAAGTACCTAAAAGGGTGTTACAAGGAGGAGGGGAAAAAATGTTCTCCGTAAACTCTGAGGACAGGATGAGAAGCAATGGGTTGGACATTAGGAGAAACTTCCTACTGGTCAGGGTGGTTCAACACTGGAATAAATTGCCTAGGGAGGTTGTGGAATCTCCGTCACTGGAGATATTGAAGAGGAGGTTAGACAGACACCTGTCAGGGATGGTCTAGACGGTGCTTGGTCCTGCCTTGAGGGCAGGGGACTGGACTTGATGGCCTCTCAGGTTCCCTTCCAGTTCTTGTGTTCTGTGAGTCTGATTTCGAACACAAGAAAATGTAGCTGCTTTTCTGCAGATCCTGTTTAATGGGCTCTACTCGGATTACTTTACATGCACTCCTGGCTCTCCCCCTTCTCCCCCCAAAATGGCTTCAGAGAAACTTGTGGTCTCCAAGGAGTTTCTTCATGGACACAATGGGCCAAACTTTTACAAAAGCTCAGTGGCACCTCACCCCCAGCTGGAGACAGCCTGAGAGCTGAGCTCTTACCTGTCAATTGTCCAAAGAGTCCAGCACATCGGGGTACGGTGAGCTTGGGAAAGCCACAGGTGCTGGAATCTTTTGACGCTCCTGGCCAGTCCGATCAGTAGAAGTTACTCAAACACCAATGTTTATTTAGCAACCGGTCCACCCTTCCCGTGGCCAGACCAGGCCACGAGCTCCCAGGGGAAGACAGAACAGAATTCAAGATGGCTTAGAACACTCTGTGCAAATTTGGGCCTGGTGGAATGAGGTGCAGTGACATTATCCAGCTCTCAGTTTGTCTGTGTAGGGTTATTCCATCCTGGCTTTCATCTGCTACTGCCATGCTGAAAGCCATGCAGCTCTGCCTGCTGGGAGGTAGCTATAGGGACAGGAGACGTGTATGTGTGTGTGTGGGGTGGGGGGGGGGGAAGGCGGGGAGAGACAGGGGGATGTTCAATGTTCATTCGCACCTGAACTCTTCCTTGCTCCTGCTAATTTTTTGTCTGACTGCATCTGGGCTCTGAAGGGGTCACCTTCTCCGGGAGAGAGGCCTGTTCATTGAGGATGTGCTCCAGCGTTGTTAAAGGCCCCGATCTGGCACACATGCTTAGCTTCACTATAAACATAGATGAAGCTCATGCAAGTCAATAAGACCAGGCACATGCATAGAGTTAAGCATGAATTTCAGTGTCTGCAGGGTCGGGGTCGCATCCAGTGGATTCCTAGAGTTTTAAAAGCCAAGAAGGAGACCATGAAACCCTCCCGTCTGACTTCTCGTGTGCCACAGAGTTTCTCAGTTGCTCCTGGATTGAGCCTAATCACGGTCGATAGACCTTCCACGGCATTCCCACCCCTCGCCTCCTTCTAAATCCAAGTCTCTTAAGGACCCTCCCGGAGACGATTCCAACAGCAAACAAGGTGTCATCCAAATCGATGCATCACTGCCACACAAAATCTTTCCGGAGGCCAGGGTCTGGCCCACGAAAGCTCATCATCTAATAAACCATCTTGTTAGTCTTTAAAGTGCTACATAGTCCTGCATTTTGCTTCAGCTACCCCAGACTAACACGGCTACATTTCTATCACTATCCTTTCCACAGAGATTCAAAAATCAAATTGGACCAGCTTCAATTCAAAGTACTTTTATTAACACTCTATATACAGTTTTCTCCCCTAACAAAACAGAAAGGAAGTTGGAGCAAAGCCCTGATGCTGAAGGGAACTCTCCCCCCCCCCCCCAGCCAGGTTAAAGAAAACTCTGCTTTGATCCGCTTTATACACACAGACCTTATGTACAATTCGCTTTCCCCCGTCTCCCCTTATTTGTACAAGGCAACATAAATAGGAATCTTGGGACTGTACAGCACATGAGAACACTTCTTAAAACTGCAGCTTTAAAAAAATACTATTTTAAAAAATTGAGAACTTTTTTTTCTTCTTTTGATGGTTGTTTTGTCAAAAAATAGGCATCTACTTTGACATTAGCTTAACTGGCATGTGGAGAGCACGGTTAGAAAACTTAAGCCATTAATAGTGTCATTTTCTTTTTCAAAATAACTTAAATCATTCCCGAAACACTTTAAATATTTTTTTGCATTTTTTAAAAAATAACCACGATTTATTTTCTGAGACTCTTAACAGAAGGTCAGACCTCAACTTGCAGAAAGCTGTGTGGCCCCCACCAATGCCAATGAAGAGTTACCCCAGGTGACGGTCTGGCCTGGAGGGGCAAAATTTGCCTCTCAGCTTGGAATAACTCTGAATTTACACCAGTGTGACCCAGGTCAGAATCTGGCCCTCAGCCACTACTGAGAGTGTTGAACTCCTGTTTACACCAGCGGATGTTCGAACACAGAGAGCCAAAATTCTCCTCTGTAGACCTGGAGTAACACTGGTGTTGATCTGGTGTAGTGCGAGATTTAAACTGGTGCACATGAGATCAGAATTTAGCCTTTCCCCACTATGAGTCTCTTGGGCCTCTCTAACAATGGTCCCGTCTATAGACTGTCCAGTCCTGTACAAGAGACAGAGCTAAGATTTGTCTTGAATGATTTCGAGCAGAGAGACTTTAAAACACTACAAAGTGTGGCACCTCTCACTGAGGTTTTTTTAGCTTAAATTGTGCTTTCAGCTCCAGCCAGACCCTCGCAAGGGTGGAGGAGAGGGAGGACGCAGACGCAGAATTATATTTGTTTCCTTCTTGCTCCCTTGGGCGGAGAGACACAACCCACCCTGATGCGGCGGGAGCCAAGTGGTTTTTTTGAAGTCCTGCCAGCTGAGATGTGCTTCCAGAGTCCTCAGGGAGACACCCCACAAACAGCTCGCCCAGGAAGGTGAAAAAACCAGTTGTGCTGTTCTTGGACGCTGGAGATGTGCAGTGTCTTGGCCTCTGTCCAGGCGAGAGGCGAGTCCCTGCCAGAGAGCTCCACACGGAAGAGTCTTCCCAGGCACGGTCCTGGGCGGCCGTGGGGGGCTGGGGGTGCAGCAGGTGTGGGGGACCTCGTGGGAGGTGGGGTCAGGTGAAAAGGAATTGCCCATTCTGAATCTTCACCGAAAAAACGAAAATCCAGGCCATCTTCCCCAGCCCTCCCCCACAACCTGCCACCACGGTTCCCTCACTTGGGGATCGTCCGCCGGGCATTTGAACCTGCTGCTGCCCTGCTGCTCCAGAGACAGGCTGCAGTGTTGGTGCGTGTCTGCCTTTGTCCTGGGAACAAGCCCCCTGGCCACGGCGGCGGCCCTTTCCTTTCTTGCTCCCCGGGTGCGAGGGGGCTGGAGGTCAGTACACGGCCCCCGGGGTGGGCGGTGGCCCGGGCGAGGCGTGGTGCATGGCGTTCGTGGGCAGCGCTTGATGCTGCAGATGTGACCCGCTGAGGTTCTGGTGGTACCAGGAGTTGTGCTCCTCCATGTAGCTTGGGGAGGGGCTGTAGGGGAGCGGCTGGGAGAGCGGGTTCCTGCCCGGGGGGTTGCTGTGAGAGTTACTGTCCCAGACGGCCGGCGAGGGAGGCGAATTGCAGGCCATGGAGTCGCTGTTGTTGGGGCTGTGTTCCAGCGGCACCTCGCCGTTTTTGTAGAGCTTCTTGAACTTGGATCTCCGGTTCTGGAACCAGATTTTCACCTGGGGAAGGAAGGGAGGCGTGAGTCTCTAGTGCATCATCATGGGGAGGCGGGGGAAGCAGAAACGGTCAGCGGGGGCGGATTTGCTGCTCGGTTAGTCTGCGTTACAGGGAGGGGTTTGTCCCCAGAACAGGCTGTTGCTGGGCGAGCTGATGACCAGTTCCCTCAGACATGCATGCGTGGCCCTGTTGCTACAGGAGTCGCCGGGCCTGATGAAACTAGGGCAAACCCAGTGTGGGTCATTCCAAATGAAAACAGCTGGGCATCTGAGTGCACTTCCGGCTCCACTTTAAAGAGCTGCTGGGAGAGGAGAGGGGGAGAAATCGGGGGGCAGCCAGGGAGAAGGTGGGTGAGATGGCCCCAGTGTGATGGGGGAACAGGAGGGAGAAGGTGGGTGAGATGGCCCCAGTGTGATGGGGGAACAGGAGGGAGAAGGTGGGTGCGATGGCCCCAGTGTGATGGGGGAACAGGAGGGAGAAGGTGGGTGCGATGGCCCCAGTGTGATGCGGGAACAGGAGGGAGAAGGCGGGTGCGATGGCCCCAGTGTGACGGGGAGAACAGGAGGGAGAAGGCGGGTGAGATGGCCCCAGTGTGACGGGGGAACAGGAGGGAGAAGGCGGGTGCGATGGCCCCAGTGTGATGGGGAGAACAGGAGGGAGAAGGTGGGTGAGATGGCCCCAGTGTGATGGGGGAACAGGAGGGAGAAGGCGGGTGCGATGGCCCCAGTGTGATGGGGAGAACAGGAGGGAGAAGGTGGGTGAGATGGCCCCAGTATGATGGGGGAACAGGAGGGAGAAGGTGGGTGAGATGGCCCCAGTATGATGGGGGAACAGGAGGGAGAAGGCGGGTGCGATGGCCCCAGTATGATGGGGGAACAGGAGGGAGAAGGTGGGTGCGATGGCCCCAGTGTGACGGGGAGAACAGGAGGGAGAAGGTGGGTGAGATGGCCCCAGTATGATGGGGGAACAGGAGGGAGAAGGTGGGTGAGATGGCCCCAGTATGATGGGGGAACAGGAGGGAGAAGGCGGGTGCGATGGCCCCAGTGTGATGGGGAGAACAGGAGGGAGAAGGTGGGTGCGATGGCCCCAGTGTGACGGGGGAACAGGAGGGAGAAGGTGGGTGCGATGGCCCCAGTGTGATGGGGGGAACAGGAGGGAGAAGGTGGGTGCGATGGCCCCAGTGTGATGGGGAGAACAGGAGGGAGAAGGTGGGTGCGATGGCCCCAGTGTGACGGGGGAACAGGAGGGAGAAGGCGGGTGCGATGGCCCCAGTGTGACGGGGGAACAGGAGGGAGATGGTGGGTGTGATGGCCCCAGTGTGATGGGGGAACAGGAGGGAGAAGGTGGGTGTGATGGCCCCAGTGTGATGGGGGAACAGGAGGGAGAAGGTGGGTGAGATGGCCCCAGTGTGACGGGGGAACAGGAGGGAGAAGGTGGGTGAGATGGCCCCAGTGTGATGGGAGAACAGGAGGGAGAAGGTGGGTGCGATGGCCCCAGTGTGATGGGGGAACAGGAGGGAGATGGTGGGTGCGATGGCCCCAGTGTGACGGGGGAACAGGAGGGAGATGGTGGGTGCGATGGCCCCAGTGTGACGGGGGAACAGGAGGGAGAAGGCAGAGCAGCCAACAAAGACCCAGAGAAGCGTCGTCTTGGTGTTGCCAACGCTTGTGATTTTTAAGTTGCAAATCTCGTAAGATCTGGTGGTTTGGGGAAGCCCCAGCTCCTCCCCTCCCGTGACGAGAGGAGACGCTCAGATCTGGCTGCAAATAAAGCTGCTGGCCCTGCCGGCGGCTGAGGACAGCTTGACGCGCGGCCTGCGTGGGCACGCCAGGCCCAAATTAATGTTTCCAAGAAGAGTTTTAAGAGGGTTTGGGGGGAGGTCTGACTCATGCGTTTTGAGCACTCGGGGTTGGCACCACTCTGCATGCACAGCACTGCCTTGTGCCACAAATGGGGCGCCCATCCTCAGTGCAAGGGGCTCTTTCATCCACCCCCACGAGAAAAGCAGAGAAACCTGAAGTGAGCCCCGGGCGCACCCCACAGTGGGGTGTAATGCCCCTGACACGCACCACGTTCCCAGGCCAGGCCCCGTCCGGGTCTCGTGTTGTGCCAAGCCAGAGTGTCCTTTGCTTGCAGAGACTAAAAGCTGCTTGCAGTGTGGAACCAGCCCAACCGCTGACAACACAATCCCCTAACAAACCAACCCCTATTGCACAAGGGGAGCCCAAGGACCGGCTCCCCCCACGTCAGTCATGCCAGGGTGGAAAGCCCCAATGCCTACGCTTGGGCGAGTAGCCCACGGACACACGCTGACCTGGAACTTTATATAGATCTGTGCAATTACAAAGCAACGTCGCCATCGCGGACCCTCCCTGCGTTCCTAACTCCCGTGACGCGCCTGTTGCCACCGGCGGATGCTCAGCCTGGAAGGGAAACAGCCCCGGTCACCGTTTGGTGGGGCCGTGACCCTCCCGAGCTTGGGGGTGAAGGACAAGGGGGATTCACTCATCTCGGACCTAGAGGCGAGGGGCGGTGGTGCAGACTCGTTTCTATTCATCTTTCCCTTTAGAAGCAGCAGGCGCTGGGATCATCGCCCCCCCCCCCCCCAGTTCCGTAGCAGGCTGTTCGGAGAGGGCCGTCGGGGAGGAGAATATTGCCCTGCGTTCACACCCCAAGCCCCGCGGGTCAGGCGCCTGGAATCTCTTTCAGACTCCACGGCTGGAGGCTTTCTAGCAGTGGAATGCAGGAGCCGAAATACTGTTGAGGTTCTGGGCCTAACGGATTAAAGACTCTTTACAAGCCCCCGAGCGCCTGCAAGAGCTGGAGCACGTGAACAAGGGCAAGGGGAGTTCTGGGACTCCCCGCGCACCCCTTGCGAAAACCCCCCCGACTCAAGTGCTGTCAGGGGCCAGACACAGACCCTCCCCCCCCAGCCCAAAGGCTGCTCCTGTGTAAACCAGCTGTGGAGTTCTGAAGAGACATAAAACAACGTGTAGAAAGGAGCCAATGGTCACGGGGGGGGGGGGGGGGGGGAGCCAATGGTCACGGGGGGGGAGCCAATGGTCACGGGGGGGGGTCCTGGTTTTCTAGGCCAGCGAGGCCAGTGGTGTGTAGCTCCCAGGGGTCCTCCGACGAGCATGGAAATTTCCACCCTCCCGTTCGGAACGTCGCGGGGGCCACAGAGGTTAAGACCTAGGCTGTCTGGCCACCCCAGCCTGGCAGCCCCGTGCTTGCGGTGAGAAGAGTGAGAGGGAGGGGAACTGCCCAGTGCCCAAGGCTCTAGGGCTGTGGGTCGGGCCTGAAAGCTGGCAAAGCTGATCCTCTTTGGGGAGAGGGAGACATCTCCCGTACCGGGACACAAAGCCGGTCCGTTTTCATTGAGCTGGGCCCTGTGGGAATGGCTGGTGCAAATCAGGAGTAACCCTCAAGTCACTGGTGGACACTGGGCAGCCCAGAGGCTCAGGCCTCTCTGGGTTTGCCCGGCGGTTGAGCACGGCAGCAGGCAACGTGTCCGGAAAGCCTGGAGCAAACCCCCCTTGCTGCTGCCCCGTCTCAGACAGCGTCTCCTCCTCAGTGAGCCCCGGCCTGGCAACAGCTCCCCCCTCCCCCCGCCCCCGCACAGAGGGCCAGGGAACCAGGGTTGTTGTTTGTGCTTTTGGAAGTTACCTGGGTCTGAGTCAGCCCCAGCTGGGCTGCCAGCTCTGCTCGTTCCGGCAACGCCAGGTACTGCGCCTTTTGGAACCGCCGCTGCAGGGCCGCCAGCTGGTAGCTGGAGTAAATGGTTCTGGGCTTTCGGATCTTTTTGGGTTTCCCGTTGACCATCCTCACCTCCGGTTCCGGCTCTTCCTTCACTGACACTGGAGGGGACAAGGGAACAGGTCGGACTCTCCGAAGTGGAATTGTCCCCCCCAGTCAGAGGGACTGTCTGACCCCTTTCACTGCCCCAGGCAGACAGAGATGGACTTTAAACCTCCCTCTAGAAAACCTGGGCTCAGCTAGAGACGCCCGAGGAAGGGGAGCCAGGCATGAGCCACCAACTGGACTTTTATGTGTGAGTGGTGCGAAGAATCGTAGCCCCGAGGGAGCTACGGGCTGATCTCTCGGGCAAGGCGACAGGTTTCGGAAACAAGCCGAGTGGAGCCTTGCGGGTCGCTTGTTGGCACACGAGGGCTTTTGTTTTTCTCCCTCCCGCTGCGGTTTCCCTCGCTCCTTAGTGAGGTTTTCTCCCCCTTTCCCTCGCCCGTCCCTTGCCACTGTTTTGTGACGGCCCCAATTCACTCGCTCCCCAAACTCCCATCTCTGCCGAGCCTGCTCTGCCCACCCGGAAACCTGAGTTCTTGGGGCTGGCCCCTCGCTCCCTCTCCCAGCCGGTCCGGTGGGTTTGACAAGCCTGTCTCCAAAGCAGCCTCCGGTCCCAGCTGCTTGGCTGGCTCCCAGGCTCCACGGGCGGTAGAATTGTTCCCCAGTGACAAGCATGGCAGGGCTCAGTCCTCTCTTTCCCCCTCCCCCCTCTAATTGTAGTAGGGGGCAGATTCTAGGGTTCCCTGATCTTCCGGCTGCCCTGGCATCTCCCAGCACCCCCGCCCGGCTTTAAACCCACCATTATTCCCACTACACCCCCCTCCCCCAGCACTACCACAAAACCACCCTCTTCCTGTCCAGGCCCAGCCTAGGCCAGCCTCTGCCCCAGCAGAGAAACAAACAAACAAACAACTCCCCCGCCCCCCATCAGCCAACCTGAGCTGCCCTGCAGCCGCTGGGGATTTCAGGGACACAGGTGGGTGGCAGGGAGCTGGGGGTGGGGGGTGGGGGTGCGCCTGTGTGTGTGTGTGTGTGTGTGTCTGTGTGTGTGTGTGTGTGTGTGTGTCTGTGTGGGGAACAGTTTAAATGGGAGCAGGAAGTTTTGTGTCTCAACTCAGATGGAGCGAGCCAGCTTCCCCTCCCCCCCCCCCCCGCAACTCCCTGCCTCCCACCCCGCTTGGGTGCGATCCGTGTGTGTGTGATGCAGTCCGCGGAGGTGCGTGTGTGAGACTGGCGACACCTCTCCTCTCGTTCAGCCCGCGGGGCGTGCGGCTCACTCCGAGTGGCTCTTTCCATAGCAGCCCCCCATCTCCAGACCCCCAGGCTGGGGGGCTCCTTACCTGCGTCCTGGGCCGGCAGCTGCTGCTCCCTGAAGTGCCCGTAGGGCCGGTAGGAGGCGCTGTAGGGGTACTCGGCCTTGGGGGGGTACGTCCCGGCCCCCGCCATCCCGCCGAGGCCGAACTGGGGGTGGTAGGAGTAGGGGCCGGCCGGCTGGCCGTAGGGCTGGCCGGAGTAGTAGTCGGGCTGGCTGTAGTAGCCCAGGTCGGTGAGCGAGGACTCGGGCAAGGTGGGGGAGTCCTTGGAGGCGGCATGGCAGCTCAGCGAGCCCGACAGGTCGGTCAGGATGCTGCTGAGCTTCTTGTCGTAGGAGCCGCTCATGGTGCCGCTGGCAGGGGCCGCGGGACCCCGCTCCCTTCCCGGCTGGAGCCGCTGGGGCTGGCGGTGGGTCTCTCGTCCTCCCCGAGGGGGCCGGGCGCTCCCTGCTCCCCCCTCCGCCGGGCCACTGGCGCTGGGCGGGCGGCGGCGGCGGCGGCTGCTGCTTTGCTGCCAGGAGGCGACTGAGCAAAACTCCCCTGCCCAGCCAGGCTGCTTCAAGCCTTTAATTATGGTGCAGGGCAGGGTGGCTGCTGCAAGCCGATTGGCTCCAGAAATATTGCCTGGGAGGCAAAACCGACTCCTCTTCGCTTCCCCCTTCTTCTTTTTGAACAACAAAGAGTGGGGGAAAAGACAGAAAGTGAGGGAGCTCCCAGGCCCCCGCCTGCTCCGCACCCCTGCAGGGAGAGGGGCAGCTGCCAGGCCCAGCCCCAGATCTTAGGCGGGGGCCCTGGGGAGAGTGTTTATAGGGGTGTAAGTGCCTGGGGGTCCACGGAGGGGTGTGAGCGGGGGGGAGGGTTCTCGGAGCGTGTGTAAGAGCCTGTGTGTGCTTGTGCCCGGGGGTGGCTGTGGGGTGTTTGTGGCTAAGGCTTGGGGTAGGTCTGTGGGAGGAGAGGCTGTCTGAAGTCACCTGTAAGGGCCTGGGTAGCTCTGGGGTGTCTCGCACAGGTTTGGGGGGTGTTGTGCCAGGGTTGCTAAGAGTAACTCTCTGCCCGAGGTGTCCTTAGTTAACTCCATGGGAGTCTTCGTTCCCCCCACCCCAACACGTCTGTGTTTCTAATAGCGCAAGCCTGGCCAAGTGGCCCTGTGTCACTCTGGGTGCATTCGCCCCCGGCTCCGGCGCTGCGTTCGCCCCCGGCTCCGGCGCTGCGTTCGTCCCCGGCTCCGGTGCTGCGTTCGCCCCCGGCTCCGGCGCTGCGTTCGTCCCCGGCTCCGGCGCTGCGTTCGCCCCCGGCTCCGGCGCTGCGTTCGCCCCCGGCTCTGGTTTGCTGCTCTCACGAAACCCTCTGCCCCTGGAGTTCTTTCGCCCAGGCCGGCCAGGCCCTGCCACTAGCCTGTAGCGTGTGTGATTGGCAGGAACTCTGCCTCCCCCTCTCCTGCTGCTCCTAGGTTTGTGATCATTTGGTCTCCCTAATTTGGCATCTGAATGTTCATTTTCCCCCTCCAAAGGGAGAGCAACCAGTGAGCATCACTAAAGCCGCCACTGGGCCCTGCTTTGAATGGGCCATATTCCTCCTATAACGCCCTGGCCAGCCAGGGGCACACTCGTTTTGCAGTCTGAACTCCTGGGGGAGCCCTTGCACACCCCCTCTGGAAAAGGGGAGGGGTGTAATGAATGTGTTTCTCTGTGAATTCATGTCTTTGTTTTGTCATGTGCCTCCCCCCTCCGAAAGGGGGGAGGGGGAGAAAGACGGATTAGGAAACTCAGCTTTTATTTCTCTCCCCATTTTCTCTTCCACGTCCTTTGTTCTCTTCCCTCGTCCGTCTGATCGCACAGCGGTGCAGGGGACAGCTCCTTTCGCCTCTTTCCTAAGTCTCTACCTGGGTTTTCCCAAGAGCCAAGCTCCCCTCTTCCTGCGCCAGCCTGCCCGCCCTTCCCGGTCCTGGGATCGGAGGCTGCAAAAAGACACCGAGGCCTGGGATGCAAAGTGCAATTTCGCCGCCTGCCGGGCAGTCTGAGGCACTGCAGGATCTGTGGTCGTTCTCCTGGGAGGCGGGCCAGTGTATTTGTGCTGGATTCAAACTCACCCGTGCCTCAGCCTGGCTTTTAAAAGCTAAACATGTGGCACAGGCCCCCAGTGAGTAGAAGCCTGCAGATCGGTGGATCTCCGCGGACGATGCGGGTAGCTGCGGCTCATGTTTGCGGATGCAGATACAAAGTTTGTATCTAGAACCCTGCAGACTTGCAGCTGTCTGCTCTCTCTCCGTGGGTGTCAGTGCCGATACCCACACCTCCTTTTTGCAGATACAAATTCTGTATCCGCGCAAGGCGCTACAAGTGAGGGATGCATCCCACCAGAAAGCAACAGAGGAGGGGTCCTACGGGGGTAGGATTTTGTTCTCCCTCCCACCGTAAATCGGCATACTCCCAGGTTCCAGGTTGGTATTGAACAAGCGGGGAGATGGGAATAGAAAAGACTCCAGATGAAGATGGCAACCTGGGCGTGGCGTGGAAGTGAGGAGGTGTCTGCGTTATGATCTAGAGGAGGGGCCCTCAACCATTTTCCTTCCGAGCCCTCTACTCCACAACACACTAAAAATCCCATGGCTCCCCCACGCCTCAACAACTGTTCTTCTGCGTATCCAGTGGCATTAGGGCCCTTCATGGGGAGACTCAGGTTTTGACTTTCTGCCCTGGGCCCCAGTGAATTTAAGGCTGGCCACGCTCTGCTTGTGGCCCCTGATTAAGAAGCACTGGTATACGGCTACCCCCATGGAGAAGAGATGACGGAGAGCAGCGGACAGAGGCATAAGGAGAACCTCCGGCTGGAAGTTGGAGCGAGCCAGCCTTGGACTAGAGATAAAGCGGGTCCCATTAACGGTGTCATTGACCATTTGGAACAACTTGTCTCGGAACACGGTGGGTTTTCCGTGTTTAAATGGAGCCTGGCTCTCTTTCTAAACAACGCGGGGGCCTGGCAGAATGCAATTTTTCCTTTTGATAACTTCGACGGCTAATACCAATGTTTGTTTTTAAGCATTTTAAAAAATCCGATCTATTTACATTTTCACAGCTGGGAGAAATTACAGGGTTTAATCATTTTTCTGGTCAATTTAAATGTTCACAGTCGCAGGTAATTACCAAAGGCGGGGGTCAAACAAGGTGGGGGGAGACAGTGCAATTCGGAAAGTTAAAGCTTTGTCACCATTAAACCAGCATCGAAATATACAAAGTGAATACCCTTACATCCCGAGTAAGTTCTCAGCAGAGTTTTTCTTACTTTGCCTGCTGTACATTGCAATCCATTAGCATCTTCAGTCCGTGTGGATACAGTGAGGGACGCAGCCCGAGTGCCTCCTGGCCAGCAATGTGCCATAGGTCGAAGGGCTGCTAGGATCTTGATGCCGGAATTCCAGGGCCTGTGATGCTAACGGGTCGCACGGTTCCCGTACAAATAGGCCTGGTTGGACCGGAAACACTTTCCTTTGTATTCCAGCTTCTACCACCGTCCGACTTTCTCTCAGGACAGCGGCCGTTCAGTTTTCCAGGCTCGCAGGCCTGTGTGTGCGGCCGGCGGCGGCATCGACAGCTGCCCCCTCTCCCCCCCACCGCATATCACATCTTTTATTACTACAGCAAGGTAGTAACAAACCCCAGCCAGGCCAAGTGGCAACCCTGCAGGTACCTGTCCCCACCTAGAGATGCCGAAGGGCCTCACAGGCCTAAGACACGAGTCTCTTAACGTGTGATGAAAGGGACCCCCCCTCGGAACAATGGACTGGTCAGGCCGAGAAAGGGACCAGGTGGACCCAGTTCCAAAGGGGGGGGTGCGGCCCAGGCCCGCAGTGCTGAGAGGGGGTGGGCAGTGGAGGGCGGGCGGCGTAGGCCTGCGTGCAGAGACCGGGGCAGGCGGTGGGCATGGGCACACATGCACTGAGTGGCACAGTACCCAGCCCTGGGCTGGCAGAGGCTAAAAGTGCCAAGCGCCCGGGGCTGAGACAGGAGGAAGAAATGAGCCCGGGCAAACTCGGTGCCTGGCACAAGCTCACAAGCCATGAGCGTGGCTGGGGGGAGGGATGAGACACCGCGCCCGAGATGGACAGAGAAGTCCAAGCTTCTTGGAACTCGTGTCTTTGCCACGAAGTGTTCTCCGTCAGGGACAATCCCTCGCGGGTCGCTCCGCTGAGCCGCACCCTCTCCCTGGACCTAGGTGCGGTGTGGGGGTTGGGTCTCTGCATCCGTCTCCGCTCTCTGTCCGCGTCTGCCTCCGGCAGGGGCTGTGGGTGGAGCAATGCCTCTGGGCTGTGCCAGGGTGGAAGGCAGGAGCCCTGGGGCCATGGGCAGGGCTGGCGTGTGCCACCCACCACAGGCGCAATTAAAACTGGGAAGGCCCTTCCTCACCTGGGCCAGAGCGGAAAGGCCAAGCAGCAGGGCGTGGGGCAGGAAAGCCACGTGCCAGGCAGGGCCCTGGGATGCAGCACAGAAGGGCCCCGGTGGCCCCGGACGCCTGGCCTGATCCCACCCGGGACTGCTCGCGGACGCCCGACTCAGCGACACAATGGGAGTGTGATGCAGCTTCCCCCGTGCCAGGGTTTGCACGGTGAGAGGACGAACAACCCCAGCAGGGCCCGAGCCCTGGGCAAGGACCAGCAGCCTGATCCTGCCTCCGCTGCTGTAACCCGCAGGGCTCTGTGACCACTGGAGCCACGGCCGATTCCCACCAGCTGGGAGGGGTCTGGCCCCATGGACTTCAGTGGGGCCCCGTCCCACTGAGTTCACTGGCGTGCAGCCGTTCTCTCCGCCTGGGGATCTGGCCCACGACGCCCCCTGAATTCCTCTCTCCAAGCCGCTGCTGCTGCTATTCCTCTGTTCCTGCTGGGGACAGGGATCTCTGGGCTGGGAGACTCTCCCTCCCGTGCCCCAGCTGCCAGGCACCAGGGAAGTCCCGGGGTGGGGCAGGGCTGAGGGGCTGCCCGCAAGAACCCCAGGCACGGGCCTGCCTGGCTGGGTCCCTGCCTTCTGCCACGTGTGCTGCCTGGCAGTGGGGATGGGGGGATCCCTGGGGATGGGCAGGCCGGGGCAGGCATCCGTCTGCCTGACTTTTTTCTGGGCCTTGCTCGGGGAGCCAGCTCCATCTAGTGTCCTCTTGGTGCCAAACAAGCCACCGGCCTGGCGGGACGGCCCAGCTGCCACCTCCCTGCTCCGAGCCTCCAGGCCTGGACTGTCTCGCCAGCAGGGCCGTTCCCACGCAGTCGCCTTTCCCCGAGGTCTGGCTGCTCCAGGCCGAGGGCGGGCGCGGGGGGTTCAGAAGCCCCGTGAGTGAGGAGCTGTCAGGTGGGGGTGGGGAGAGAGACGGGCTTTCAAACCCACCAGGCTGCCCAGGTGGGGGGGCTCTGGTTTGAGAATCGGCCCCAGGGCCAGGCTAGGTTTTAATGTCCCCAGAAGGCCTGGCTCAGCCACTGCTTTTAGAGGCCTCAAAGGCCCCAGCCGTTCTCGTCTGCCCCGCTCCATCTCCCAGCTGCGCCCATCATTGTGGTGTCTGGGCACCCGGTGGCTACAGGAATGGGTGTCTCTGTGACAGCCTGGGCTCCATCGTCCCAGGCTGGGGAAAGAGACAGACCTCCCGCCACCGGCTCATGGGCTAAACCAGTGCCCCCAGCAGGAGATCCTGGAGCCTCTGACAGGATCCTGACTGGTTTGGCTGGGAGACCATCAAGTGCCCACCCTTCAGCTCCCCTCTCCCCACTGCTGTGCTGCTCCTGCCCTCTGCCTCCCCCCCGGAGTCTCCTGCTGGCTGTGCAGGGTGGGGAGGCAGAAGAGGGGAATGCTGATGTCAGCAAGTACCCCTGTACCCCATCTCCAGCGAGGGAGCAGGGCGGGGCCTTGCAGAACGGGGGGCTGGAGGTGGGGCAAGGATATTTGGGTTTAAGAGAGATCCTGGACTGACTGACCTTGAAAACGTGACCCTGTGCTTAGGAAGGTTGGAGACCCCTGGTCTAAACAGACAAAGGTTGCGGGGGGCAGGGGAAGGGGAGCGAATACAAGGTACAAGCAAAGGGCCAGGTCATGCATGGTGCTGAGTGCCCTCCAGGCCCAAAGGTTCTGGAAAAATGTGGGGTGCTAAGAGCCACTGACAGGACAAAGACTTGGCCTTAGGGGCGAGTGTATTGAAGAGGGGCAGTTTGGGGTACAGAAAAGGGGATGCGGAGCTGGAAACGAGTGAAGCGATGTCTGGATGACGAGGTTTTATCGGAAAGAGGAACGCAGATTGTGCTCCGCAATTCTACCTTTTTCTGACAGTTTTGTTGGAAGAGGCTTTCCTGAAATTTGGCCTGTCTACACTGGTTCAAATTTCGGAAAAACTCCTCTTTCGGAAGATCCCTTCTTCCTTGTGGAATACAGGGGCTTCCGAAAGAGCACGTCTGCTCTTCCCCCAAAATACCAGAAGAACAGACGCGTTCCCTGGATGCGGCGCAGTTTTGCTGGGATACCTCTGGTATCCCGGAAACCCCCCATAATGTAGACACAGCCTGAGATGCACTGGGCGATCCAAGCAACTGGCGCAAACAGAGGAGGGAGGGAGGGATGTGTCAGAGGATTATGGTGGGAAGAGCAGGTTTCAATCGTGTGATTTGTGGGGGGAAGAACTTTTAAAAAACAAATGAAAAACGATCCAGTCCCACAACCAAGCATGTGTGATTTTCAAGGAGGTTTTTTCCATTTCTAGGGTTGCGCTTTTCTTAGTCGTCCTTTGCACATCGTCCTTTTCCCTTTGAAACTGAAAAGCGGAGGATGGGAGAGCAAAGAACAAGAAAAAAGGAAAAGAAAGGGGAAAATAAATGAGAATTGTCTTGGAGAGGGACAAACCATCCGTCACTTCAAACTCTGCCACATAAACTTGCCAACATAGCAACGTAGCAACCCTCTCCCCAGGCATTTACCCATTTTCCCGTCAGCTCTAAGAGTGGGACGGAACTCAAAGTTCACACACTCGGTCTGTTATCCCACCAGGGAACCGCAGCCCCTCTGGGGCTAAATTAATTGACTACGGCACTGTCTTTAGGGAGCCGTCCTGCATCTATCAGTAGGAAGCCACAGCAACCACGGGGTGGCAGTAAAAAGAACGCTTTGCACTTCCATAAATCGCCTCATCTGAAAGATTTACAGACTTGAATCCTCCAGCTGCCCCCTTGCAGTGGGTCTGAATGGCACAGTGGGGGCAGCCCAGAGAGAGGAGGTAGCTTGCCCACAGCAAGTTCGCAGCAAACCAGGGATTAGAAGCGAGGAATCCTGGCTCCTAATTTAATCACAAAATCATCCTTCCTCAACGGCAAAGAAAACCTGTGAATTGACAAGGGGAGGATGAATGGAGCCAAAGGTTCAAGAAAAGTCCCTTAGTGGCAGGATTGGAGGAGAGAAAATCGTAGAATCCTGAACACTGGAACTGGAAGGGACCTCGAGAGTCATCGTGTCCAATCCCCTGCCCTCACGGCCGGGCCCAGCACCACCTAGACCAGGGGTCTCCAACCTTTTTAACCCCCAGGTCACTTTTTCAATGTGAGTGCAATGTAAGATCTCCCTCAAACCGAAATCCCCTGGCCCCACTTCCTTCCCACCCCTTCTCCGAGGCCTCGCCCTGCTCAATCCATCTCCCTTCCTTCCCCACGCTCGCTCACTTGCACCAGGCTGGGGCAAGGGGCTGGGTGCCGGAGGGGGTTCAGGGCTGGGACGGGTTCAGGAAGCAGGCTCTGGCTGGGCATCATTGAACTGAGATGGCTTCCGGGTGCTGGAGCAGTGGAGTTAAGGCAGCTCACCGCTGCCCTGGCCCTGCACCGCTCCTGTATATGCTACTGTACCTGCTTTCAGCAGTGGCTCCATGGCACCACATCTACAGGCACTGAGCCCACAGTTCTACTGGCCACGGTTCCCCATTACTGACAATGGGAGCTGCAGGAGCGGTATCTGCAGGCAAGGACAGCGTGTGGAGAGCCCCTGCTCCGCCTCTCTCAGGGGCTGCAGGGACACGCCAGCCACGGCCAGGAGCAGCGGTTACCACGGGGATGATTACTGCAGCCACGCCAGGTTAGGCACGTTAGAACCCACCACTCAAAGAACGAAATGCAAGTGAGAGAGGAATGAAAAGGATGAAATGCACAGGCCAGTCAGACCCCCAAACTAACCCACTTTGCAAGCAGTAAAAGTAGTAACAGCAACCCTCCCCCCCCCCGCCCCCGGGTGCATTGGGTCGGGAGATGAGAGGGAAGGACAGTGTGTGTTTGGGAGAGTGACAGAGACACAGTGTGAGAGTGACAGAGATTTGCATTGACAAGCCCCCTCCATCCCCTTGTCTGTGTGGAGCCGGGGTACGGGGGGGGGGGGAGAAGGACACCCTGACATCAGCGCCCTCCTCTCCCCCCACCCTGCACAGCAAGCAGGAGGCTCCCGGGGGGCAGCCCCAAGGCAGAGGGAGGGAGCAGAATGCCAGAGGGTGGAGGGTGACTGAAGTGCCCGCACTTGGTAGCTTTCCTGGCCAAACCAGTCGGGATCACCTGGCAGAGGCTCCGAAATCTACTGGTAGATCCTGATCTAGCGGTTGGTGACCACTGATCTAGATCATCCCTGGTAGATGCCCATCTACCCTGCCCTTCAATATCTCCAGGGATGGAGATTCCACAACCCCGCTGGGCAACTCATCCATGTTTCACCACCCTGTCCGTTAGGAAGTTTTTCTAATGTCCAACTTGAACCTCCCTGGCTGCAGTTTAAGCCCCATTGCTTCTTGTCCTGCCCTCAGAGGCCCAGGAACAACAATTTCCCCCCCTCCTCCTTGTAACACCCTTTTAGATACTTGAAAACCCCTCTCACGTCCCCTCTCAGTCTTCTCTTTTCTAAACTAAACAAGCCCAGTTCTTTCAGTCTCCCCTCAGAGCTCATGTTCTCTAGACCTTTCATCATTCTCGTTGCTCTTCTCTGGACCCTCTCCAATTTCTCCACATCTTTCTTGAAATGCGGTGCCCAGAACTGGACACAAGACTCCAGCTGAGGACTAACCAGCACAGAGCAGAGCGAAAGAATGACTTCTCGTGTCTTGCTCACAACACTCCTGTTAATGCAGCCCAGAATCATGTTTGCTTTCTTTGCAGCAGCATCACACTGTTGACTCATATTCAGCTTGTGGTCCACTATGACCCCTAGATCCCTTTCTGCTGTGCTCCTTCCTAGACAGTTGCTTCAGACAGAAAGTTCAAGGGAAAGTGTCAGGTAGATTTATGTGATAGAGGCAACATGACTTAATGAATGAAGCAGGAGACTGGGGGTCTGGATTCTAACCCTAACCCTGATTCTGCCACTGGCCTACTGGAAGACCTCAGGCAAACTGCTTCACCGCCCCATGCCTCAGTTTCCCCGTCTGTATAACTGGGAGAATGATATTGCCCTTCTGGGTAAAACCTGTGATATCTACTGTGGAGAAGTGCTCTGTAAAAGGCAGGCAGAGTGGTCGTTAATTATGTTTATTTGCATTGGAGTTGCAGTTCTGGCCTTACAGAGGTTCTGGGGTTGCTTGTATCAGGTAGAGCACAAACACAGGGGAAGGCTCAGCCACCTTGAGGATCCTGTTGCTGAATTTTAAGGAGTGTTTGGTTGACTCGATTTCTCCCTTTTACACCTGCATTCACAGCAGTGGCTCCTGGCACCTGTAAGAGCCAGTCCCAGGCAAGACTGGCCAAGCCAGTGGGAGCGGCACGGAGCCAAAAGGGAGCCTGAATATAGCCCTGCTTGTCTTGGAGGAAATGACTCAGGCCGGCCTGGCTCAGGACAGCTCCGGATGGCTTGGCTGGGGTGGGGGGACGCTGCGGGGACCAGCTCCTTCCTGGCTGCAGAGCAGAGCGCGAAGATGGGCTGTGGGAACGCTTTGGAGGAGCGTGTCGTGTGGACAGGCTGGGGCAGCTTCGGCTGCCAGGCAGGGAAGGGCTCCAGGCCCTGTCTGTTGTGGTTGCGGTTGCTGTTGCTGTTGCTGTTGCTGTCTCAGGCGCTCACGCACTTTGTCCCCTGGAGTTATCGATTGCAGGTGTGACAAAAAGCTGCATTGTGGTCAATGCGTCTTACAAAGACTTCCTGCCCGGGGCGGGGGGAGGACAGCGCAGCCTCCTAGGCTATGAGGTGACCTCAGCAGCCAAGCAGAACAGCATGTACTCGGCGGATCCGCCGTGCAGTGAATGGCTCCTCAGCCGGGGCCGGGGCACAGAACGTCCCTCATGGGATGGGTTTCCTGAGGCTGGCTGGGGTCACAGGGAGGTAGAGGCTGCTACTAACATAAGAGCATAAGAGCGGCCAGGCGGGGTCAGACCAAAGGCCCACCTCGCCCAGTGTCCTGTCTGCCCACAGCGGCCAAGGCCAGGTGCCCCAGAGGGAGGGAACAGAACAGGGAATCATCAAGCGATCCCTCCCCTTTAGCCCATTCCCAGCCTCTACAAACAGGCTAGAGACACCATCTCTACCCACCCTGGCTAATCGCCACTGATGGGCCTGTCCTCCATGAATTTATCTAGCTCGTTTTTTAACTCTGTTAGGCTGTGTCTAGACTACATGCCTCTGTCGGCAGAGCCATGTAGATTAGACAGATCAGCAAAGGCAAATGAAGCCGCGATTTAAATGATCGCGGCTTCATTTACATTTACATGGCTGCCGCGCTGAGCCGACAAACAGCTGATCAGGTGTTTGTCCGCTCAGCGCGCTAGTCTGGACACTCCCCTGCCGACATCAAAGCCCTTTGTCGGCAGCCCCGGTAAACCTCATTCCACGAGGAATAACGGGGCTGCCGACAAAGGGCTTTGATGTCGACAGGGGGAACATCCAGACTAGCGCGCTGAGCGGACAAACAGATGATCAGCTGTTTGTCGGCTCAGCGCGGTAGCCATGTAAATGTAAATGAAGCCGCGATCATTTAAATCGCGGCTTCATTTGCCTTTGCTGAACAAACAAATCTACATGCCTCTGCCAACAGAGGCATGTAGTTTAGATGTACCCTTAAAGTCCTGGCCTTCACAACATCCTCTGGCAAGGAGTTCCACAGGTTGATTATGCGCTGTATGAAGGAAAACTTTGTTTTAAACCTGCTACCTATGAATTTCATTTGGTGACCCCTAATTCCTATGGGAACAAGTAAACAACTTTTCCTTATTTGCTTTCTCCACTCCAGTCATGATTTTATAGACCTCTATCATATCCCCCCTTTGTCTCCACTTTTCTAGGCTGAAAAGTCCCAGTATTTTTAATCTCTCGTCATATGGCAACTGTTCCAAACCTCTCATTATTTTTGTTGCCATTTTCTGAACTTTTTCCGATGCCAACACATCTTTTTTGAGATGAGGTAGGCACAGTTGTACACGGTATTCAAGATGTGGGCAAACCACGGATTTATACAGAAGCAGTAAGATATTTTCTGTCTTATTCTCTATCCCTTTCCTAGCGATTTCTAACATTCTCTTTGCTCTTTTGCCTGCCGCTGCACAGTGAGTGGATGTTTTCAGAGAACTACCCACAAGGACGCCGAGATCTCCCTTGAGTAGTTGCAGCCTCCCATCATTTAGTAGGTAGAGCTGGGAGGCTGTTTTCCAACGGGCGTTACTTGGCATTTATCAGCACTGATTTTTACCCACCATTGTGTTGCCACTCACCTCATTTGCAAGGTCCTTTTGAAGCCTTCGCAGGCTGCTTTGTTCTTACCTGCCTGGAGCAGTTCGGTATCATCTGCACCTACTTGGCCGCTCTCTAGAGCAGGGAATCAGAGCTGAAATCTTGGGGGCCAGGGCTGTTCCCACCCCACAACTCGCAGGACAACGAGTTTAGTCCAGGTATCTTCACAATACCAGACTGCTGATCTGACGGGTGCCCTCCAGTCCCCAGCGGGGGGACCATTTGACCCCCCAGAGCTAGCGTGAGTGTGTCTGCCAGCTGGACACTTGGCACTAAGGAGCCGTAACACAGGACCCTGACACACCCTGCCTCACGGTGACGAGAACGGAGTCTGGCTCCTCCAGTGCAGCTCCCGAGCCGGCTGTCGGCTTCTCTCCCAGGCCAGGTCCCTGCGGTGCTGTTTGCAGCCTGGCCGACCTGCCCTTGGGCAGGGGCTGTCTCGGGGCTCCCCCCCCCCCCCAGGATCCAGGGTGCACATGGAACGATAGCGCACGTGCGGTGACCCTGGCGTGGGCCGGGCCCTGCAGCTCAGTGCTCGCCTGCTGATGGATTTACAAGGTTTAGCCGTACCAGGCTGCAGCTGCTCAGCTCTTGGCGTTGCTGGCTGCTCCTGGCGCCGGTAGCGTAACTACCCGAGAGGGATCCAGGTGCTGGCTCCAGATTTCTGCAGCCAGATGCATTCCCAGCCCTGAAGCTGGGAATCCCTGGGCCGGGCTTTCCCCGGCAATGCTGCGCAGAACCCACAGCTGGGGCGGGGGCTATAAATCACCAGGGTGCTCCAGGGTGGCTCAGAGATGTAGAGGCTGGAAGAGAGTCTAGTCTGGCCAGCTGCGGCTCACAGCCCCTGGCCTGCCCTGTGTAGCCTCTCCAGCAGCCCAGGGCGCCACGTAGAGCCACCCCCAGGCTGCTCCAGGTTACTGCGCTCTCGCCCCGCCACGCCCCCCACTGAGGGCAGCACATGCAGCTGAGGGGCAGGGGGGTCTGACGCTGCGCCCCCCACTGAGGGCAGCACATGGGGCAGGGGGGTCTGACGCTGGCCTGCCCTGCCCAGGCGCGTTCCCCGGCGGGTGGAAGCAGTGCACTGGCTCTCCAGCAGCATGCGGGCCGGAGCCTGCAGCCTTCACCTGTTCTGGGAGCATCCCTGGATTTGACAGCAGCCAGGGCCCGGGGCTGCCGGATCGGGCCCTTTGGTGTGTCTGTCCCTGGAATAAGCCTGGGTCTGACCGGCTCTCTGCTCAATCACAGCTGGGGTCCAGCAGGCCGGGAGAGGCTGGGTATTCCGGCCGGGCCCCTTTGCTGCTGTGTGGACCAGCCCCTTGAGCCGGCGCTGGGGGGACGTCCCCCCTTGCCTGGGCAGTGGCATCAGGTGGGACGGGCAGCTGCACGGCCTCCGACGGGCTCGGTGGGAGTGGGCCGCTTATCAGCCCATCGCATTCCTGGCGTGCCTCCCCGTGCGGGGGAGGGGAGGCACCCGCTTCAGGCGTATTTTTAAATGCTCTTTAATATCCTGTGCTGTCTGCTGGCGGCTCTCCGGCCCCGCCAGGCCGTGCCACGCAGCCCTCGGCGCACACAGGAGCCCGGCACGCTGCCGCCAGCACCCTGCACTGGTGCCTGCCACGAGCTGGGGGTGACTCAGTTCTGGGGGGCAGGGCTAGGGAGAGGCTCTTAAAGGGGGCTGATTCTTAGCAAGCTCTGAGCACCTGCTCCCTGAAAAGCAGGGCAGGGCCCTTTGAAGGCACCAATGCGTGGGCCCACCTGAGACATTCATTGCTTCTGAAAATCGTGGTGACTTCCTAACTGCCTGGGAACAGCATCCTGGGTCTTCATTTGGCCCGTGTCAAAAGCTGGAGTCTCACTGGCTAGACTGGAGAGGAGAAGCCCTTACTACCCACTGCCTGCCCTGGCCGGGGCTGCCGCGCGTCTGCCTTGCAGGCCGTGGGAGATTGCAATGGGAAATGCCCCCTAAGCAGGGTGCAAACCGGCGGTTAGTCATCTGCGCTCTCAAATCCCACTGACCGTCCCAGGCCTTTGCCACGGGATGGGGCCTTCCCAAGCGTCTCGGCTGGACCACCTGCTGGGGGCTGATTTTCAGTTGCCTCACGGCCCAGGTTGGGGCTCAGGACCCTGTAGTGCCAGGCGCCGGGCGCCCACGTAGCAAAAAGATAGTTCCAGCTCCGCCACTGACTTGCCATGAGGCCCTGGGGGGAGCCATGTCCCCCGCCCATTTGGCTTCAGTACTGAGTCACTTGACTGCGGCTGTCGTCCCTTTGCCCAGCAGGGACCCGGGCCGTGCAGACCTGGTGCACAAAGGGGGCACAGGAGAGGCTTATTTGAAAAGTGCTTTCAGCCCCTGAGACTGGAGGAGACAACAGCCGTGTGCCCTGGAAGCCGGGTGTTTCAGCAGCCGCTCAGGAGAGAGGCAAAGGCCACCCAGCTGATCAGCAGAGGGCCCACAGCTGGATTTTGTTTTTGCGGGTGGTGCCCATTTGCACCTGCCTCGGTGCACAGGACAAAATTTATTCCGCAAGTGGATGGGAAAGCTCAGGGCGCGAGAGAAGGCGGCAGCGTGCCCTAGGGCCCTAGGGTTGGAGGGACCCGCGCGGCAAGGGCGAGGCCAGGATCACCGACCCGCTCAGCTGGGACGATGGGACGGGGCAGCTCTCAGCGCTGCTCTTGCAGGAGCTACATTTCCCTCCAACCCCCTTGCCAGAGATCTCTGCGCTCCAGGCTTCTTTGACAGGACGGGGCCTGCCAGCTCCCTCCTGCCCCGACACGTCTGGGGCTGGGGCGGGAGCTACTCCCTGGGGGGGAGGGGAGAGCACAGGGAGGTGGACCAAACTGCCACCAACTAGCTGCGTTGGGCCCCGTGGGCCTGATTCTGTTCTCCCTCGGGCTGGCTCCAAAGCCCCCTGGCGCCAGTGCCAGAGTCCCGCTGAGTCCCCCTCGGGCAGCACGGGGCCCACGGCTGATCCGTCAGGCTGGGAGCACAGGCAAGAGGCCAGGCAAGCGGGACAGAGCGGAGGGAGCCGGCTGCTGCCTGGCTCCAGTGGCCCGGGAAATGCAGGGCCCTCGCCCCGCCCCAGCCTCGCTCTGAGTCACTGTGGGGCCGCAGGTAAACCCAGACCTGGCCCTGGCTGACTCAGGGGCCCGAGGTCCTTCCTGCAGGGAGCCTGGTTGACTCAGCTGGGGCCTAGCTACTCAGTAGCCAGGGCTTCCGGCTCCCTGGCATCTCGGTTCTGCCCCCGCCTCAGGGATCCCCTCTGGGTCCCTCGTAGGCTCCAGGCTGGGACGGACCAAGCGCACAGGCAGCCGGCTGGCAGCTTGGAGCCAGCGTGGCGAGGATGCTGGCAAGAGCGAGGGGAAAGCTGGGGCAGTCACTGTCCCCGCCGTGTCCCTGGCTCTCCCCGTCTCGGAAGGGGGGACCCCAGGCGCTCCTCTCGGCTTCTTGCCTCCTCCCGGTGCCATCCAGCCTGCTTCCTACACCCCCCGGGCTGGGCCCAGCCGCCTGCTTGCTGAGCAGGACGGACCCCGGCACGCGCTCAGCGGGAGCTTTCTTGCCCCCCGTTGCAGCCGAGGGCCCCAGGGGCGAGGGGCAGGAGACCTGGAGGTGACAGTTCAGCGATGAGCCGCTCGTTATCCTCTGGGGCAGGGGAGGGGGGAGGGGGACGCGCGCTCCCCTAGCAGAGCGATCCGGGGGCCGTTTTCACCCTCTCAGGCCGGTAAAAGGGCTGGAGGGGCCCGGCTGGAGGCCAGGGTGTGGCCGGGACGCCCCTCACTGGCTGTTCTCTGCAGGGTCTGCGATGCCTCGGCACCAGGGAGCACAAAGCTGCCCCCTCCAGCCCTCTCCCAGGGCAGCAGCTGCGCAGGTGAGACTTGGGCCCTGAATCTCAGCAAACTCGCCGCACGCCCCCCGGAGGTGCTCAAACCAGCCCTGGCCTGGGACGGGCTTTCTGGCCTTTCCCCTCCCAGGAGGGGTCAAAATCAGCAGAACCTCGGCGCGACCTTAACTCTGCCCCATGCCACACACCCGCTGCTGCGGGGGGTGCAGGGATCACAGCACCACAGGCTCGCCTCAGGAGGGCTCTGGCAGGTCGCTAGTTAATGCAGCAGCAGCGCCGTGGCTCTGGTTTCACTGCCTGCTCCCCTCGGTGCTTCCCGTCGCCCATCCCCGTCTTCCTCGCATCCGGCACCCCCTCCCCCAAGGGAAAGGAGCTGGTCTCTCCCCAGGAACACAGCCCAGAGAGGCTGCCGCTGGAAATATCCTCTGCAGATGAGCCGGGATAAGGAAGAGGAGCTGGGAGCGATGCCAGGAGGGGCACTGGGGCAGGATTCCCACAGGCTGGGAAGGTCTCTCCGTTCCCAGCTCCCGTGCCAGGGAAGCGAGTGGGACCCGGATCTCCCCCGTGGGATCGCTGCCGGGCTGTTTGCTCGGCGGGCCCACAGGGCTGCTGAAAAACAAGCAAAGCTCCATTCGCTAGAACTAAATCCCCCTGCAGCCGGGGCTTCCGCAGCGCTTCGGGGCCGCTGGGCTCCTCCTGCCGGGAGCAGAACGTGCCTGGGCTCCCCGCGAGTGCCAGCAGGCCTAGCAGGCCCGTCGGTCCTCGGGCAAAGGAGGGGGAGGGGGCCACAAGCCACCACCTGCTTCCGCTAGCCAGCGAGTGCATGAAGGAGGCGGGGTCCTGCAGACGCTTCCCCCGGGGCCCGCTTCACGGATGGCATCACCTGACCCTAGTTCTGCCCAGGCCTTGGTCCCTGCGTGCCCGGCTTCCACCCGCCTCCCGCAGCTGATCGCAGTAGGAGCGAGTGAGGCCTTTGGAAAGCCAAAGGGTCCTTCCCTGGAACCCAACATCGCCGGGACGCCACCCGCCCCGGCCCAGGCTGGCCAGGACAACGGGCTTCTCTCGGCCGCGGCTCCGCCTAAGATTTTGTTCTCATGGATGTAAACAGGCGGCCCATTTCCCTCCAAGCGGGGGGGGGGGGGTCTTCTTTGTCTTCTACCTAGGGGACCCCTCCTCCCCGTTGTTGTGTCAGCTCAACTGCCCCCTCCCCCCCGTGCTGCTCCCTTGTCGAGCTCTCGCCCCGTTAGGACCATGTGCCCTGGTGGGTAAATGGACACCCGCTGGCGTGACACACAATGTGTCATTTACACCCAACAGAGGGGCACATGGAAAAAATATCTCCCGTCGGACAGGACAGAAAACCATCTTGTCACCAGTTTGGCTACAGCCTTTGCCATGTGGGGCCTGGCCTGGTGTCTGTCCTTCCCGTGGGGCCTGGCCTGGTGTCTGTTCTTCCCGTGGGGCCTGGCCTGGTGTCTGTCCTTCCCGTGGGACCCGGCCTGGTGTCTGTCCTTCCCGTGGGGCCCGGCCTGGTGTCTGTCCTTCTCATGGAGCTCGGCCTGGTGTCTGTCCTTCCCTTGGGGCCTGGCCTGGTGTCTGTCCTTCCCGTGGGACCCAGCCTGGTGTCTGTCCTTCCCGTGGGACCCGGCCTGGTGTCTGTCCTTCCCATGGAGCCGGCCTGGTGTCTGTCCTTCCCTTGGGGCCTGGCCTGGTGTCTGTCCTTCCCGTGGGACCCGGCCTGGTGTCTGTCCTTCCCATGGAGCCGGCCTGGTGTCTGTCCTTCCCGTGGGGCCCAGCCTGCTGTCTGTCCTTCCTGTGGGACCCGGCCTGGTGTCTGTCCTTCCCGTGGGGCCCGGCCTGGTGTCTGTCCTTCCCGTGGGGCCCGGCCTGGTGTCTGTCCTTCACGACGACATGAACAAGCCATGGGAACTCAGCTCTGGCTTGAGGCCCAAGGGGACCCTCTCGGGTGACCCGGAAAGCACAGGCCAGAACCGGGACACGCCTGTGACCTCCCGCCAGCCGGCGTGAAGGGAGTCTTGGCCCTCAGCCCCCAAGAGCTGCTGATCTTGCCCCTCCACCTCAAAGCAAATCCCTGCGTGTTCCGCGCCCCAGGGCCTGCCGGCTGAGCTTGGCTGGGGATGCTTTAGCCTTTTCCCAGCTGCTCTCATGAGTGGGGTCGCCTCTCCCGCCCAAGATGTGGGGTGCACCTGAGCTGGAAACTCCAGGGAGGGCTACAGCCAAGCCCCTGCATGGCAAATCCAGCCAGGTCTGGGCTGCGTCCCCAGAGGGAAACCAGGACAGTCTCCTCCCTCCCCTGCCCCCCCGCCCCCCCGTGCAGGACCAGGAACCCAAGCCCCTCCCACCATGCAGGCCCCCCTGTTCCAGGACCCCCGCACTGTAATCTGAGCCCCCCCACAGCCGCGCCCCTTGGCAGCCCTGGCCTCCAGGCACGGTGCTCACGCACTTCAGGAAGGGCGTCTCTTTCCCGGGGAATGAGGTCATGGAGGAGTTTGCTGGGGGGGGGGCGAAAAGGTGGGGTGCTTGGGGGGCACTGCCAGGCGGTTCCAGGCCCAAAGGGGGTGTGGAGGGATTGAGGCTGGATCCATTGCGGGGGGAGGGGAAGTGAGTCACTTTGCTACAGGCCCGGGAGTGCTGGGGGTCGGCTGGCGCAGGGAGAGGAAATGGGACGGGAGCCAGGGCAGGGCAGCGAGGTAGCGGCAGGATATGCAGGTGGCAGGGTGCCCACTGGTGCTGGCCCGCGCGGGCAGCTGGCTCTGATTGGCCAGTAACCCTCCTGCCAGAGCCCTGCAAGGATCCAAAGGCTGGAGGGGGATGTGTGTCCCTGCCTGCGACCTTTTGCAGTGCGGGGCTCGGGGGGCTGGGGGACCAGGCCTGTGGCTGCCACTGTCGGCAGACAGGACACTGGGCCGGACAGACCTTTGGTCTGGCCGCTCTGATGCCCTCCACGCAGCGCCCGGCGTGGGAAGGCGGAGCAGCGCGGCGTGCAGGCAGGAGCGGCTTCTCCCTGGCCCGCGCCGCATGTAAGGCCAGGGGTGCAAGGCCAGGAGCCCGTGGTAGGTGTGAAGATGACCAGGGCAATGGGGAGTCGTTCCACCGGCCTGTGTCTCCACCGGGACGAGCCCAAAGTCCAGTCGCACTCCACAAGCGCGGGGCCTCTGAGAATCCAGCCTCACGTTCGCCCCCTCACTGCTCCAGAATTCCAGCAAGGGCAGCATTTCAAATCCACCAAGGTGGGGCCCGCCAGCCGGCCTCCCACAACCACGGGCATGCTCAAACATTTGGAAAGTGGGCAGAGCTCCTAAAGCCCTAGCCTGAAAGGGCCCTTGCGACGTGAGAGTAAGGGTGTGTAAAACACGTGGCTGAAAGGAGAAACAGATAAGAGAGAAGGAAAGGCTGGGGCGTGGAGTCTGCAGTTTGGTGCTACCTCCACCACCACTGGCTTCAGACTAACTTCCATGCCTCAGTTTCCCCACTTGCAATTCAGGACATTGTGACACATGACTGGTATATGCAAAATGCTTTAACATCTTTCCATGAAATGGGTCAGAGTGCTGGCCTTCTAGGACTTGACACGTGTCATGGTGTGGCATTCTGAGTCCATTCAGACCTCAGTGGAAACAGAACTCAGCTCCAAAAACATGAGCCTCTGCCACTGGAGCTAAAGGAGAATCTCCACCAACTCCTACCAATATAGGGCATATGACACACAGCAGAGCAGTTCTGTTGCCATGGTGCTAAGTGTTGTACAAACTGGATCTGGGGTCCTTCTAGGTCATGGACAAACTGCCTTGCAGCAGTGCTTTGTGGGATGCTGAGAGTGAAGTGACCAGGAATGGGGCATGTGAGCAGCAGACCCTCATGGGGCCTGTTCCAGGCAGTTGCTGCTCTTGTGGTTATTTAACGCTTCCGAGAGCCAGGCCACAGGGCGAGGGCAGGAAGACGCAGAGCCGACAAACTAAACAGGAACGTAGCCTTCCCCTTTCATCCCAGTCACTGACACAACATGCATTGACTTGCACAGTCACGCTGCAGGCATTGCTGGAGCCCGGCACCCTGTGACCAGGTGCTGTTCTAGCGAAGAAAACGGGCGAGGACGCCACTGCACGCGAAGGGACTAGCGGGGCCGGAGTCGTGTCTGAATGCCGGAGGCTCAAGGCAGCTGCTGGGTAGTGGAGGACAGGCCGTCACATCTCCGCTCGGAGGGCGCTGGGGTGATGCGAGTGCTGTTACAGTCTCTAGGCAAACCCCACACTCAATTGTTCCCCATGTGCTTCCAGTAAGCTGGCAAAACAACAGACCTGGCCCGCAAGGCGGGTGTGGAACATATTCTTGCCCTGCAGCAGCGCTGGGAACCGAGGCTAGCGAGTGGGCCGCAGGAAAGCTGTCACCAAGCCGCTCTCCCGGGACAGGGCAGTTTTGCTCACTGTGCTTGCATCCCTAGACTGTGTGGGGGCGTGGGTTGAACTGGAGCAGCACTGTGACTGGCTGAGGAGGGAGCGCCTGGCTCTCCCAGTCAGTGCGGGGTGCCAGCAGCCAGCACCTCACGTCACCTGCCCTGGCAGCATGTGCACGTCACTTCAGCAATACTGGAAGGAAAAAAGTGACACTGTTGGAAGCCAGTGGGATCAGGGAGCATCTCGTGGGCCGCACGCAAAACCCCAATGGGCTGCAAGCAGCCCTCGGGCAACAGGTTGCCCACTGGAACTGTCCGTACCCATAAGTAGAATAGGCAGCTAGGAGAGGTACCCAAAATCTGGGGCACAGCTGGGTCTTAATGTCCATGCACCTGCCTCTTCCTATCCCTGTTCCTTCCCCCTCCCCTCTGCTTCATTAAGATGCAGCCCAGGTCCTGTCGGCCGACAGTGGCCAACGCCAGGTGCCCCGGAGGGAGGGAACTGAACAGAGAATCCTCACGTGATGCCTCCCCCGTGGCCCATTCCCAGCCTCTGGCACACGGGCCGGGGACCCATCCCTGCCCATCCTGGCTAAGAGCCATTGAGGGTCGGATGCTCCAGCAACTTGGCCCTTTGTAAACTTGTTGCCAGCCGAGTCCCATGGGGTTGGGGAGAGAGACTTGGCGATTCAGCCTTCTCCCACAGCCTACATCTGGCTCTGATTCCCCCACCCCCAGCAGGCTGCCTGGCTGGCACCAAAGCTCCCTTCCTGCCCTGGGGCGGGCGAGGGAATGGCGAGTGGGGAGCTGGGCTCCGATCAGAGGGCTGGAAGGGGCCTCTGGAGGCCATGGGGGCCATGGGCGGGCAAGGGAAAACGTCCAGTGTTACAGTCATTCACTGCAGCTTTGGCCAAGCACCCAGCCACAGCCCGGAGCCGAACTCACCGCACGAGGCCTCTCTCTCCCCTGGGCCCCGATCCTGCCGGCCTGTCCCCGCTCCGGCCTGCGGGCTTGCTCCCAGGCCCAGAGGGCGGCAGCTAGGACCGGGCAGCCAGGAGGTGGGAAGCAGAGAGACCCAGCGCGGGCGCCGGCATGGGGGCCACGCCAGGGCGCAACTTTGCCCAACTTTGGAAATCGCTGCAGAAGCGCGCAGCGGCGCGTAACGCGCCCTGAGCCGGGGGGGGGGGGACCAGCCCCCGCGCCCCTCCCCGCAGCGCCGCGGCCCCTTTAAGGCGGAGACTCCTTTGCTGCTGCGATTGTTCCCGTTGCCCGGAAGAAAAGCGCAAAGGTGGGGAGGACGCTGCTGGCCCCTCCCCGGCCCTGGCTCGCGCGCCCGGCAGGACGCACCTGGCCCCGGGCAGGACCCGCCATGGATCGCGGGCGGCTGCCGCTGCTCTGCCTGGCCTGGGGGGCTCTGGGCTGCGGGGGCTGCGCCGCCTTCAACCTGGACACCCGCTTCGTGGTGCTGAAGGAGGGAGCGACCCCGGGCGGCTTGTTCGGCTTCTCCGTGGCCCTGCACCACCAGACCGAGGGGCTGGACCGGCACCTGTGAGTACCGCCCCCCCCCCCCGCCGGGGGTCCGCGCTGCCCGGGTGCCCCTCGCTCCAGCCCCCCCGGCTTCGAGGGGCATCGGGGGGGATCTCTGCCGAAAGGGGCGCTCCGGGGCGCTGGGGGCCGAGGTGCCTGGAGACGTCACGCGCTCCTGGAGCGCATTGTGCAGCTTACGCCCTTCCCCACCTCTCCGCGCGAATGGGGCTGCCCTCGGGCCCGATCCTGCGCCCTCGGGGGAATAACGTGACTCCCCGGGGCGTACGGGCCAAGTTTGCTCCCGTGAGTGAGGGTTGCAGGATCAGGCCCCCGCTGGCCGGCTGGGCATGGGGCTGTCCGGCCCTTCTGGGACAGTCCGATTGGCCGGGGCAAGGCGATGCCTCAGCGCCGAAGTGCCGGCTGCGCCCGGAGCCTCCTGGCCGCGGGGGATGAATCCGATCTCCCCGGCTAATCTTGGCTTGTCATCATCTTCGCGCTGCCTGCGGCCCTGGGCCTTGCTTGTTCGCGGTGTCCTGAGCGGCGCTGGTGCTGGAGCTCAGCTGATGAGCCGGGAACCCTGAAACATCCAGCTGCCCCCGGGCTGTTTGACTGGGGCGAGGCCGCTGGCTGGTTTTCCTGTGGCCAGGGGAGGAAAATTCCCGGGGACCTGTTGAACTTTCCTGCCGTTCTCCAACAGGCGAAACTGTTGCAAAAGAACTTTTCGGTCCCTGGATTCTCTCTGGATTAACAGCTGCCCCCGGCTTGCCCGGGTCCCCAGCTCTGTGCCAGAGCTTGAGTTCATCTCCCAGAGGCCTGGTTCCCGGAGCCACCTTTAGATCTGGGTGTGGGGAGAATCCAGCTGGAGTATCCTCGTCGTCGGGTCGAGGCGGCTTGATTGCCCTGCACCCACAGAGGCTGGAACTGGGGGGAGGGGGTGCAACGCCCCCTGGCTTGAAGTGGCTTCCATCATAGGGGGGGGGTTACAGTTTGGTTCAGTGGCTTTCATCCCCCTTCCCCCCACATTGTGCCAGGCCCCCTGCCAGCACGTTGGGGCGCGTCCAGTCCTCCGGTGCTTGGGTGAGGGTCTAGCTGGGACTATCAAGGGGGTATCTCACTCAGCTCCCTGCCATTGTGGGGGCCTCGGGCGCTGGTGCCCCTCGCCCCCCTCCCTCCATTTTCTGCTTGTGGCACATGCTAGTCTAGGTTCCCACGGGGGGAGGGGAGGAGAGGAGGGCGACAGGTTCGGCGCCTGGGTGGTGGGTGCCTGCGACAGACGGGAGATCAAGCCGCGTGACCAGGCTGGGTCCCTCCTGCCCTGGCATCTGCCAGCAGCCTGGCGCTGGCGTTGACACCGGTGCAAACGGCTCCTCCAGCCGGCCCCGAGCAGAGGGCCTGTTTCCATTGCCCCGAGCCCTGGGAGAGCTCTCCCTGCAACAGCTGCACGGGCTGCGGCATCGGCATCGGCTGCGCATTCCAGAGAGGCATTGGAAAGGCTCCTGATGAAGTGTGGGATTTTGTTCTGTTGGAGGGGGAGTGAAATGTTCCGTGTCTCCCCCCTCTCCGGAACAGCTGCTGGGGCGGAGCTGGGTCTGGACGGGGGGCTCTGTGCTGGGAAATGCTGGCACGGAAAGGGAGTCTGTAAAGCCAGGAGGTTGCTTGGGAAGGGTGGCTCAGTGGTCAGAGCGGTAGCCTGTGACTTGGGAGAGGTTGGTTCAGTTTTCCCCTGTCACAGATTTTCCCAAGTGACCCTGGGCGAGTCACCAAAGCCTGGATCCTGCGGGTGTTTGGTAACCTCGCTGTGTTGTGGCTCTTGCTGGGAGGCGAAATCCATGGAAGACTGGGGGAGGGGGGGCAGGTGGACACTGACAATCACTAAAATCCAGACTCGGGCGAGGCTCTTCGGGCAGAGAGGCAAAGGTCAGAGCCAGGGACGTCCATACGCCACCCTCCATTCCAACAGCCCAGGCCCCAAGACCCATGTCCGCACCCAAACACGGGTGACTCGGGCCTTTCTGCAGGCGAGTGCCACTCCAAAGCAGCCCCCTTGGCACGACGGCCCCCGGGAGAGGTGTCCTGGAGCCGTCTCCATGCCCGGGGAGTGGGCGCTGAGTCCTGGGGAGGGACGGAGTTGTCGGGAGGGGGCCGCTGGGCCCGGCTCGCCAGAGAAAAGCGGCGAGGAAAAGTCCGTAGGGCAGCAGCTGCGTTTGCAAGCCTGCCTGGCCAGGGGCTTTCCTGTGTTAGCTTTGAGATAACGAGTCGAGCAAACGGTGCAAAGGGACACCCCTGGCGGCAGAAAGGGCCCGCAGGGCTGTTCGTGCCTCGCCTGCCGGTGCGGCTTGTGGGTGGACGTGAGCACAGGCTGCTTTCCTGTCGGAGCCGGTGTCGGGCTCAGGCGGGCCTGGTGGGTCTCCCGGCGCTGCCCAGTCTCCCCGAATCCTGGTTTGGACTCGGCAGGCACAGGAGGGGCAGCAGGTCTCCGGCTCCGCAGGGAGGGAGGCCTGGCTCTTTGGACCAGTAAGGCGCTGGATGTCCAGGACAGCTCCTCAGGTGCTTGCCAGGCCAGTTCCAAGCAGTGACCTGTCACTGACCACGGGGAGCCCCTGCTGCTTCAGAGGATGAAAAGTTGGATTGGCTAATTACAGAACAGCCTGCTCCTAGGGCTGTTTCTGCCTGACCCCTGTCAGTTTGCTCTCCTCTCGTGCCTTGAAGCATGAGCATTCGGGCTCTGAGCCAGCAGAACACTTAAACACGCGCCTGCTTCCCAGCCCAATTCATGTCAGCGAGACAACTCGCCTTCCTTAACGTTTCGCAGCTCTAAGTGGCTTGCTGGGTTGGGGCCTACGCTAAGACGTGCTTTCATCCGCTTGCGCTTTATCTTTTAATTCCATCTGTCGGCGGGAGAAGAGGGAAAGTAAAACTGACAGGTGTTCTCTGCACCAGCCGCTACTTTCCACGCGGCTGCCGAGTCTCTCCTGTTCCCAGATTAAATAGCTCCTGGGGAAAATTTTCCACAGAACCTCAGTGGCTTGGGGGCTAATCTGCAAAGTGATGTTGGCATTTCGCCGCCTGGTTTTTATTGCCGGCCTACGTGTGGCGTAAGCTCCCTTGGAAGGAGACGTTGGCGGGCAGGAGGAACCTTTGTGCTCGCTGTGTGTCCGCCTGGGGAGGGCAGCCAGAGAACGGCTCACGATGCCTCCGGCTGAGCTCTTAGGAAAACCTCCAGGCTGGACTCAAAGGGGCCAGTGGGGTGGATCTCCCCTGGCTGGCCGGGAGTAAATGGCTCCAGTGGGGAATCGCTCTCGCTTCCGCCTCATTTCCCACTGGGATTTGTCTCGCTCGCCGCCGGGTGCGTTGTCGCTTCCGCGACTGGGCTGCGCAGGCTGTCGTTAAATGGCCGTTCCCCAGGGGCTCGGTCACTCTCGGCTCCCTGGAAAGCATCCCCCTCCCCCCCCGGTCTCTGCTGCGCCCCCTCCTGCCTCTTCCCCCTCCCCCCGGTCTCTGCTGCGCCCCCTCCTGCCTCTTCCCCCTCCCCCCGGTCTCTGCTGCGCCCCCTCCTGCCTCTTCCCCCCTCCCCCCGGTCTCTGCTGCGCCCCCTCCTGCCTCTTCCCCCTCCCCCCCGGTCTCTGCTGCGCCCCCTCCTGCCTCTTCCCCCTCCCCCCCCGGTCTCTGCTGCGCCCCCTCCTGCCTCTTCCCCCTCCCCCCCGGTCTCTGCTGCGCCCCCTCCTGCCTCTTCCCCCTCCCCCCCCGTCTCTGCTGCGCCTGCTCCTGCCTCTTCCCCCCTCCCTGGTCTCTGCTGCGCCTGCTCCTGCCTCTTCCCCCCCACCCCGGTCTCTGCTGCGCCCCCTCCTGCCTCTTCCCCCTCCCCCCCCGGTCTCTGCTGCGCCTGCTCCTGCCTCTTCCCCCCCTCCCCGGTCTCTGCTGCGCCCCCTCCTGCCTCTTCCCCCTCCCCCCCCGTCTCTGCTGTGCCCCCTCCTGCCTCTTCCCCCTCCCCCCGGTCTCTGCTGCGCCTGCTCCTGCCTCTTGCCCCTCCCCCCCGGTCTCTGCTGCGCCCCCTCCTGCCTCTTCCCCTTCCCCCCCGGTTTCTGCTGCGCCCCCTCCTGCCTCTTCCCCCTCCCCCCCGGTCTCTGCTGCACCTGCTCCTGCCTCTTCCCCCCTCCCTGGTCTCTGCTGCATCCGCTCCTGCCTCTTCCCCCCCCCCCCCGTCTCTGCTGCGCCTGCTCCTGCCTCCCTTCTCTCCTCCCTGTCTCTGCTGCGCCTGCTCCCCCCCCATCTCTGCGGCTCCCGCTCCCATTGCTTTATGGGCATGGCCAGCCCCATTCTGGACTTGTCACTTTTAAGCAAGGGGCTGTGCCAGCGGAGCGGGGGTGCAGGATGTTGGGGTGCGGGAGGAGCTGCAGCACCCCCAGGTTTGGCTTCCTCAGACCGGCAGGCTGGCTCTGCCATGGGCTCTGCAGCCCGCCAGCCCCAGGGTCCCGCCGCCGGCCCAGGGCCCAGTCTGGGCCTCGCTTGGGACATGACAGGCCGGAGGCCGTTTGCAGCCATGGAGTCCAGCCTGGGGGAGTTGGGAGCCAGATCCCGGCGGGCCTAGAGGAGGGGGCTGCCACTCAGCAGCCCCACCCCAGAAATAGCTCCTGCACCCCTGGGCCAGAGGCTCAACCCTGAGTGTCCGAGGGAGTCGGGGGCCTCCGGCCCCAGGCAGGATCATAGAATTGGCGCTTGGGGGGGTGGTGAACTTGGGCTCACGGCGCAGCCCCGGCCTGCTGGAAGCGGAGCCACAGACCTGAGTCAAGAGCCGGGTTGCCCAGTCGGGTAAGAACCCGCTGGGGACGCAGCCAAAGTCTCCATCCCCCCCTCGGCCGGAGGGGCGGAGAATTCCTGCCCCGGCAGCTCCTCTGGCCAATGAGCACAAGGGGGGAGCCTGGCCCCTCCCCCGAGGGGGAACCGTCTCCCACTCCAGTGTGAGGATTGGGGGTTGCTGCCGGGCCCCCTGGCCTGAAGCGTGAGGACCGGCGCTTGGTGGCTGTAGAGTTCTCTGGTCCAGTCCAGTCGCTAAGCTCTTCGAGTTCAGCTCCTTCTGAGACAGTGTGGCTCAGTGGGTAGAGCAGTGGGGTGGCGGAGACCTGGCTCTGCTGAGAGACATCGGGCTGCCCATTGAGCCCCTCTGTGCCTGTTCCTCCCCTCCCCCCGCCGGCCCCCTTTGGCCTTGCCCACGAGCGGACACCCAGAAGTGGAGCCACCCGAGGGCGAGCGCTTGGGGCCGGCTCTGGCCCTGGCTCTGCAGACTCCTCGCTCGCTGGGGCCTGGCCGCCCGGGGATGCAGCGTCTGGTGGTTGCAGGCGGGTTCTTGCCTCCGTGGCAGCAGTGGCCGGATTTCTCCAGAACTGCCCCCTCCCCCCGCCCCACGAGAACTTCGCTAATTCAGGAAATGCTTTTACGGCCCTTTTGCAAATCGCCAGACTCCAGGCAGCTGCCAGTCGCTCGCTGCCCCTTCTCGCTCTCCCTGCGGCCGCTCCCTGGGCCAGCGACTTCCCTAAGTCACTCGGGGCCCGAGCCAGCTCCCCTCCTGCGTCTGATCCCAGGCTGGGGAGGGGGAGGCTGGATCCCCGCTGGTCGGGGCCCGTCTCGTCCTGGAGAACAGTTTTCTCCCTCCTGCCCGGCACTTTCCTTCCCTTCCCGTTGGCCAGGGAGTCACTCGCGGCGCCCGGGAGGCTGGCAGCTGAGGAGCAGCCGCTGGGGGGGAGTCCTGGCGCAGCCGGCACCCTCGGCCTCACCCGGCCCTATGCGGCCAGGCCTGTCCCGTCCGGGAAGCTGGGGGCCACTGGCTGGAGGGCAGGAAAGACCTGGGAGGCTCAGGCCAGGGCTGCTCGGTGTCCCTGGCAAAGGGGAGCTGCTGAGACGTGCCCCGTGGCCCTGTCGTCCGTGGCCCTGTCGTCCGTGGCCCTGTCGTCCGTGGCCCCGGGCCATGGTGCAGAGTCCGGAGAAGCTGCAAAGTGGCCGAGACGGCTGCTGGGGCAGGGGCTTTGGGGCTATTGCCTGGGGATAGCAGGGTCCCTGGGGCCCCGTGGCTCCTGCCGGTCTGCACGCACGGGGCTCGGGCTGTGCTGGGGCTGGGCTGCCAGGACACCAGGGCTTGTGCCAGGGGAAGGCAAACACTGGGCGAGCCGCCGAGGGCCGGGAGATGAGGAGAGGCTGGTTAACTGGTTACCTTGTTCGTAGGCCAGTAACCGATCAGCCTCCCCCCACTTCCCAGTCATTCCGAGTGAGCACAGCATCAGCCCAGACCGCAGCGGGGCCTGGCTGCAGGCTGCCTAAGGAAGCTGCCACGTCCCACCCCAGAGGTGGCTGCATCTTGGTGGCGGGGCTGCTGTTTGTAAAGGCCCTGGGGGCGACCGGTGCTCTGGGGCTGTCGTAGCATTTGCAGGGAGCCCACGGTCCCGGGGCTGTCCCCGGCTGGCTCAGCTGCATGCCCAGGGCACGTGTCCTGCAGGCGCGGGGCTGGCGCAGCCGCCAGGATCCACGCCCCTTTGGCTGCCCACGTGCGCCTGGCTTGTCTGACGCTGCAGCCGCTATCAGGTAGCTGGGATTTTGTTGTAGCCGGGAGTGGTGGGGAACGGCAGCGGCAGAAGCGTGCGCTGGCCTGCCAGGCATGCTGGGGCAGCGCCTAGCCCGGGCTGCCGGGGGGGAATTCCAGAGGGGGGGCCTTTCTGCCCACGTCCCCTCCCTGCCTTGTCCCCCTGCCAGGGCCTGTGGGGGTGTTGCCACCGGTCCCTGCCACACCAGCCGCCACTGGATGTGTGCTAGGGAGGGGCTGGCGTGGGGGGGGGGCAACCTGTTGCATTCCTGCTGCTCCCTCCCCCACCCTTCCTGCAGCCCTGCCTGCTTCAGGGTCTGAGCAATGCTCCCCCTCCCCCGCAGAGCTGCAAATCCTTCTGCACCATCCCCCTCCCCCAGGGACGATCCTTGACCCGGGAGCTGCGCTTCCCTGACCCAGCCCCCAGCCGTCTGCCCGCCTTAGGGGGGCTGTTTGTTCTTGGGGAGCTGGGATCCAGCGAGGGGCATGGCCCCCCCAAAACACACTCCCCCCACCTAAAAAGCCCCTGATATTTGGGCATGGTTTGACCTTAAACGTCCCTCTGCCCTGCCAGAGTAGAACCCGGCATCCTGGCTCTGGCGCTACAGCTCTAGCCACTAGTCCCCACTGCCCTGCCTGAGCCAGGAACAGACCCAGGGTCTCCTGCCTCGTGCTCCTCATCCGAGAACAAATCAAACTAACCCCCTAGCTCTGAGCGGGTCGCGGGGGCTCGTGGCCTGTTGTCGGGGTGTTTCCCTGCACCCCCACTCTGCAGTTGGGGCGTCTCCCTCCACCTGCTGGGGGCGGGGCTGCAACCCCCTGCCCTACAGCGAGGTAGCCGGATTCTCCGCCGTGTCTGGGAGGAGCGTCCCCTGAGCAGCGCGAGGCGGGGCCCCGTCTGTACCCCCAGTGCGCCCCGCCTGGCTGAGCAGAGCCCCGGCCCCGCCTTGCAGGGCTTTGCCCCTTGTCCTGCTCCCCTCCGGAGCCGGCTGGTGTCTTGCGAGGGGTCCTGGCGCGGGAGAAGCGTGCCCCCCTGCTCTCCAGGGTCCCGCCGAGCCTGGACCACCCACTCGGCCCCGCACAGCCTGGAGGTTCCTCCCCGCCCCCTCCGCCAGCTGGGAGGGAAGAATTTGCTCTCGGCGACCTTTGAGCCTGTGGGAGCCCCCGTCCTGCGCTGCCCTTCCCTCCCGCGGCAGTCGGCCCTGCCCGAGGACCCCGGCTCCACCCAGCTGGCCTGGGGTGGGCAGCAGCCTCTGCTCAGCCTGCGGCCTGGCCTGCAAGGCTGCCCCTGTAGGGCTGGGAGGCACCAGGGGCCTTCAGTCTGGCCCTGCCCCACCCTCCGCGGGCCCCCTCCCTGCTCCCTGGGGCCAGTCGCTCCTTCCCCAGCCGTTGGATGCCACAGGCCCGGGGAGAGGCTTTTCTATCTGCTCTGCCTCTGGGGCCTCCCTCCAGCTTCATGCAGTTACCCCCAGCCGCCCCCCCCGGTGGGGCAGGGCAGAGCTGGCCCCACCCCCCATGGCACAGCTGGGGGATGAGGGCCTAGAAACCGAGGAACTTGCCCAAGGTCAAACAGGGAGGCTGTGGCAGAGCTGGGAATTGAATTAATGCTCTAACCACTGGACCATCCTTCCCTCTTCAGTAGCTTTCTGTGGAGGGTCGGTTGAATCCCTGTTTCTGCCCCCCCCGCCCCCACCAGGTCTAGCGTGGCTAGGCCGAGAAGCGGTCCTCGCACACCCAGGCGAGACTGGCCATTTTCCTAGTGGCTCCAACCCTGCTCGGCTCAGGCCCTTTCCCCTTTGCTCCCCCTGGGATCCTGCACTGGCCTCTCCGCTGCCGGGGGAGTCGCTGGCGGGGGCATGCGGGCGGAGGGATCCTGCTTTATCGTGCCCGGCCAGACGTGTGCCCACAAGTTCCGGTGCAGAGGACGCCCCGTCTCCTCTGCCGTCCCGGCCTCTGCTCTCGCCTGCTGCCATCGGCTTGCGGTGACGTTCGTGGGCAGGACGTGCGTGTCCTCAACACGCCAGGGTGGACTTGTGGTTAGAGCAAGGGGCTGCGTCCCTGCCTGCTTTCTGGCTCTGGGAGGGGCTGGTGTCTAGTGGTTAGAGCAAGGGACTCCCGGGCCCTGGACTCTAGTCCCAGCTCTGCCCTTGACTGGCTGTGTGACCTTGGGAGAGTCCTAGCCCTGCTATGTGCCTCGGTTTCCCCTTCTGCAAAGTGAGGATAATCGGGAGCTGCCCCCCGCAGAGGGGGGTACGTTCTGGTAAGGAACAGCAGCTGGTGTGAGGCCGCGGCCCGGCTCCTCTCTGCGTGCCGAGGCCTGGCCAGACTCCAGGGATTTGAACCGCTCGCTCCTGCCGTAGCTGGTACCGGGCAACGTTCTCAGCCTGGCTCCGCTGGCGGGTGCCAGGTACCAGCCTTTCCCCCTAGCTGCGCCCAGGGGGCCCGGCGATTCCTGCGCCACCCGTGTCTCCTGCTCCCGGGGATGGCAGGGGAGATGATGCTGCGGGGCCCCCGGCCCAGGGACTCTGGCCCCCTTCCTTGCTGGCTGGCCTGGCGCTGTTTCCCGCCAGGCAGGGGAGCCTGGTTTCTGGATCCCGAGGGGGGCCAAGCCCCTGCTGCTAACCTGGGACCAGTCTGAGGGGGCAGGCCCTGGCTCTGGCAGCTCCCCACTGCCCACCAGTAGCCAGGGCCTGGGTGTTCCAGGGCTCCCTGCCACAGGGTCCCAGAGCCGGCTGTCCTTGGGGTTGGCCCCGGCCTCGTGGGGCAGGATTCCCCCCAGGAGCTTTTTCCAGGCCTGTGCCCTCTGCTCGGTGCTCCGAGGCCGCTGCATGTGGGGCAGGCGGGGTCCCTGCCCGCGTTCCCCTTTGCCTGGGGCGCAGCAGGATCATCCCGGCCGGAGGGGTGAGGCAGGGGCTGGGCTGGGGCTGGGGAGGAGGGGTTTGGGATGCAGGAGGCTGGGATGGAAGGGTTGAGAGGGGGAATCAGCTGGGCGGGTGCTCAGGGATGCAGGAGCCAGGTGGAGCATCCCCCTCCGGCTCCCACGCAGAGGTGGGACCATGCGGCTCTGCACACTGCCCTGTCCACAGGCACCGGCTCCTCCACTCCCATTGGCCAATGCTTCCAGCCAATGGGAGCTGCAGTCGGCCTGTGGGCTGGGGCTGTATGCAGAGTCCCCCGGCTGCCCTGCGTGCGCGGAGCCGAGCGACTCTCCCGCGGCTGGGGATGGCCCGTCTGCTGCCCGCCGCGAGGGGGCTGGGCCAGATGCTGCTGCAGCCCTGGCATCCATCCCCCGCAAGCGCACAGCAAGCCGGGGCTTAGCCCCTCTGCCCCTTTGGAGCCCCAGCCCTGCGCACCGGCGCTGCCGAGAGCCCTTTGTCTAATTGCCAATGGCCAGCTGCCTCCCTTGGCTCGCGTGCCAGCTGCTGCCGTGGCCTCGACTGCGCCAGCCCCTCTCCCTGCCCGGTGTGTTTATAGACCCCGCCGACCCCTCTCTGCTCCGCCAGCCCAGCCCCGCACGCTGCCTCCTGTCAGGCCCCGCGGTGGCGCTAGCAGCCGCCCTCTGCCGCGCTTTCGCCCGGGGGGCTTGCTTGAGGGGCTGGGGAAGCTGAACCCCCTGCCTTGCTCCAGCAGAACCCCTGGGGAGGCTCTGTCCTGGCCCCCCTTTGCTCCTCTCCCCGAGCCTGGCTCCGTCAGTCCCGGCTGCAGTGGCAGAGGGGAGGGGGCACGTGGATGCTTGCCCAGCACAGGTTGGACTCAGGACCCTCCAACTTCTCTTGGCCACACCAGCTGCTGCCAACACCAGGGCGGGGGCCGGAGGGTGCAGTGCCCCTGCCAGGCTGCTGCGAGGGTTTCTGTCCTGGGCCCGAGCTGGGGGCCCTCTCTGCTACCAGACGTGCCCAATACCCTGGGGTCTGCTCATTTCTCAGGGTTACTCTTATGGGGCTGGGGGGAGGTTCCAGTTCTGTCCGGGTGCTGCTTGTGCTTCCTGTGGAGCCGGATTCTCCCTGCTGCCGATTCCCCTCCCGCTGGAGCTCTCCTGTACAACTGGGCTCCTCAGGCCGGGTTCTTCCCGCCTTCGCAACACCCAGACACTCACCCCCCAGCCAGAGCACGGCCCAGAGGCTGGGGAATCAGCACTCGCACGCTGACCCCTCCTACGTCCCTGGACTCAGCAGGCTGGGCTCACCGCGATGCCCCACGGCCCCCTCGTGAGCCTTTGGACTCAATGGGCTGGATTGAACAGCACTTTAAGCTGCCATCCTCATACGCCCCCTGGCTCAGCCCCCCATCCCCGCTCTCACCCCACAGTCATTCCCTGGGAAACCACCCGATGAGCAAACCCCGCGGGATTTTGGGCACTGCAGGGATCTGTAGCTTGGTACAAGAAGCGTTGCAGAGCGAACGGGGAAGCCAAAATAACAGCTCCTGAGGAAGAGTAACCGAAAGAGAGAGAAGCAACCAGCTTAACAACGCAAGGGATTTATTCCTGGGGAGTGAACGTAGATCCACAGGGAGCCAAACACCCAAACCTGTTACAATAGTCAATCTAAATGGAGACTGATTACACATGAGGGGTAGCTGACCCTAGAACAGTTGACATAGGGCAGCGTCAGGAGGCTGCTTAGAGAGGTAGTGCGGGGGGGAGACCTCACCACTCCGTGGAGCTTGCACTGATCGGGGTTCCCAGATGGGGATGGGGGCCGGGGGGCCGGGGGCAGGAGACAGCAGAGCAGAGCCACCAGCAGGATCAGCCAGGAGCTGAACTCGCAGTGGAACGGATGCGTTTCAATCCAGGTATCAGCACAGTCTTTCTTAGGCAAGGGAGGAGTTTTTAAAGGGACAGGACAATAGCTCGAGGAGGGCCCTGGATTTGTTTCTGGGTAACCAGAGGCGAGACAGCGGGACTGGTCACCCCTGGCGATGGGGGATGTTCCTTGAAGGAGCTCACAGTGCAACTGGGCAGTGTCAGCATGTGGCTGTCAATAGGCTCGTTACTAGAATCGGTCTGATCATGACTAATTTGGGGGTGAGCAGCTTGGGTTCGTTAGCATCTGGAGCAGAGATTTCCCATCAGGCCGTGCGTCTCTGCTTTCGGTATCCCAGAGTTCAGTGCGGTTCCCGCGTTGGAAGAGCTGGTCTCTGTTCTGTCTTCCATGCAGCTGAGGCTGGGGCGTGTCCTTAATTCTGTCCCTTTGTCTGGAGGGGCTGGGGGGTCTCCCCCGGCCTTTTCCTTGCTTTGTCTTTGATTCTAGCAGAGGCCTGGGTTTTCCATGAGTGTCGCTCCCTGGCTCCCCAAGAGCCCAGGGCTGGTAGGTAACATCTCCCTGCTACGGGACTGGCCTGGTGCCAGCCCTGCCCTCCCCAGACCCCGCCAGGCGCTAGAAAGTCTGTGACGCCGCACATGGACTTGCCCCCAGACCCGCCACAGTGGCAGGGCGCCCCGGTGCCCTCAGGTTGTCTCCCACAAGGGTCAGTTTCCCCAGGCACCCTCCTGCCGTAGCTCTGGGCTGCTGATCTGACAAGAGCCCGAAGCCCCTGGACCCCCCCGGCCCCCCCGCCGCCTTGCCCTGGCACTGGCACGGGAAAGCTGACTCACTCCCCCCTGACCCCGGCATCCTGTGTGCCTGGAGCTGGAAGTGAAGTGACGTGTCACAAAAGTATTTCCCCTCCTGAGCCGTGGGCACCTGAGTCAGGCGAGGAAGCAGCCGCCGCCTCGGAACGGCGGAGGGGGGAGGGGTTCACCTCTTGTGGGGCAGGCGACCGGCTCCGACTCAGAGCGCGGCCGCACCCCCTGCTGCTCCTGGGAAATCCAGGTTAGCTCGGCCGCTTCCCGCTGCCTGGGAAGATTTACGTCTATACCACAGCCCGGGCTGTGTGCGTGTGCTTCCGTTTCAGGCTCCGCCCCGTCTTCCTGCACAACCTTGGGCATGTCACTTAATCTCGCTGGCGTCTTGCCCGTTCCTCCAGCCTGGTGGCTCTGAGAACTTTCTTTGCTGCAGCTCCGGCCGTCCCGTTGTCTCTCCGCCCTGGTGCCTCCCCATCGCAGCTGGAAACATGTTCCTCTTTCGTTTTTCCCTCCCACACAGCAGCAAGCCTCCCGTTGGGCTCAGGCGAAGTGAGAGATGGCTCGCGGGGGGGGGGGGCGCTGGAGAAATCCCAGCTGTGTGGTACAGAGGGCCAAATCGTAGAGCCTAGCAGAGGGAAGGGGTCGCTGTTCAGCTGACACAGGCACGGGCACACACACGTGGGCGCTCTCTCTCTCTCTGCCACCCCACAGACCCCACCCCACACGCTCCCAGAGCGCTGCGGAGGCAAGTGGTTGGCGGGCAAAAGGCCTGATGGAGCAGAAACCTGCTGGCTACGGCATCAGCAGGAAGCTGGCCCCTCTCTGGGCTATGAATGCCTGGTGGGCTGGCACCCAGGCCCCTTCCCCCCCTGCCCAGAGGGCTGGCCCCCCGGCGGGTATCTGCAGGGAGAGGCCGGATGGGCCAGGGTCCCAGCCCAGGGCTTGGGGGATCCAAGTTCCCCCTTCCCAGACTCGCTGCGTCGCTCAGTGGCATTTTGGGCCCCCCGCCATTCGCGCTCTGGGTTCCCAGCTGTCTGTCGGCCCCACGGGGCCCGGCCCCCGGCAGCACCCCGAGGCCAGGGGGTACACGGTGCCAGGGGGCGACGCCGGCTGGGAGCTTGGCGAGGACCTGCCCTGGGCACTGCCCGGGTGCCCCCTTGGCTCGTGTTCTGTGGCTGCGGGTGGGTGGAGGCCTGAATCCAGGGGGGCAAAATTTCAGTTTGTTCCTGCCCCGATGCCTCGCCCCTCTAAGCCCCATGCAGGGAGGGACGTAGGGGGGGAGGTTTCCGTGATGTCACAGCCATGCCCCAGCGGGGCCCGTCCCCACTTCCCGCCGGGAGCGGTAGCTGCCAGGAAGCTCTTGCTCCGTTCGGACCCTCGCGCGGGAGGGTGGTGCGAGGAAGGTCGGCGTTTTGGGGCGTAGCTCCCTGTGCCGCACAAAGGCATCTGGGCGAGGTGACGAGGGGCCAGCCGAAGCGTTGCCCGATGTGCCCCACGAGCGGGCAAGGCGCACGGCTGGCAGGCCGCGGGGAAGGAGCCCATGGCTGTGGTGAGTTAATAGTGAGACGGGCTTGTCAGCCCCCCCGCGCGCACACGTAAATAATATGTATCCATGGCAACCTAGCTTCCCGCTGCTCTTCCTGCCAAAACAGGGAACGAGTGAAATTATGTAAACGAATCGTGAGTGTCAGATCTGCTGTTGGTGACAGACAATCCGACTGACACTGGGGCAGTGGAGTTTGGGGGATGAGCCCTCGGCAACAGACAGTCCGACTGACGCGAGAGCAATGGGGTCAAGTCACAAATGCTTGGTGACATACAGTGTGACTGGCAATGAGAGCAGGGGATGAGCTGTTGGTGACGGACAGTCCGACTGACACTGGGGCAGTGGAGTTTGGGCGATAACCTTTTGGTGACAGTCCGACTGACACTGGATGAATGGAGTTCCAGGGACGAGCCCTCGGTGACAGTCCAACTGGCAAGGGAGTTTGGAGGACAAGCCCTTGGTGACGGGCAATCCGACTGACACTGGGGCAGTGGAGTTTGGGGGATGAGCCCTCGGCAACAGACAGTCCGACTGACGCGAGAGCAATGGGGCTCAGGGGGCGAACACTCAGTTGGTCTGACTGAAGGCCGGCTGATCCTGAGGCTAGAACTGGAAGGGCCCTCGACAGGACATCAAGTCCAGTCCCCTGCCCTCACGGCAGGACCAAGCCCCCTCTAGATCATCCCTGATCGATGTCTGTCCAACCTGCTGGGAAACCCGTCGATACCGTGTAGCAGCCCAGGGCCTGTAGGTGTGTGTACTCCCAGTGCAGTCGGAGGAAGGGCCTTCCCTCACCCCTGTAACAATGATAGCGGGGTCCAAGGCCCCCCGAAGCTCCTTGCCGGTCATGTGGCATTGCTGTATGCTGCTAAGTACTGGCCATGCTCCACCCCAGAGGTGGCTGCGTTTTGCTGGTGATGTTGATTCTCTTCTAGCTGCCTCGCTGTGGGGGGTTGCAAGGAGCATTGGACACCTGCGAAGCTCTGTGGGCGCAGGGCCGCGTGTGTGTGTGGGGGTGCGACGCACCATGGTCACAGCCGTAGATGCTGAGCCGGGCCCCTGAGCGACTTTGCCTCGTTGTGTCTTTGGCAGGCTGCTGGCGGGCGCGCCCCAGGATGTGGCGGCTGGGCCGGGGAACGCCATGCGGACGGGCGCCGTGTACTCCTGCCCCCTGAGCGCCTCCGTGAACGACTGCGAGCGAGTGGCCATAGAGGAGAAGAGTACGTGGGCACCCCCCGAGGGGGGTAAATCGCACCCAGCCCGGCTTTGCTGGCTTCAGACTCTGGAGTCCAGGCGCCGGGTCTCAGCGGGCAGACGGGGGAGCCCCGGGTCCTGGGAGGCTCCTGTGAACCATCTAAGAGCTAAGCCCCCTCTGGAGAGTTGGTTTCCTGGGGTAGGGCTTCCGGAAGGGGGCAAGAGCAACCCCTTATCTCCCCTTCTCCAGCCACCACTCCGCCCCTCCACGCTCTCCTGGGCAGGCAGCCCTGTGTTCCCGGCCCCGGGCTTCCCGCACGCATTGTCCTACCACTGTAGGGAGATAGGGGAGTGTCGCCCACTCCCTCATGTCAGCAACACGCTGCAGAGGGCTGGGGGGCTCCGTGTCCTGCCCAGGAGAGTCTCTTGCTAGAGGGAGCCTTGCACTGTTGCAGGGCGTGTGCTTGGGTGGGGAGGGTGGCCGTGCATCCTCGTGCGTGCACGGGTGGAGAGGGTGGCCGTGCATCCTCGTGCGTGCACGGGTGGAGAGGGTGGCCGTGCATCCTCGTGCGTGCACGGGTGGAGAGGGTGGCTGTGCATCCTTGTGGGGTCACTGCCCTTGTGTCACGTCTCCTCCGCTCTCTGCCCAGGTGACCCACAGACAAACATCGTTGAGGGCATGTGGCTCGGGGTGACCATCGCTAGCCAGAGACAGCCTGCGGGGAGAGTGCTGGTGAGTGGGGGCCTGCTGGGATACCTTGTCAGTAGCCTGAGCATCACACCTAGGACGTGCCTTGCACGACATTTACACCAGTGCAGAGCAAACCCGAAGTGAGAGGGAAGGCAGCATGGCCTAGTGTTTAGAGCGGAGGACACCAGGCCTGCTTCTCCAGCGTGTTAGCCTTCACGCCCATGCAAAGTGAGTCTGATGTACCCCCAGGTCACTCGCTTGTGGCATTTTTCACAGGTGTGTAAGTGGCAAGAGAGGGCACACGGTGGTGCGAAATCAACCCCTTGGGCCTTAGGACTCCTGGGTTCTATTCCTGCCCTGACCCAGACAAATCACATGCCTCAGTTTACCTGTCTGTAAAATGGGACTGGTGATACTGACTATTCCTCCGGGGTGGGAGGACGTGAGGTTGAATTAATGAAAGGATGAGCAGGGGCTGCACAAGAGCAATTTAATGGTGCAGTTGGAATTCGACTTAGTATGGTGGTGCAGCTGGTGGAGACTACAAGTCCCAGCATGCAGTGCTCCAACTTCCTGTGGAGGGCCATGTGCATGGAGCATGGCATGCTGGGATCTGTAGGCTGTGTGGTCATTTACCCTGGAGCTGCAAAACTGTGGGACTTGAAACCATGCTGCTGCCTTCTCCTCTCTGCTGCTCTGTTGCCTTTGCTCCCCTGCTGGCCTGTGGGTTCCAGCCGGCCCCTGCCGCCAGGCGCGGAGTCTGGTCTCCAGCCAGGAGGGACCCAAACAAGGGCAATAGCCTCGGAGCGGCAGCCGAGTGCGTGGGAAAGAACGTGAAACCATCCAGAGCTAACGGGAACGCGGCCCACGGGGAGTCGGGGCCGAGCGGCTTAACCCTGGCCGGCTGTGGGGGCGGCAGGCGTCTCTGGTCTCTGTGGCTGACCCCGGCCAAGGGTTCCCCGTCTGGGGGTGTCTGGCTCCTGCTCTGCCTCCGAGGCGCAGGGTGACGGAGCCGAGTGAGCTCAGCGCTGGGCTGCGGCTCCCTCGTCTGCTCGCCGGCCCTTCGCTGGTAGGTTCTGCGCTGCGCCGGAGCTCAGGCGTTCGTGCCGAGGGGCCGGAGGAGGCTAGTGACTCCGCAGTGGAGTCCCCTGACTCCTAGCCCTCTGCCCCTGCCCCATGTGCAGCCAGCTCCCCGCCCCCCAGACCCAGTGTCCAAGCAGGCCATGTCCCCTCCGGCGTGCGCCCCCAGAGCCCGGAGAGCGCTCTGACCCAGAGCAGAGAGAGCGGAGCGACTGGCTTGCCCCTGGCTCCGTGCCAGCCTCCCTGCCACGATCCTCCCATTCCCAGCTGTCCTGCTGCGGCTGCCACCCTCACAGCTCCCCAGCCGGTGGCATGCCTCGCTGGGCATGTACCCTCTTTGGGCATGCACTCACGCCCATGGGGAGGCTCTCCCCTGCGCTACGGGGCTATACAGACTGCGGCTCTGCCCTGCGATACGGGGCTATACGGACCGCGGCTCTCCCCTGCGCTTTGGGGCTATATAGACTGCGGCTGTGCCCTGCGCTTTGGGGCTATACGGACTGCGGCTCTGCCCTGGGCTACGGGGTTATATGGACCACGGCTCTCCCCTGCGCTATGGGGCTATAGGGACCGCGGCTCTCCCCTGCGCTACGGGGCTATATGGACCGTGGCTCTGAGGCTCTCCCCTGGGCTACGGGGCTATATGGACCGTGGCTCTGAGGCTCTCCCCTGGGCTACGGGGCTATATGGACCGTGGCTCTGAGGCTCTCCCCTGGGCTACGGGGCTATATGGACCGTGGCTCTGAGGCTCTCCCCTGGGCTACGGGGCTATATGGACCGTGGCTCTGAGGCTCTCCCCTGCGCTACGGGGCTATTGGACCGTGGCTCTGAGGCTCTCCCCTGCGCTACGGGGCTATATGGACCGCGGCTCTGCCCTGCGCTACGGGGCTATTGGACCGTGGCTCTGAGGCTCTCCCCTGCGCTATGGGGCTATAGGGACCACGGCTCTGCCCTGCGCTACGGGGCTATATGGACCGTGGCTCTGAGGCTCTCCCCTGGGCTACGGGGCTATATGGACCGTGGCTCTGAGGCTCTCCCCTGCGCTATGGGGCTATAGGGACCGCGGCTCTGCCCTGCGCTACGGGGCTATAGGGACCGCGGCTCTGAGGCTCTCCCCTGGGCTATATGGACCAGTGTAGCTGTAGGTGGGTGGCTCTGGCCCAGGACACCCAGCCCCACGAGCCCCGGACAGCAGTACTCTCAGCACTGACCCTGCCACTCCACCCCCAGGCCTGCGCCCACCGCTACACCCGGGTGCTGTGGGCCGGCACTGAGGACCAGCGGCGTATGGTGGGGAAATGCTACGTCCGCGGCAACGACCTGCAGCAGCAGCTGAGCGACGACTGGCAGACCTACCACAACGAGATGTGCAACTCCAACACCGACGCCGAGGAGACGGGCATGTGCCAGCTGGGCGCCAGCGGTGGCTTCACCGCCAGCACCGTCTACTTCGGGGCACCCGGCGCCTACAACTGGCAAGGTCTGTGCGGCCGCCGGGGTCCCCAGCCGCCTGGGTTTGCCTGGAGACCCTGCAGCACGGCCGGCCCGGGGCAGCGGGCTCCTCCCATGGGGCTGTCACGTTGCAAGGGGGGGGGGGGTCCCAGAGCCGGGTCCCTGCATCGGGAAGGGCTTGGATGCACATGGGGGAGTCCTGGAGCCCCAGGCTGGGGGAGAAGGAGGGGCAGGTGCAGTGCCGCTGGATGGGGGGACAGGAGGAGGAGCACTGGCCGGGAGGCGGCTGGCTCTGGGGAGGGAGATGGGGAGAGATTCCTTTGCCTGCTGCTGGTCCCTGCTGTGGCTTGAGCTGCTCTGTATCTCCCTCCCCTGCTGCAGGGACGAGCTACGTGCTTCAGCGAGAGAGCTGGGACCTGGTCGATTTCTCCTACGCTGACCACGACAACGGCAACCTCTACATAGGTACCTTCCGCTGCTCCCTCTGCGCCCGGAGGGGACCGGCCGCCCCATCTAACAGTGCGGGGCAGGGGGGTAGAGAAGGGCTCAGGGATCCAACAGAATAGGGGTCTCGTCCCCGCTCTGCCACTGCCTCCCTATAGGGTCCTCGGGCAACTCCCACAGCTGCTCTGTGCCTCCGTGCCAGGTGGGTCTGTGGGACCGGCCGCCCCATCTAACAGTGCAGGGCAGGGGGGTAGAGAAGGGCTCAGGGATCCAACAGAATAGGGGTCTCGTCCCCGCTCTGCCACTGCCTCCCTATAGGATCCTCGGGCAACTCCCACAGCTGCTCTGTGCCTCCGTGCCAGGTGGGTCTGTGGGCCCGGCTGACCTGCTGCCCAGCCCAGATGCTCCCTGCACCTGCGCCGTGCCAGTCGGGTTCAGCCTGGCCGGGAGTGTCGTCCATTGCTGCTAGCAGGTGGGCAGCCTGACACCCCCCCTCCCCCCCCACAGGCAGGTGCGAACTGGAGCAGGGGAAGCACCTTTAATTCCATGGGGAGGCTGGCAAGGGGGTCTCGTGGGGGTCGGTATCCTCTGTGCCCGGGGCTAGCTGGGCCTCCGTCCCCCCGAACCCGCTGCTGCTTTGCCCGCATGGCTGCCTGGCCCAGAGCCAGCCGGTGCCCAGCGCGGGTCCCTCTAGGTCAGGGTGAGGCGGGGTGCCCGGCTGCCAAGCAGCCTCCGTGGGCCCTGGGACCCCAGAAAGGGCATCAGCCGGCCAGGTGCTGAGCTGGCACCTCTGCCAAGCATCGGGCCTGCGTAAGACTCCCCCAGCTCTGTCCAGTTTGGGGCCAGGCTTGGCACCAGCTCTGGGCCACTCAGGCATCCGGGGCTGACCCAGCGGTGCCGTTGCCTGGGGTCCCCGTTACCCTGCACCTCCCGGCCTGACACCCCTCCCCCGCTCTCCAGGCTACACGGTCCAAGCCGCCAGCGCCGTCCTGCACCGGAGCCAGGTGACCCTCGTCTCCGGCGCGCCCCGCCACCAGCACGCGGGCGCCGTGTACCTGCTGAGCAACGGCTCCCAAAGCACCCTGGAGCCGAGCCTGGTGCTGCCCGGGGAGCAGGTGGGCTCCTACTTCGGGAGCGCCATCGCCCTGGCTGACCTGGATAGCGACGGGTGAGCCCGGAGCCGGGAGCCTCCGCCTGACGGGGGCCGGGAACCCCCGAGCTCCATGGCCCTTAGCGGGGGGCAGCGTTCCCTGGGAGCCGGGCGCTCGAGCGGCTCATGGGCAGGGCGCCCCGCCTGGGTTTTGTCGCTGTTGGTGGTGCACAGACACGCTGCCTCAGTGCGCACAGAACAATTATCCCGCACATGGCTGGGAAAAGATTGGAGGGCGCATTGGCCGGGGGTGTCTGTGACCCAGAGCTTGGGGGATTTCCATAGCTCGGCTTGGGGGGCCCAATAGCTTGGAACTGGGGGTCTCTGTAGCTTTGGGGGGAGCTCCTGAGCCCAGCTCTTTGGGGGTCTCCGGAACACGCCGGGTCTGCAGCTCCCCGGCCCCGCCGGTGCCCCGTGGCCCTGACCCTGCCCTTCTTGGCCCATCCGGCAGGTGGCAGGACCTGGTGGTCGGGGCCCCGTACTACTTCGATCGGAAGCAGGAGGCAGGCGGCGCCGTTTACGTCTACATGAATGAGGCCGGCAGCTTCCGGAGCCGGGCCAGCCTGGCTCTCAAGGGCCCCAGCAGCTCCGGCTTCGGCTTCGCCGTGGCCAGCATCGGAGACGTCAACCAGGACGGCTTCCAGGGTGAGGGTCGTAATGGGCTGTGACGTAGTGGGGGGGACTTGCTGGGCGGTGGTGACCCCTGCTGTCTGGAGCAAGACCCAGCAGGGAAAACCTCACTATGCAAAGGTACCATAGGGTGGAACCAGCCTACCCCCCATGGGGAGAAACAAAGGGAGGTGGATGCTGCCCTGGCTGGGGGGCAGGGCTGGGAGAGGGGGAGTTAGTTCCTGTCTGGAAAGCAGGGAAGAAGGAGCTGGGGAGGGGGCTGGGACTCCCCCTTCTCAAGGGGGGCACTGAGGCCTCTTAGCCCCAGTTCCTGTAACCAGATCACATCTGTGCTATGCTGTATCCTGGAGGAGCAATAAACCACCCTCAATTCCACTGGCTGGTGGAGTCTGTTTGTGCCATTTCGGGGTGCAGGAGACGGGGGACCCCCAACACGCCGTCACATGGGCGACCTCGGGGCTCCTGTGGGTTGGGGGCAATGGAGTGCTGGGGGCCAGGGAGGTAGAAGGGTGGGCTTGGAAGGGGTGGCTGGGAGGTGTCCTAGGGGTGCAGTGGCTGGGCTTCGGGAGCTAAGGGGGTATGGGGCTGGTGTGGGATTGGGGCGAATGGGGGGCTTGGGATAGTGTGGGATTTAGGGGTGTCAGGATAGTGTGTGGGGTTAGGAATTTGGGGGGCTCTGGGGCTGGTTTGGAGGTGCCAGGGAACAGTGTGTGGGGCTGGTATGGGGGTTTTAGGGGATAGTGTGTGGGGGGCTCTGGAGCTGGTTTGGGGGTGGGGTGGGCAGGGGTTTGGGGTTCTCAGGAGACAGCATGGGGGGCTAGAGCAGAGATACAAGAGGGGCTCTGAGGTGACCGGAGTTTGGGGGCTCGTGAGGGGTGGGGATTGTCTGAGGGGGCTGGAGGAGCCCGGCTGACCCTTTGTTTCTCCCCACAGACATCGCCATTGGGGCTCCCTTCGAGGGCCCCGGCAAGGTCTACATCTACCACAGCAGCTCGGGGGGGCTGGTGGCCAAGCCCCGGCAGGTAACGGCCCCTTGCGCACCCCCGGGGGAGAGGGTGGGGGGAGGGGTTTCTAGGGTCCTGCCCCACGAGTTGCAGGCCCACGGGTGGTGCTGGAGGGGCCGCGGGTGACTCCCCCTCTCCCTGCCCCACAGGTGATCAGCGGGGCAGAGCTGGGCCCGTCCGGCATCCAGACCTTCGGCTACTCCCTGAGCGGGGGGCTGGACGTGGATGGCAACTCCTACCCCGATGTGCTGGTCGGGAGCTTGTCGGAGCGGATAGCTCTGCTCAGGTGCGGTGGCCTCTGAGGGGCCAGTCCTGTCTCTGGACACAAGAACAGGAGGTTTTGGGCAGGGGGAGGGGTGGGCTCTGGTGGCATCCGCGGGGATTGAACTTGGGACCCTCGGCGGGGGCCCCGCTGACCTGCATGAGCCAGAAGTCAGCAGCAGGGGAGGGATGGGGGCTGGTGAGCCAGGGCATAGCACTGCTGCCCCCTACAGGCACGAGGGGGCGTCTCCTCTCCTGGGCCCATTCAGCCGTCAGTGCTGCCGGGGCCAGGCTGGGGACCCTGAGCAGGCAGCGGGCGTCTGGGGCCGCCTGGAACCAGGCGAGAGGCCCTGAGTGCCCTGCCCTGTGCCCCCTGCGCTGCGCAGGACCCTGCCTGGGGAGCCGAGAGCGGGGTGATGAGAGAGCAGCCCAGCCCCTGGCCTAGAGCAGGGGGCAGAGGCTGCTCCTAACCGCCCCCAAACCCTCCACGGGCCCCCAGACCTCCCCCCGTTGGGGAGCTGCGAGGGGCCAGGCAGGCCCTGGCGCTGGCGGGCAGAGGTGGCTTGGCTGATCTCTCCCCTCTCTCCGCCTGCCCAGAGCTCGGCCTGTGATCAACATCTTGAACAAAACCCTCACGGTGAGCCCCAGCGTGGTGGACCCGGCCAAGTGCACCCCAAGCTCCTGGTAAGGCCCCCCCCATCCCCCCCGACTGGCTGGGCCCCTGGGGGCGCCCGCTCCGCCGAGCACGGCGAGGACGAGCCAGCAGGGCGAACGGGCCCTGCTGCCGGTCCTGCCCCTCCCGGCTGCCTCTCACCCCGGCCTCCTCTGCCCCCCACCCCAGCATCCAGGTGCAGATCTGCTTCGCCTACAACCAGAGCGCCGGGGACCCCGCCTACAAGGAGCGAATCAGTGAGTGAGCTGGAGAGGGAGGGGCGTGCGTGCGTGTGCGTGTGCGTGTGCGTGTGTGTGTGTGCATGTACACATGCGTGTGCACCCACGTGCACCGAGCGAGAAGCGACGGGAGTAGTGGGCTGTGTGTGCACAGGTCCAGTGTGAGCAATGGGGGGGCAAGATGCAGGGGTGAAGGCAAGTGGGGGGAGGTTCGGGGATCCAGGAGGCTGCCTCAAACCGCACTGAACTTAGGCTGGGGGGCGGATGCTGCAGCAGCAGCGGGTGACTCCCTTGTGTGCAGAGGTGGGTGTGTCCATGCACGAGCACTAGTGTGCGGATGCATGCGGTGGGGTGCGCGCGCGGTGGTGAGGGCGTGTTCAGCGGTGCGTGTGTGTTACACATGTGGACGTGTATTTGTAATGGTGCACGTGGTGGTGTCGGGTGCTGTTGGGGTGCGTGTGTGTGGGTGCACGAGCTGCAGTGGTGCATGTGCACTGGGGTGTTTGTGTGTGTGGGGCGTGCATGGGGGCAGGTCTCTGAGCGGGTTCTCCCCGGCTGTCCCCAGCCCTGCTGTACACCCTGGAGGCCGACCGGGACCGGCGCCCGGCACGGGTGAGGTTCGCCGGGTCGCACTCGGCTGTTTACAAAGGCACCTTCCCCATGCCCGACACCAAGTGCCAGGACCTGCAGCTCCTCCTGCTGGTGAGCAGAGGGCAGTGCAGCTGGGGGTGGAGGGGGTGGTGGCCGGGAGCGAGGGAGACGGGCGGGGGGGGGGGGAGGGAAGGGGGTGGTAGCCGGGAGCGAGGGAGGCGGGGGGGCGGGGAGGGAAGGGGGTGGTGGCCGGGAGCGCGGGAGGCGGGGGGGCGGGGAGGGAAGGGGGTGGTGGCCGGGAGCGAGGGAGGCGGGGGGGGGGGCGGGGAGGGAAGGGGGTGGTGGCCGGGAGCGAGGGAGGCGGGGGGCGGGGAGGGAAGGGGGTGGTGGCCGGGAGCGAGGGAGGCGGGCGGGGGCGGGGAGGGAAGGGGGTGGTGGCCGGGAGCGAGGGAGGCGGGGGGGGGCGGGGAGGGAAGGGGGTGGTAGCCGGGAGCGAGGGGGGCGGGGAGGGAAGGGGGGTGGTGGCCGGGAGCGCGGGAGGCGGGGGGGGCGGGGAGGGAAGGGGGTGGTAGCCGGGAGCGAGGGGGGCGGGGAGGGAAGGGGGTGGTGGCCGGGAGCGCGGGAGGCGGGGGGGCGGGGAGGGAAGGGGGTGGTAGCCGGGAGCGAGGGGGGCGGGGAGGGAAGGGGGTGGTGGCCGGGAGCGCGGGAGGCGGGGGGGCGGGGAGGGAAGGGGGTGGTGGCCGGGAGCGCGGGAGGGGGCGTGGCGGCCGCAGGGTCCCTGGTGCTGCAGCAGGTGACAGACAGCTGAGTCCCCAGGGCTGGCTGCCCCGTGGGGCTGGGGGCTCTGGGGAGGGGGGAGGCTCTGGCAGCCGCAGGGAGCCGGCTCTGGTCTGGGCGGGTTCTCGCCAGCCATGCGACCCGCCGTCCCGCTGCAGGAGAACGTCCGGGACAAGCTGCGCCCCGTCACGCTGCACATGAACTACTCCCTGGAGGAGAGGCCCAGGCCCTTCCAGCTGGGGCCCCGCTCCCTCGACGCCTTCCCCGTCCTGAACGAGGATCAGCCCCAGGACGACAGCACCGAGGTGGGTCACCCCGAGCGCCCGCGAAGGGGGCCGGGCCGGGCGGAGGGGGGCGGGCTGGCCAGGGCTCCGGACTGGCAGGCTGTGGGGCGGAGAAGCTTGTTGGAACAGGGGCTGAGCAGGGGCTCCTGGGTCCCATTGCTGGCGCTGACATGGGCTCCCCGGCGGGGGGAGGGGGCTCTGCTGCTGGCCCCAAGCCCGGGGGCCCGGCTGCCTCCCCGCGCCCCAGCTGGCTCTGCAGCCGGGGGCTTTGCTCTTGACCTCAGCGGGGGCTGGACCGGAGCAAGGGGCTGGATTTCACTCTTAACGATGTTCCCCTGCCGCCGGGAGGGAGGCGTCAGCTGCTCCAGCATCCCGAGGCCTCGCCCTGCGGTAGGGAGGTTTCACTAGCTCCCGGAGAGCTGCTGGATAACGGCCTACTGCTGCTCCTGGCTGACGGAGCACCTCCCTCAGCTCCCGGGGCACAGGCCAGGCCGCCAAGGGGCTGGGCAGCGGCGTGAGTGACCCCTGCCCTTGTCAGATTAACTTCCAGAAGGAGTGCGGCCTGGACAACACGTGCACCAGCAACCTGCAGCTGCAATGCGCCTTCGTCGGCGAGCAGAACCAGCCGCTGCCCCGGTGAGCGTCGGCAGAGCTGCCAGCTCGGGGATCCCTGTGGGCCCTCCCGCGGGGGGCAAAGGGGTTCCTGTGTGGCCCCGGGTTCCCCTCTTGCATGGGGCCGGTCACCCCCGCCTGCGTGGCTGCTGCCCCCTGGGGTGGGGGCCGGGGCCGCCCACGCTGAGCCCTGTTCCCCCGCGCAGGCTGAAGGGGACCCAGGTGCTGCAGTACAGCCGGGACGTCCGGAAGCTGCACCTCAGCATCAACATCACCAACGACGGCGAGGACGCCCACGAGGCCCTGCTCAACATCACCGTGCCCCCCGTGCTCCTGCCCTCCTCCGTCCGGCCCGTAAGCGCCCCCCACCTGCATCCGGGGAGAGTCGGGCGGGGAGGTGGCCAGCGGCCCCCCAGCCCTGCGGGTGGAGGACCCCCTGTCCGTCTGTCCGTCTGTGCGAGTCCCAGGGCAGGCTCTGCCCGTTGAAAGCCTGGGCGGCGGGCGGCTGGGATGCTCTTGCCCCCCATCGCCGCTGGGGGTGCCATGCCCCGACAGGGCCCGTAAGGGGCTCCCAGGCGACAGGCCTGTGCCCCCACAGTGGGGGGCAGCCTGGAGCCCAACCGCCAGCGTGGGGGCGGGATGTGGGGCTGCCTTTGCTCTGCTGCCGGGGCCCTTGGGGGCGGCAGGTATCGAGGGACGAGGGGTGGAGGTGGGCGGCTGCGGGGGCTGGGCTGGGCGGGAGGGGGGGGTCTCTCGGGGGATGGGCCCGGGGGCAAGCTGACGGTGACCCCTCCCCCACAGAGCGGCGCCTGCACCTTTGGGGAGACGGTGCTGTGTGACCTGGGAAACCCCTTCAAGAGGAACCAGAGGGTGAGCAGCGCCCGGCCCCACACGCCCGGCTCGGAGGGCAGGGTCCCGAGGGGGGAGGGAGCGGGGCACAGCCAAGCAGGGCAGCCTGTGGGCACCAGGGTCCGAGCTGCCCGGGGGCGCCCACTGGCGATCCAGTGAGATCTGCCCTTCCCCCACCTCAGAGGCTGGGCCAGGCTGTGTCCGGGGTCTTGGGGGGCAAACCCCATGCCAGGCTCAGCCGCACCAGCCCCCTGCTCTGTCCCTCGTCCCAGGCGGAGCTGGTCGTCACCTTCGAAGCCATCGGCATCACGCTGGACACCCGGGAGGTCAGCGCTCAGCTCCAGCTCTCCACGTGAGTCCCCGTGGGGCTGGGAGGGGGGTGGGGGAGACCCAGCCGGGAAGCCAGGCCAGGCCTCTCCAGCGTGAAGGGCCCACCCCCCACCCCTCCCCTGCGGCGCTTTGCCGACGATGCTCAGGGCTGGCTTTGCTGCGGCAAAAAGGCAGCCACCTCTGGGGCGGAACGTGGCAGCGAAGTGACAGTGCACAGCAACGTCAGGCAACGGTCCCGGAAAGGAAAGCGGATCATAAAGCCCCGGGGTGGGCAGAGGCCATGCAGTCCTGGAGTCCAGCCCTGGCCCAAAGCAGGACCAGCCCCGACTCAGCATCCCAGCCGGGGCTCTGTCAGGTCTGGACTCTCCAGGGACGGAGATTCCCCCCGGCGCGTCCCCCCCTCCCAGGGAAACAGCTTTTCCGAATCTCCACCCAAGGCCCCGCGGGCAGCGCCAGGACGGGGGCAGCCGGAAATGCTGCAGGTTTAACGAGCGCAAGGGTCAGAACCCGCTTGGAGAGCCCCTGCGGTGCCCCCGCCCCTGCGCTGCACGGAGCCCCCAGCACCCCTCTGGGCTCAGCCTGGGCCAGGGCAGAGGGTCCGTGTGTCTGTGCGGGGCCGAGCCGTCTCCCTGTCCCCGCAGGCAGAGCACCCAGGAGGACCTGCAGCCGGTGTGGGCGGCGCTGCTCGTGGACTACACCGTCCAGGCCTCTCTCAGCATGTGCGTATCGCCGGGCGCACGGCTCCCTGAACGTGGACGGGGGGCCGGGCCCCACGGCTCAGCCTGCTCGGGCTGGTGTCCTGGGAGGAGCCCGGCGGGGTCGGGGCTGTGTAGGGCCGGGCGGCCTGGTGCAGGAGTGCGGGTCCTATACCGGGTGGGGGGTGATAGATAGTCCCTGGTTGGGGGGGTACCCCCAGCCACTGCTCCCCGCTAGCCCACACCCAGCACAGGCCACGTGGCCTCTCCCAGCCTGCCTGGACCCCCACGCCCAGCGCAGGACACATGGCCTCTCCCAGCTTGTCCAGGACCTCCCCCCCATCCAGTGCAGGCCCACGTGGCCTCTCCCACCCTGCCCGGACCCCCACGCCCACCGCGGGCCACGTGGCCTCTCCCACCCTGCCCGGACCCCCCACGCCCACCACGGGCCACGTGGCCTCTCTCAGCCTCCTCGGACCCCCCACGCCCACCACGGGCCACGTGGCCTCTCTCAGCCTCCTCGGACCCCCCACGCCCAGCCCTGCACCTAGTGTGTGCTGAGCCCAGCGATGCACCCCTGCCTGTGTCCCCTGCCCATCCCGTGCCCCCTTCTCCGGCCCCACATCCCCTCCCCCGGCTGCTCTGCCTTCCCCGCTGATGCCCGCTGCTTTCCCCCGGCAGGACGTCCCTGCTGCTCCAGACGTCCTTCAGCGGGAAGGTGATGGGGGAGTCGGCCATGAGGGGCGAGGAGGACGTGGGGAGCCCGGTCAGGTTCGATTTCCAGGTAGGGAGGCTCCCGCGGGGGAAGGGCGGGCGGGGCCGGGGAGGGAGGTGGCGCCCGCGTCCCAACGGGGCTCTGCCTTGCAGGTGAACACCAAGGGGGAGTCCCTGGGATCGCTGGGCACCGTCGTCCTGGGCTTCCAGTGGCCCTACGAGATCCCCAACGGCAAGTGGCTGCTCTACCCCACGGAGATCCTCGTGAGCGGCAACCGCAGCGGGCGCTGCCGGCCCCCCGGCCACGTCGTCAACCCCCTCAACCTCACCGTGAGTCTGGCCCTGCCCCCCCGCCCCGCTCCCCCCTCTACCGCCCCCCCTTACCCTCCCCCCGGCCACGTCGTCAACCCCCTCAACCTCACCGTGAGTCCGGCCCTGCCCCCCCGCCCTGCTCCCCCCTCTACCGCCCCCCCCTTACCCTCCCCCCGGCCACGTCGTCAACCCCCTCAACCTCACCGTGAGTCCGGCCCTGCCCCCCGCCCTGCTCCCCCCTCTACCGCCCCCCCCTTACCCTCCCCCCGGCCACGTCGTCAACCCCCTCAACCTCACCGTGAGTCCGGCCCTGCTCCCCCTCCCTGCTCCCTCCTCTACCGCTCCCCCCCGGCCACGTCGTCAACCCCCTCAACCTCACCGTGAGTTCAGCTCTGCCCCCTCCCCGCCCCTGCTCCCCCCCGGCCCTGCTCCCTCCCCCAACCCCCCGGCCCTGCCCCCCTGCCCTGCTCCCCCCCGGCCCTGCTCCCTCCCCCAACCCCCCTGGCCTTGCTCCCCCCCCTTTACCCTCCCTCCGGGCCACGTCGTCAACCCCCTCAACCTCACTGTGAGTCCGGCCCTGCCCCCCCCAACCCAGCCCAACCGAGGGCTGCAGTGAGTCAGACACCGCAAACGAACTGTCCCCTGCCTTCCCTCCCTGCTCAGTCACTCCCTCTTTCCCTCGTCTAGCCCATGCAGTCAGCCCCTTTACCTCCCCTCCCCAGCCCAGGAGGACTGAAGCGTATTCCGGGTTTCTGCCCCCCTCTCTCTCCCTCGGCAGACGGGACTTTCCCCCAAACCAATTCCTTCCGCCCTCCCAGCCACTCGCTCCCTGCCTGTCGTGGCTGATTGTCTCTCCCTCCAGCATGCAGCAGGCAGCATTCAGCTGTTCACAGAGGCCCCATCCTCGCCGATCAGCTGATCTCCCTGCCCATGGGGAGCTTTGAACCTCTGCTTGGGGCTCAGGGTAGAGCTGTGCAGCCACGCAGCTTAGAGGGATCTTTGGCGCAGACCCTGGAGCGTAACCGGCTCTGTTCCCTTCCAGCTCCTGGACGGTGGCTCCTCCAGCCGGCAGAAGCGTGACCTGGAGGCGGAGCTGCCGGCCGATGCCCCCGTCACCCTGGCCACCTCCAAGAAAGCCATGTCGGAGACTCTGCTGGTAAGGGCTGTTCTCGTGCGCTGCCCCACAGGGCTGGGGCCCCCGGTGGCCTCGCAGGGGCAGCGACCTGCTTGCTGCATCCCCAGCACAGTCTGCAGCCAGTGTTCCCTCGAGTCCTTTCATCCGTGGGAGGATGTTTCTCACCCGTGGGAGGATGTTTCCCACCCACGTGCGAAATAATTGTGGATGCACCGGGGCAGGTGTGAATGTGCACCGCCAGGAGACGCGAAGCCCAGCTGGAGGCGCTCTGCTGATCAGCGGGGTGGCATCGGGTCTCTCCTGAGTGGCCGCACAAGCAGGAAGCGCCGTCTGGAGCACGTCCCTCACGCACCCCAGCTCGAGGCAATGACGGGGCGAGAGCCCAGCTCCGCCTGCCCAAGATCTCTGGGGAATCTCTGCCAGCTCGTGGCGGTGTGAGGCCTATGACACGTGGCTAAGTAGTTCCGATTGTGCCCACCAGAGGGCAGTTGTCTCTCAGGTGGGTTACAGGGATGTGGTGTCAAAGGGTCTCAGCTGACCAGGCCTGTAACTGACCGATGTTCGGCGTGTGTGGTTGGGACAAAACCACCAAGAACTGAGGGTTCGTTTCAGGGTCTCCCCCTGGCGGGGTCCTCACCCGGCCTTGAGGGGACATGGCTGGCTGGCCCCTTCCCCTTCCTCTCTGGACCCGCCCGCTAACCCGCCAGCTTCTTTGTTTCCTGCCCCAGAGCTGCTCCAAGGGGACGTCCCGCTGCATCTGGTTCGAATGCCCCATCCAGGACTCCAGGCACATAACGACCATCAGCATCCGGGCGCGGGTGTGGAACAGCACCTTCATCGAGGTCAGTGCTGCCCGCGGCTGCTCTGGGAGGGTGGCTTTTACCAGCGGGGGAGGGGATCAGTGCTGAGCTACTGAAAGCCCATGAAATGCGGATTCGCACGAAGCCCCGTGTGTGGGGGACGCGCTGCGCACGTGGAGCCTTTCGCGAGGTTCCGAGAGGGCTCGGCCATCGGCGTGGGCGGGAGCAGCCAGAGAGCGCGAACGCGTGATTGGAAGGGGGACAGACCCTCAGCTGTCTGGGCTTGAGCAATGAGTTGGAAGGTCTCAGCTGGGTTCCTCGTGGCAGTGGCCATCCCTCCATCCCATCCGCCAGCTGGCCTGGCTCGTCCCCCTCCCGACAAGCTCCGTAGCGGGGCCCAGGGCAGAATGAGCCACCAGGGGCAAGTTCGCCTCTTGCCTGGGGCTGGCCCCGGGGGAAGTTTGGCCGGGCAGGAGCTGCTCCATGGACGGTGCGGATCCCGCAGGGCCAGTGTGGGGGTGAAGGCCGGGTGCGAGGGGGGGGGCGAGTTAAAACAGAGATTCACTTCTGGCTGAGGCTAACAGCCGCCCCGTTTCACCCCCGGCTGCACAGGAGTTCCGCGACTTCGACCGTGTCAAGGTGGATGGGCAGGCAACCCTGTTCCTCAAGACACACGTTCCCACCATCAGCATGAAGAACCACACGGTGCGGGTGAGTCGGCCTGGACTGCTGCCTTCCCTGGGTGCAGGCGTGTTTGCGCCTCCTGCTGGGATTGGCTGGGCCTGGAGTAGCTGGGATCTTCCCCTCCAATCAGCCAGAGCTCCTGCCCCTCCCCACTGCGCCTCCTGCTGGGATTGGCTGGGACTGGAGTAGCTGGGATCTTCCCCTCCAATCAGCCGGAGCTCCTGCCCCTCCCCACTGTGCCTCCTGCTGGGATTGGCTGGGCCTGGAGTAGCTGGGATCTTCCCCTCCAATCAGCCGGAGCTCCTGCCCCTCCCCACTGCGCCTCCTGCTGGGATTGGCTGGGACTGGAGTAGGTGGGATCTTCCCCTCCAATCAGCCGGAGCTCCTGCCCCTCCCCACTGCGCCTCCTGCTGGGATTGGCTGGGACTGGAGTAGCTGGGATCTTCCCCTCCAATCAGCCGGAGCTCCTGCCCCTCCCCACTGCGCCTCCTGCTGGCGAGGCTGAGGCTGCAGTAGCTGGGGGCTCCCAGCCAGGTGCTCAGTCGTCCAATCCTCCCTGTTCACTGCATTTGGCTCCCAGTTCTTCGTGGACATCGACTCGGAGCTGGTGGAGGAGCAGCCGGCGGAGATCGAGCTGTGGCTGGTGCTGGTGGCGGTGGGGGCAGGGCTGCTGCTGCTGGGCCTGATCATCCTGCTGCTGTGGAAGGTGAGGGGGCTGCTTGGCGCAGAGGGCAGGGCCGAGGGACCCCTGCCCTCCGGCTAGCCGGGGACAGGAGCGGTGGGGAGGGCGTGGGGGCTGCGGAGGGCAGCGCTGAGGCCCGGCGTGCTCGAGACACGGGGGGATCGTGCGCCCTGCGACCTGGAGAGGAAATCTGAGCTGCATTTCGACCGCCCCGCTTTCTGCCCCGCGAGGGCCCTTCCCAAAGCCTCGTCTCGGAGCTTCCCAGCCCAGGGAGGCTGAGGCCGGGCTGGCGACCCCACAGCCTTTCACGGTGAAGGGCCCCCACGTCCTTTGCAGACTCCACCCAGAGTTCTCTTCCCCTGCCGCAGAGATCAGCCACCTCTGGGCCGGCCGGCGGCCGCTGTTGAACACGCAGCGAGGCTGGCAGAGGGGCTGCACGAGCGTATCACGGGGATTGAGGGAGACTGGCTGGGACTGCCACAGCTGGAATGGGGTTAGCGCCCGAATTCAACAGTCTGGAATGGCTAATAGTCAGGGCCCCCGCTTCATGCCAGGGCAGACTCGGGCGGAACAGCGCCCCCTACCGGGCAAGGCTCGGGGGAACAGCGCCCCCCCTACCGGGCAAGGCTCGGGGGGAACAGCGCCCCCCCTACCGGGCAAGGCTCGGGGAGAACAGCGCCCCCCTACCGGGCAAGGCTCGGGGGGAACAGCGCCCCCCCTACCGGGCAAGGCTCGGGGGGAACAGCGCCCCCCCCTACCGGGCAAGGCTCGGGGGAACAGCGCCCCCCCTACCGGGCAAGGCTCGGGGGGAACAGCGCCCCCCCCTACCGGGCTAGGCTCGGGGGGGAGAACAGCGCCCCCCCCCCCACCGGGCAAGGCTCGGGGGGGGAACAGCGCCCCCCCTACCGGGCAAGGCTCGGGGGGAACAGCGCCCCCACTGAGCCACCAGGAGCAGCCCCTCCGCTCTTCCTCGGAGCTGTCCCGTCCGTGGCCCAGCCTCAGCGTGGCCGAGTTTAGCCACCTGCAGGTTTGGGGCTGTCCTGGGCTCGCCGGTGGTGCGTATGGAGCGGTGACGCGGCGAGCCCCCGACTGGAGGAGCTGTGGAAATACCCGGGGCTGGCTCGGCTGCAGTTCCGGCTTTCGTGGCCCAGTACGGTTCTGCCCTGGCAAGCGACTCGGCCGCCGAAGCCTCACGTGGCTCTGTGTCCTCCTCTCCCGGGGACCCGCGCCCAGGGCGGATCGCCTCCCGAGATAGCGGCCCCGATCCTAGAGGAGCTGGGACCCCCACGTATCCCCCCGACTCGGGGAACCCTTCAGTGGCAAAGGGTTGGCAGACCTGCTGCCCCCGCTCCGCCCAGCCCTGTGGCCGGCCACGTCCATGCCCCAGGGATGCTCGGGGTGTGGCCGCGTCCACTGAGCCCTGGGCGGCGGGACGGCCCTTGGGTGGAAAGGAGAGCAGTCCACGGCCGCTCTGCCTCATCCACCAGACCCAGAGCCGCCTTTGCCTCCACTCACTGGGCTGCTCCAGATGCTGCAGAGGGGGCCCTGGGGAGGACCCCTTCCAAGCCAGCAAGCGCCCCCTGGGGATCCGAGGGTCAGGAGGGTTTTTCCCCTCTAGTTCCACAGCAGGACCTGAAGTGGGGTGTGTGATCCGGAGTAGGCTCCGGACGGCTGCAGCTCTGCCCCTAGGCGGGCAGGAGCGAACGGGAGCTCAAGCCCCGCGACAGGGCGGGATGAGGGGAGCCAAGCAGTTTTTAGGAAGCCAAAATGGCCCAGCTGATTGGGAAGTACTGCCACGTCCCTAGCCCACCCCCGCCCGGCGCCTTCTGTACATGGATACGCACAGAGATCAGCCCCTCGGCCACGGACAAGCAGCCACCTCTGGGCTGGAGCATTTCCTCCCCCGGGGTCCCCCATCGCCCCTGACCCGTGTCACCTGCTTCCTCGCAGTGCGGCTTCTTCCGGAGGGCGAGCACGCGCGCCATGTACGAGGCCAAGGGCCAGAAAGCGGAGATGAAGATCCAGCCGTCTGAAACGGAGCGGCTGACCGACGACTACTAGCTCCCCTTTGCCCTGAGAGCCCACTCCATCCTCTGGGTAATGACCGGGGCAGGGAGGGGCCTGTGGGGTGTTGGCTTCTCCCTCCCTGTCTCTGTCACGCCTTCCCCTGCCCCCCTTCTCTGCCTGGGCTGCATCTCTCCGCCAAGGGGCCCGCCGGGTCCTCTGTGTGCTCAGGGAACAGATCATTGGGTGGCACTTCAGTGGACACTCCCCTAAGGGCGAACCGCCCTCTGCTTTTCCCTGGCTCCCCCAGCTCCGGGGCAGCCCGGGGGTGTTTCTTGGCTAGCTCAGGGTCTGCCCTTAGCACCCTGCAGTAGAAGCCCCCCGGGGCGAAAGAGGAGGGTGCCCAGGGGATACAGCGGCAGACACTGGAGGAGGGAGAGGCGCGGTCGGTCTGTGGCAGCGTGCGACTGTTTGCACTCTGTGCACGGCTGCATTAGGGATGCTTGTGCCTGACACATCACTGCTCCTCATGTGCGCAGTGGCATGGGCTGAGCCTGGCGCTGGAGACAGCTGCACCCGTGGGCAGTCAGAGGAGCCCCTTTGACAGGTAGAGCAATGGGCCGGGACACTAGAGGGGCGCTGATGCAGAACGAGGTAAACTGGATCGCCCCACGAAGGACCAAACAGCCCCCAGGTCTGCCCACTAACTGCCCAGCAGCGCTGCTTGGGAGCTGAGCGCTTGGGCGGCGCCCAGGAGAGCTTCACATGCCGCCCAGCTGATCAGCGGAGTGCCCACAGCCAGCAGCCTGTGTTCCTGTGGGTGGTGCACTTTTGCACATGTCTCGGTGCACGGAACAAAATGTATTCTGCACATGGATGGAAAAATGAGGGAACATTGCTCCCCAGGGGTAGAACTGCAGACAGGAAGGAGAACCAGCAGCTCCACGCACGCCGACTTCCATCTGTCTGTCCGTCTGTCCTATTGTGCTGCGGTTTAACTAACGCTAACGTCTGTCTCCCCCTTTCCAGCGTCACTGACCAAGTGTTTCTCTCAGCAGCTGCGTCTCCTGCGTCCGGCTGTCTGGCTGTCCGCCTGTCTCTTCTTGTTTGTGCCCTGTTTCGTTTGTTTCTATTTTTCTGATTTTGTTTTCTTTCTCTGCTTTGGTCTTTTCTCCTTTTCATCTCTGATTTTCTCTCTCATTTTATTCGGAGGTTTCTCTGATTTCTGTCCCTGATGTCTCTTCTCTGATTTCTCCCTTTCTCTGGTCACCAAAGTTTGACGCTAACTCCACCCCCTCCTCTCCACTCCTTGCAGTGCGACTTCTTCAAGCGGACCCGCTATTACCGGATCATGCCCAAGTACCATGCTGTGCGGATCCGCCAGGAGGAGCGATGCCAGCCTGCTGACAGCTTCCTGCCCCGGAAGCACAAGAAACACTGGGTAACAAACTGGCAGGAGTCAGAAAAGTACTACTGAGCCCCCGCTCCCCGCCCCCGTCGTCCTGCCAGCGTCTCCTCAGCTTGCCTCTCTGCGCACGTCGCTGCTGTGTGCAAGTAGCCCACGGACCAGCCCCTGCCGGCAAGTTAACCTGCAGCCCCAGAACTTTCCGGAGTGGCACGGGAGCGAACTACACATGCCAGGGAGCAGCCGTGCAACACGATCCTGCCAGTGGGAACACGAGGAGCTTTTTGTTTTGCACAAAGTGGTTATTTCCCACATATTGACACAATCTCGTCTATCTGGGCACAATTGCTGTGCGTTGTGTGTGCCCCAGCCCCCCCGGCTCTCTCGCTTCCTGTCATGCTCACATGTACGGAAAAGTGCCTCCTTGCGCACCGACAGCATGTGATCTTGCACAACCCCACGGTGTCTCTACCACATCCTTGTGCACACTTAGCTGGACCTTCCCCAGTGCTCTTGTGCACACAAAGCATAGCTCCGCCTCCTCACCGTGCACACACGCATGTGGAGATGATCTCTCGTGCTGTCAGGTCCCCGCACACTCTCGGCTGCTACGGCTCATGATTCCTACAGCCCATTGGCATGAGTTGTGTCAGGACCACGTGACACCCCCTCACTGTCATGTTCTTGCACATGGGTGACTAGTGCACGGTGCCCAGCTTTAACTCTTTGCACATGGATGCTCACCCTGCCCCTCCATCCGTCTGCACACATGGCTCCTCGTGCACCGATTCACCCGTGTGATGACGGAAGCCGGGCCCTGCCCACGTGCTGTCTGATGCACGTTCACGGTCGCTGCGTCTCCCTGGCACACGCCGACGCCGGGCCCGCCCGGGTGTTCTGCCCCTTGACAGAAGGGGAAAGTGGCACCAGGACCCGGAACGCGGCCCCTGTCCTGCCAGGAGGAAGAAGCCAGGCAACGCCTCACGGCCCCTGCGCCGCCCTGGACACTGGATGTTTTGCCACTGGAGTTTATGTGAGAGCTACTGGTACCCTTCCCGGCTTGTCTCCGGTGGGGGAGGGGCGCGGGTTGCAGCCGGGGCCTGGCTGGTGGAGAGCCGGGCCTGTGGTTGGGGGAGGGTGGATGGTGGGGGAGGAGCTCCCCTCCCCAAAGCGACACACTCAGTGGAGCTCAGCTCTCCGAGGAGGAGGAAAAAGGCCTTTCCGGCCGGGGCGTTGCGGCAGACCTAGCCCCGTGCCCAGGTCGCACGCAGCCTGGCCCTTTCCGACTCCTCCGGATGCACAGACCTGGGCCCTGCAAGCCCCAGCCCAGCCGGGAGACTTCCAAAGCAGGGGCTGATCTTGCTCCCTGTGGGGCACTAGGCCTCCCCTGCCGACCCAGCCCCACCCCCAAGCCGGGGCCGCCACAGGAAAGCCGGACTCTGCTCTGCGTGCCCATGGAGGTGCTGAGTCGGGGGGACCTTGCGGCCGTTTGCAGCACCAGCCTCCGCCCCTCCCCACTGCCCGCAGCCTCGTGGCTGGATCTGCCTAAGCCTGGAGCCGCTGGGCCCCGTCTCCTGGGGGCAGCGCAGGGCCTACCCCTGCACCTGGCCTGGCCTGGCCGGGGGTGCGGATTACCCCAGACCCTGCCGCCGTGTCGCTGTGAGACCTGCCCCTGTCAGCCCTCTGCTGCCCCCCTGTGCTGCCCTTGGTTTGCTGCAGGCCTCAGCAGGTCCCCCTGTCCCATCCCAACCATGCAGCTGAGTTTCCCTGCTGTTGGCTGGCAGGCAGTGTTCCGTTCCCAGCGCTCCCTGGGCGCCAGCCACTCGCGCACTCTTGCTGGGGGGCATTCTTGCAGGCATCACACAGCGCTTTCATTGGGGGCACCGCCCTGGTTTACAATAAAGGGACCTGCAAGGATGATGGTTTCCTGCCCTGCCCACTCTGACACACTCCCTCGGTGCCCCCGGCTGGGGAGTTAAATTATTAGGTGTGCACGGGGGGGTGGTTTTTGCTGTTGATCACTGGAGTTCGTTTCTTCTATGGTACTGGAGGTCTGGAGTCACTGTGCCTGGATGTGAATATGCTTGAGCAGTTATGATGGCGTCAAATAAAATTGCTCTGATTTGTAACATGCCTTTTCCTGCAGCCCAGCTTCCTGCTACCCCCCACGCGGTGAACCGCCGACGCTCCCTCTGGGTCCCAACCTCACGTCGCGCTTCTCACCCGCAGATCTCAGAGCCTCACAAGGGCTGTCAGTTTCACATGCCTCATTTTACAGAAGTGGACAGTGAATTGCTAGGAGCTGGTTAGTCCTCAGTGAGGGTCCTCACCATTAGGTCACGCTGCCCTCCCTCAGCAAGTACCTCCTGGACTATAAATAGAGCAGTGGCTCTGATTCCTCTTTCACTTCTGCCAGAGCACAGTTTACATCTACGTTTGAAATTGCATCCCAGGCTAAGGTCTGCGGGGTGACACTAGCAAAGAGGGTTGGTGGCGAGCTTGGGATCCAGAGAATGCCACGGTCCGTCATCAGCCAACCAGCTCGATAAGGAACCCCCCTTTGGATTTGTTACAGCCAAATTGTGGCAGACACTTCACCAGCATCCTGGGAAACCGCACGTGGCCCATGGGAGGGCTGACGTTAGCCCGTTTGAAAACTAGAAAGGAAAGCAGCATTTTGTGGGGGTGGACTGGGGGGGTAGAGATGCAAAGCAAGAGGAAGAATCTAGCTAATTAAGCTATAGGCTGCTGGCTTTGCCCCCTCAGCTTTTCACTCTGTGTTTATACAGCGCCTAGCGCAAGGGGTTCTGGTCTGGGGGGCGGCTGTTAGCTGCTACCCCAGTACCATTAGCCATAACACACTGTTTTGGAGCACTGGAGAATCTGCAGGAGCAGACAGTCTGTGGCCACCAGAGGGCGCTGCGGTACTTCGCTATGAGACCCTAGTGGCTGTGCACGGTTGCTGCTGTGGGGCTGGGCTAGCCTGGCTGGCACAGAGGGGCAGAGCAAAGGTCTATTTAGCCCAGTAGCCCGGCTTCACAGGGACCCAACAGAACAGGCAACTGCTGACTGGTCCAGACCCCGTCGCCCATTCCCAGCTTCTGGCAAACAAAGGGGAGAGGCTCAAGGGGTGGGGCTGCAGGGAGAGGTGCGGGGGAGGGGCGCTGCACGGTGCCCTGTTAAGGGAAGAGTTGGAGGGGCCCACAGGGTATCTTGGGCAGGGAGGCATTCAAGGGGCCATTGTGGGGGCGGGGAGAGGGAGGGATGCAGGGCAACCCAGCCAGGGAGGTGTTCAAGCTGCTGGGGGTGGGGGGGCAGTGGGTCACCCTGGGCAGGGAGGGGTTCAGGAGGTTATAGGGGGCAGTGAGACATCCTGGGTAGGGAGGCGTTCAGGCGAGCAGGGGGTTCCATCCTTGCCTATCTTGGCAAGTAGCTATTGATGGATCTATCCTTCAGAAACTTATCGTTTGGCCTTCACAACATTAACCAGCAAGGAGTTCCACAGGTTGGCTGTGCATGGTGTGAAGAAATACTTCTTTTGGTTCCATTTAAATCCACTCCCTCTTAATTCGTTTGGGTGACCCCTGGTTCTTGTGTTCTCTAAAGGCATCAACAGCCCTTACTTTCTCCACGTCATTCCTTCAGGACACTTGGTGAATACCATGTGGGTGTGGTGACTTGTTTAACTTGATCCATTCGTTCTAACCCCTCCTCTGCTGACACTTCTCCATCAGGGACAGTTCTGCAGATTTACCGCCTACCGAGAATGGCTTGGGCACAGAAATCTCCCTCGCATCCTCTGCAGCGAGGACTGACACAAAGTGCTTGTAGCTTCTCCGCAAGGGCCTTGGCTTCCTGGCATGCTGCTGTAGCCCCTGCCTCGTCCAGTGGCCCGACCGTGTGGCAGGGTTCCTGCTTCTGGGGCATGGGGAGGGAGCCTGAGCACAAGGTCCAGATCCCCAAAGCTATCTAGGTGCCTAAGTCTAATTGCTTCCCATGGGAGTTAGGTACCTAACGACCGTCGAGGCTGTAGGTCTGCAGGAGGAGGGTCACTGAGCGCAGTCCCTGCTGCCACAGCCTGCTGGGTCAGGCACCAACCCGGACAAGCTACTGGCCTGCAGCTGACACGTGTCCTGTAGCTGAGACGTGCACAAACAGAGACAGACAGATACAGAAACACAGATGTGCGCGCACCCAGACACACACACCCAGACACACACACACAGACACACACACCCAGACACACACACACAGACACACACAGACACACGCAGACACACACACAGATGCACACACACAGACAGACACACGCACACAGATACACACACACACACAGACATACACACACAGATACACACAGACACACACACACACCCAGACAGATACACGCACCCAGACACACACACAGACACACACACACACACACACACCCAGACACACACACAGACAGACACACGCACCCAGACACACACACACAGACACACACACACACACCCAGACAGATACACGCACCCAGACACACACACAGACACACACACACACACACACACACACACCCAGACACACACACACAGACAGATACACGCACCCAGACACACACACACAGACACACACACACACCCAGACCCAGACAGACACACACACACACACACACACGGACAGATACACGCACCCAGACACACACACACACACCCAGACCCAGACAGACACACACACACACACACACACCCAGACAGATACACACACACACACACACACCCAGACACACACACCCAGACAGATACACGCACCCAGACCCACACACACACACACACACACACACACCCAGACCCACACACACACACACACACACACACACACACACACGGACAGTCAGGCTGGGGGGAGGCTGCTCCGGACGCCCCGAGATCAGGGCCCTTCCCCGCTACGGCCGCGGGGAGCAAGGGGCGGGGCGGGCAGGCAGCGTGAGGGGCGGGGCTAAGGGAGGGGGCGGGGCGGGCGCGGGGCACGTGGGCCGGCGCGCTGCCATTGGCGGGGCGGGGCCGGGGGCGGGGCGAGCTGTCAGTCGGTGGGAGCGCGGCGCGATGCGGCTGCTGCGGGCGCTGCTGGGGCGCGCGGCGCGGGCCTACATCGATCGCTTCAGCAAGTTCTCGCCCTCGCCGCTCTCCATCCAGCAGTTCCTGGACTTCGGTACGCCCCGCCCCCCGCCGCGGGACCGCCCCGCCCCCCGCCGCGGGACCGCCCCCCGCTCTGCGCCCCGCCCCGGGACCGCCCCGCCCCCCGCCGCGGGACCGCCCCCCGCTCTGCGCCCCGCCCCCCGCCGCGGGACCGCCCCGCCCCCCGCCCTGCGCCCCGCCCCCCGCCGCGGGACCGCCCCGCCCCCCGCCCTGCGCCCCGCCCCCCGCCGCGGGACCGCCCCGCCCCCCGCTCTGCGCCCCGCCCCCCGCCGCGGGACCGCCCCGCCCCCCGCCGCGGGACCGCCCCGCCCCCCGCCCTGCGCCCCGCCCCCCGCCGCGGGACCGCCCCGCCCCCCGCCCTGCGCCCCGCCCCCCGCCGCGGGACCGCCCCGCCCCCCGCTCTGCGCCCCGCCCCCCGCTCTCCGCCCCGCCCCTCGGGTATGTGCCCCCAACCCCACCCCCAGGTAACGACGCCCCTTAACTCCACTAATCGCCCCGCCTGCCCCCTCTCCATATCTGCCCCCACCCCCAAGAAAATACCCCAGGGCCCCGCCCCCAGCCGGGTAGCCCCGAAGGGCCCGTGGGGTGGGTGGGCCTGTCGAGTGGCCCGACTGGGGTCTGAGTCCTGGGGGCTCAGACAGGTGGGGCAGGCTGCCCCCTGGGTAAGGGGTCGGGGCTGGGGGGCGGCTCTTGCGGGAGGTGGATGAGCCCCCCCGACTCAGTGGGTCGGGGCTGGGGGGCGGCTCTTTCGGGAGGTGGATGAGCCCCCGACTCAGTGGGTCGGGGCTGGGGGGCGGCTCTTGCGGGAGGTGGATGAGCCCCCCGACTCAGTGGGTTGGGGCTGGGGGGAGGCTCTTTCGGGAGGTGGATGAGCCCCCGACTCAGTGGGTCGGGGCTGGGGGGCGGCTCTTGCGGGAGGTGGATGAGCCCCCCCGACTCAGTGGGTCGGGGCTGGGGGGCGGCTCTTGCGGGAGGTGGATGAGCCCCCGACTCAGTGGGTCGGGGCTGGGGGGCGGCTCTTGTGGGAGGTGGATGAGCCCCCCGACTCAGTGGGTCGGGGCTGGGGGGCGGCTCTTGCGGGAGGTGGATGAGCCCCCGACTCAGTGGGTCGGGGCTGGGGGGCGGCTCTTGCGGGAGGTGGATGAGCCCCCCCGACTCAGTGGGTCGGGGCTGGGGGGCGGCTCTTGCGGGAGGTGGATGAGCCCCCCCGACTCAGTGGGTCGGGGCTGGGGGGTGGCTCTTGCGGGAGGTGGATGAGCCCCCCCGACTCAGTGGGTCGGGGCTGGGGGGCGGCTCTTGCGGGAGCACATCCCTTTGGGATGGGGGTAGAACGCCCCCCTCTCCCGGGCACTTCCCAGCCTGCTAGCTAGAATGGGGCTCCTGGGCCCTGTTCCTGGCCCTGCTGCTGACTCCCTTCTCAGCTCCGTGCCTCAATTTCCCCCACCATTGCATGGGGTTAGTGAGACTGAGCGTGTGCTGGCAGTGGGGGCGTGCTCATACTGTGTCCAGTGCCCTTTGTCGCCTCTTAGAACCATTCACGGCTCCTGCAGCCTGGAGGCGGCTCCCAGCCCCCCACCACTAAGTGTCCCTGGTGCCCATTTCGCTCGACTTCTCTTTTGGGCAGCAATGGAAGCAGAAGGCCCCGGCCGTGCCTGGCTGGCTCGCGCTGCATGGCCGCCTGCCGACGCATGCTGCGCGGTGTGCACGCTCCTCTCCTTCCCGGCCGGTCTCACTGCAGCGGCACCCGGTGCCCGCGGAACAGGCTGTGCCGGTGGTCAGCTGGGAACGTGCCGTGGCTCGGGTTACGGCTGCACGGTTGGGTGCACAGCTGTGGCCTTGTTTACCAGCCTCCCACCTGTCTCCTTAGAGCCCTCTGCTCTGACTCTGATCATCGCGCCCTATTGTTTTCCTCCTCCAGACCCGCCTGGAGATTGGGGCCCATGGCCCTGACCTTGACCGGCCAGGGGGCGGTTTTGTTGGCTGGGTTCCTTGCAGAACGTGGAGCTGCTGCCAGTGTTGGGACAGATCTCTCGCAAGCAGGCTGTGCTGTATTTAGCCAAGGACAGGACGTCAGAGCTCAGGAACGCACAGCGACGCTTCTGCACTGCGTGTGCGGAATGCTGCACGTACCACGTGTGCCAGGCGCTGCTCTCTGGGGTCACCTCTGTGCTGCCCCAGCCCTGTAGCGCTAGCGCACCTAGCCCCCGCGGCAGACACCTGCCCTACCTGCCGGCAGTTTCCCTCTCGTCTCCCCCATCCAGGTGCAGATGGGGGATGCGACCAGGGAGCCAGGTCAGTGGTGCTTACTGGGGACTGTAACCTCTGTCTGGCAGCAGCTCACAGCGGGCGGAGGGCTGGTGCAGTCCTGTGGGGTCAGGAGCCAGCTGCCCCAGGTGGGGAGAGGGGGCGGCACCAGCAGCAGAGCTTTGTGTGGGGTGGGTGCTGGGAACAGAAGCCGGCCCCACTTCGGGGGAGTGGGATCCCGCTTCATCAGTTAACTGGTTAAACCGTAGGCTTCGCCGGTTAATTGATTTGATTCCACATCCCTAGTGCATGTTTGCCATCTGTGGACAGGATGCGCACGGGGGCATGTGCACGTGCACCGCCAGCAGCAATGAAAACCCGGCCGAGCGCCCACAGCTAAGCAACTGGGCGGCGTTTGAACCTCTCTTGAGCGGCCGCACAAGCGCCCAGCTTACGGGGAACGCTGCCGTCTGATGGTACCTCTGGCCTGCCGCGAGTAATGGGGGGTCCTGGTTTGATTCTCAGAGGGAGCCTGAGAAATGGCTCCTGCGCCCAGGGAAAGCAGCTGACGTGCAGATTATCCCCCGGGAAGCAGTGACGGGAGACACCAGGGCAGGCCTCCTTGGAGCGACGGGTGCTGCTGGAGGGATGTGAGGCACAGCGAGGTCAGGGGACATGCTTGAGGTCACTCTGTGATTCAGTGGCAGAGCCCACCTCTCCTTTCCTCACGGGTGCAGGCCTTTGAATGGATGGGGTATTCTCCCAGTCTCCCACGTGGGGCAGGGCAAATCGGGCAGTTGGGCTGTTCAGAGCCAGCATGGCAGCCTGGGGTCAGTGTTAGGGATGTAATAGTGGAGTCGATTAACGGATAATCAAAAGCGTCTTGGTTAATGCTATGGACTATACGCATTTCCACAGACCCCGGTACCCCGCCCCCCAGTCTATTTTTAGCTGCTGCCTCTGAACCAGAAAGAGGCATGAGGGGGAGGGGCAGCTACTCGACTAGTGTGTCGACTATTCGAGAAGCATTGCGACTAGTCCTTCACGGCCCCAAGCCAGGCCTGCCCGGGAAGGCCAGTACGTTCAGAGTTCCGGTGCGTTCCTATCGTTTAGCTAGTTCTGGAAATAAAAAATAACCAAACTCGCAAGTCTGCCTGCGCACGGGCCTTCTCGCACTGGGACCTTCTGAGGCCTTGCTCGTTGGCTGAGCAGCAGGGCCGGCCGTACGCTGAGAAGTGGCCACCGCTCTGGTCTTCCGCACCAGTCACACTGCAATCAGGTGGAGTCAGGCTGGCGAGAAGGGGATCCAGTCTAGCACCCCCTGATAACGGGCACTGGAAAGAGAGCGCAGTGTGAGAGTGCTCTGTCCGGCAACTGAGGAACCCTTCCTTTCTTTATCGTTTTGTCTTTATGGCCCTCGCTCTACTGTCGATCTGTGTGGCCTCTGTCTGGTTTTGAATTGTTTGTGCCTGCTGTGTAATTTATTTTGCAAGGCGTCAGGTCATTGAGGCGGTGGGATATAATTGGCCAGAGAATTATGTGCGGATTGGTTAGTAACAGTTCAGTGAAATGATTGGTTAGGGTACAGCTGACCAGAGCTCACATTGGACTGTAAATGCCAGTAGTGGGCAGCCTGCGCCCCTCAGGGTTCTGTGTGGCTCTACTGTTTCCCACGTGCGGGGTTGCTAGACTCTGCTGGTTTCAGTTTGTTTCCTGCTGTATTGCTAGAGTGACCCACACGTGAAGCCAGAGCAGGTGAAATGGGGTGTCTGCTAATTGCACCCAGCACTGCCGGGGAGAGCCGGGCGCTCCCTCTGCATCCCGTCCCAGCGCTGCTCCAGTTCGACCTGCACCCCCCACATTGTAGGGATGCAAGTGCAGTGAGCACAATGGCCCTGGCCCGGGAGCCCGCCTTGGTAACGACAGTCCTGCGTCCCACTGAGATGGAGGCCGCGCATGTAGCCCACGCACCAGCCTCGGTTGCCCCTCGCTGCTAGATGCTGAGGTCAGACGGGAAGTAGGGGAAGGAAATTTCCGTCATGTTTGCTAAGGGGGGGGCGGTAACAAGGAAGAGGGAGGGAGAACAGGGACTCGGAGCTGGGACCAGACCCCTGGGGACCAGACTCGATGGGTGTTTAGATTTAAGCCTGACTGGTGTCAAAGGCTTCGGAATAGGCTTGCCTGGGAAGGAACCCGATAAACGGTGCGTTGCCTGCACTTCAGCCTCCTGGTCTCCTGCTGTTGGTCTGCACGAGAAGGTCCGGGGAGGGGGTGAAGGGGAAGCTCTCTACCAGCATGTGACCTTCCTGGTGGGTCTCCCATCCCCTGGACCCTGCTGGGGCTCAGCAGGTGGCTAAGCTGACTCCAGGGGGAGAGGGTGAGCAGCAGATGGGATGCGATGGGGGGGGACAGCTCAAGGCCGGGTGGGCAGAAAGCTGTCCCCTCTTGTGGCCTTGTGGTTGGACTGGTGGGAGCTCCACTCCGCGGGGCGCGAGGGGGTATGTCTGAGAGGGGGCTGTGGAAGGGACATGGGTAAGAAGCCAGTGAGGGCTGCAGGAGCCCGGTAAACCCCCTGGCTTGGGCACAGCAGTAAGAACCTGGGGGTCCAGCTGAGCTGATACCGGGGGCAGGACAAGTGGGGTCTCCTGAAGAGATGGATGCCTCAGGCTTGGGGGCCACTGAGATTCTGCCTCTGTCTCTAGGGTCCAGCAATGCCTGTGAGAAAACCTCCTTCGCCTTCCTCCGTCAGGAGCTGCCCGTCCGACTGGCCAACATCATGAAGGAGATCAACCTGCTGCCAGACCGGGTGATCAGCACGCCCTCGGTGCAGCTGGTGCAGAGCTGGTGAGTCGGGGGCACCGCCAGTGGCGTGCGGCGGGTAGCACTGCTAGCTGGCGTGTGCCAGGCTGCCTGTGTGCCCCTGTATCCCACCGCACCCACCAACTCTCTCTCATCTGCTCTGGGCTTACACCTGTCAGACACGAGAGGAGAAAGAGGGTGGCAGCTCCGAGTTCCCTGCCAGATGAACTCTAGAATGGGCGTGCTGGGTGCTTTGGGGGCTTGCGTGTCTGATCCCTTTGGCCGTGGCCGTGCGGGTGCAGGCACCTAGCGGGAGACAAATTGCAGTGAAAGCTGGGGCGGGGAGGCATCTCAGTCTCTAGAGCCCACGTCCAGACCCGGGGCTCGTCGACCCTTGAAATGCTACACTGGCCCGAGTTGCCGCTGTCCCACTTCCGTGGAGGTCCCCCCCCCCCCGGTGTGGATATTCCGTGCGAAGCGGGGGAGGAAGTCTCCCTTCGCCCTAGCGCTCTGCACTGGGGGTGGCTCCCTTTAAGGGTGGGGCCGGCCGTGGCTGGTCCACGACCCTCGGGCTAGCTGAGCCGACGTGGTGCAGAGCAGGCCTGGCACACAGCTTGGGCCTTGGCCGCCAGAGGAGGCCGGGCTTGGCCCCGGAAAGGCCAGCAAGCTGGTGATCCTCAGCGTGGCCTGGCTTCCTAGACCAGCCCCGGGGAGCTCGTTCAGGGGAGCCAGGCCGAGGGCCCGCCCAGCTCACAGCCCTTGGCTTTTTCCACCTGCCCTGGACAGAGGCGGCCGGGTCCAGCTGAAGGGCAGGGAGATTTCCAGCCGCCCTTGGAGCCGGGGGACATGGGGAAGCCAGCGGCTGCATCTGTGCCCCCCACAGGCAACAGGTTTGGGGCATCGACTGTCTCTAACCTGGCAGCCCGCTGGCCCTGAAGCCTCGGGTGGATTTTTCCTTCCCCTTGTGCTGGCTTGGCTCACTTGGTCATTTGTAACTCCCCAGTCTGCAGGTGATTCCCAGCTCTGCCCTCCTGGTTCCCTCTGATAGCCATGCCCTCGGCTCCTTGTCCCCCCCTCCTCCTCCCCACTCCCTTCTCCCCAGTTTATTTTGCGTCTGCACACCCTGAAGGCAGCACTCCGGGCGTCTGAAGCAGGGGCCGTGCCCACGAAAGCTCATGGCCCCACCGACATGGTTCCTGAGTCTCTTATCCTGTACAGACTAAGTGGGCTCCCCGGAAGCTTTGGGCGCCAGCTGCTGGGAGCCAGGAGCCCTGTAAGCCTGGGCACGGGCAGGCCGCCTGCAGGGGAACGTCTGTCTCCGATCCTGCCGCCCCACACCAGGCCCCAGGCAGCAGCAGCTGAACTTTGCCCGACTTTCTGGGCCTGGGAACCACGTGACGGCTTGTTTGTGCAGTCAGGCGGCAATTTCCTCCCCCGCGTCCCGCCGCATCCGGACCAGCTGAACCCGCCGCGAGGGGCTGGGGCCTGAGTTCACGGTGCCCTGGGCTGCCTGCGGCTGGGTCGGCTGCCCCCTGCAATCCCCCCCGGCTCCCGGTGCACATGGGAGCCCGGCGCTGCCTGCTCCCCTGGCGAGGAAGGGGGGGCTTGTAACCTGTGCGGTGAATCTGTGGGGTCTCAGCACCCCCGGGGCGAGGGCTGGGGGGCTGGGTTGGGCCACTTCAGCCTTCCCATCTGCTCCCTCCTTCCCTGCCCCAGGTCTGTCCCCGCAGCCCCTGGCAGGTCCCCGGGCTGCCCCCCCGTCCAGCGAGAGGCTCCGCAGCCTTCACGTCGGCTCAGGTGGCTCGAGGCCCGCGGGAGACCCCGTCACGGTGCCCCTCGAGCCATCGCTGGGGTTGGCCCTGGAGCGGCTTCTCTTGCCCGACAGGCACATTGCTCCACCAATGCCCTTGCCCCCAGCAGCTATTCCAGCCCTGGGCCCCTGGGCCCCCCCTCCGGCTCTGGCCCCCGCGCAGATCTGTCCAGGCGCCCCAGTGCTTCCCTGCGCCCCCCTCTGGCTCTGGCCCCCGTGCAGCTCTGTCCAGGCGCCCCAGTGCTTCCTTGCACCCCCCTCTGGCTCTGGCCCCCGTGCAGATCTGTCCAGGCGCCCCAGTGCTTCCCTGCGCCCCCCTCTGGCTCTGGCCCCCGCGCAGATCTGTCCAGGCGCCCCAGTGCTTCCCTGCGCCCCCCTCTGGCTCTGGCCCCCGCGCAGCTCTGTCCAGGCGCCCCAGTGCTTCCCTGCACCCCCCTCTGGCTCTGGCCCCCGCGCAGCTCTGTCCAGGCGCCCCAGTGCTTCCTTGCACCCCCCCTCTGGCTCTGGCCCCCGCGCAGCTCTGTCCAGGCGCCCCAGTGCTTCCCTGCACCCCCCTCTGGCTCTGGCCCCCGCGCAGATCTGTCCAGGCGCCCCAGTGCTTCCCTGCACCCCCCTCTGGCTCTGGCCCCCGCGCAGCCCTGTCCAGGCGCCCCAGTGCTTCCTTGCACCCCCCTCTGGCTCTGGCCCCCGTGCAGATCTGTCCAGGCGCCCCAGTACTTCCTTGCACCCCCCTCTGGCTCTGGCCCCCGTGCAGCTCTGTCCAGGCGCCCCAGTGCTTCCTTGCACCCCCCTCTGGCTCTGGCCCCCGTGCAGATCTGTCCAGGCGCCCCAGTGCTTCCTTGCACCCCCCTCTGGCTCTGGCCCCCGTGCAGATCTGTCCAGGCGCCCCAGTGCTTCCTTGCACCCCCCTCTGGCTCTGGCCCCTGCGCAGCTCTGTCCAGGTGCCCCAGTGCTTCCCTGCGCCCCCCCTCTGGCTCTGGCCCCCGTGCAGATCTGTCCAGGCGCCCCAGTGCTTCCCTGCGCCCCCCCTCTGGCTCTGGCCCCTGCGCAGCTCTGTCCAGGTGCCCCAGTGCTTCCCTGCACCCCCCTCTGGCTCTGGCCCCTGCGCAGATCTGTCCAGGCGCCCCAGTGCTTCCCTGCACCCCCCTCTGGCTCTGGCCCCCGTGCAGATCTGTCCAGGCGCCCCAGTGCTTCCCTGCACCCCCCTCTGGCTCTGGCCCCCGTGCAGATCTGTCCAGGCGCCCCAGTGCTTCCTTGCACCCCCCTCTGGCTCTGGCCCCCGTGCAGATCTGTCCAGGCGCCCCAGTGCTTCCCTGCACCCCCCTCTGGCTCTGGCCCCTGCGCAGATCTGTCCAGGCGCCCCAGTGCTTCCTTGCACCCCCCTCTGGCTCTGGCCCCCGTGCAGCTCTGTCCAGGCGCCCCAGTGCTTCCCTGCACCCCCCTCTGGCTCTGGCCCCCGTGCAGATCTGTCCAGGCGCCCCAGTGCTTCCCTGCACCCCCCTCTGGCTCTGGCCCCCGTGCAGATCTGTCCAGGCGCCCCAGTGCTTCCCTGCGCCCCCCTCTGGCTCTGGCTCCCGTGCAGCTCTGTCCAGGCGCCCCAGTGCTTCCCTGCGCCCCCCTCTGGCTCTGGCCCCTGCGCAGCTCTGTCCAGGCGCCCCAGTGCTTCCCTGCGCCCCCCTCTGGCTCTGGCCCCCGCGCAGCCCTGTCCAGGCGCCCCAGTGCTTCCCTGCACCCCCCTCCGGCTCTGGCCCCCGCGCAGCTCTGTCCAGGCGCCCCAGTGCTTCCTTGCACCCCCCTCTGGCTCTGGCCCCCGCGCAGCTCTGTCCAGGCGCCCCAGTGCTTCCCTGCGCCCCCCTCTGGCTCTGGCCCCTGCGCAGCTCTGTCCAGGTGCCCCAGTGCTTCCCTGCACCCCCCTCTGGCTCTGGCCCCCGTGCAGCTCTGTCCAGGCGCCCCAGTGCTTCCTTGCACCCCCCTCTGGCTCTGGCCCCCGCGCAGCTCTGTCCAGGCGCCCCAGTGCTTCCCTGCGCCCCCCTCTGGCTCTGGCCCCCGCGCAGCTCTGTCCAGGCGCCCCAGTGCTTCCCTGCGCCCCCCTCTGGCTCTGGCCCCTGCGCAGCTCTGTCCAGGTGCCCCAGTGCTTCCTTGCACCCCCCTCTGGCTCTGGCCCCCGCGCAGATCTGTCCAGGTGCCCCAGTGCTTCCCTGCGCCCCCCTCCGGCTCTGGCCCCCGCGCAGCTCTGTCCAGGCGCCCCAGTGCTTCCCTGCGCCCCCCCTCTGGCTATACCAGCCCTGTCTCCATGCACGCAGCCGTGCCAGTCCCCTTCCATCCTGCTCTGTGGCTCCCCTGCTGTTTCTGCCCTGGGACCCATGGATGTCCGTCCGTCCGTCCTTCCTTCTGGCCCCCCTGCGATTGCAGCCGTCCCCTCCCCCCGCTCTGCACCAGATGCCCAACCTTGTTCCAGACCAGCCGTGTGTCTGCCTGGCCAGGGCCCGCCACTGCAGCCTCGCTTCCCCGTGCTGAGCTGCCTGGCGGCCCCTATCTCGAGGCGCACAGCCCCTGTGCCCACCCTCCTGCCCGCTGGGTCCCCGCGGGGTGCTGGTCCCCCTGCTGGGCTCACAGGGCTGGCCCTTTGCAGCTGCTTCCCTGCAGCCTGATCCCCAGGGCAGTGCCCCGGCCTGGGAGACCGTTCTGCGCCCAGCCTGCCAGGGCCCTCGGCACGGAGCCGTGTGTCTGAAGGGAATCTGCCTCCCGGGAGGGGACAGGCTGCTACCGTGCTGAGGGGCTGCCTGGGCCGCGCAGGCTGCGGAGAGCCGGGGCGCTGCGTGTCCTGAGGCCTCGGCAGGGCGTCGCTGGCCCCAGCTGGTCCGCCCGCAGCACGTCCTGTCAGGCTGGGCACCGGGGGGGGCAGGGCTGGGCCCCCGACAGGCCCCTCTGGACCGTGCCGTGGGGGTGGGGAATGCCTGGCAGGTGAAGCTAAGCAGGGCCGCGCTGGTTGCTGGGTGGGTGAGAGACCCGGGGCTGCTGGGAGCTGAGCGGGGAGCTGTGGGGGGTCAGCGCTAGCCCAGCCCTGCCGCAGCGCACGCGGGCGGGTGGTGCTGCTGGAGGTGCCGAGCCGAGCGGCGCTCCTGGCTGGTGAAGGTCCCGGGGGGGCTGCGGCTGCTTCCCCCGCCGGCCTGGGCGCCGCGTGCTGCGTCTCGGCCCTGTGGCCCCGGGCAGTGGTGGGAATGACCCTCCCAGTGTCCCGAGAGCCAGGAGGGGGGAGGGGCCGCTCTGCGTGGATCGGGGCTCCGAGCGCGTGGCTGCGGTGCCAGGGTCCCTTTCCCGCCCACAGGTACGTGCAGAGCTTGCTGGACATTATGGAGTTCCTGGACAAAGACCCCGAGGACCAAGCCACGCTGGGACAGTAAGTGGGGCATGGGCTGCCGGGGTTGGAGCACAGGGTCCTGGCCGGCCCCTCTCCGCTGACCGCCCGGGCCCCACGGCTGGAGTCACCCCTCACCCCGCCCCGGTCCGCGGAGCCCCTCACCGGGCCTGTGCGCAGCCACTGGAGAGTCCCTTGGCGTGAGGCCCAGCCACACGGGCTCTGGCCACGGCACCACGCTGAGGTGGTTATCCAGGGAACCCGGCTCCTCTGAGTCGCTGCTTCCCACGCCCCCTCTCCATCCCACCTGGGTTCACGGCCTCCTGCCTTTCGTGGGCTTGGGGCCGTTTAACCGGGCGTCCCCCCAACACGAACGTGTCCTCCGCCGGTTTGCTCCCCGCATGACGCTGTCCCCCGGGTCCCGAGCGGTGCTGGCCGACTCATCGCCTCAGACCAAGCACCAGTCCCTGGGCGGCCCTGTTAGAAACAGCCGGGCCCAGAGCTACCTCCCACGACCGACGCTGTGGGAATAGGCTTGCAGTCCCTCTGAGGCGCCGCGTCAGCGCCATAAAACCCAAGTTCAAATCAAAGTGTCATCAGTAGAGCCCTGCAGATCCATGGATATCCGCTTTCCAGCCACAGGTCTCCGGGCTCCTTTCTGCAGATATGGATGCAGAGACAAGTTTTGGATCTGGAACCTGCCGATTTGCAGATACAAAATGGGTATCGGTGCGGGCTCTAGTCATGGGGCACTCAGGGAAGGCCTTGGGGAAGTCTGTGTGTGCTCCCTGCAGTGTATCCGCCAGCCCTGTACCCTTGTCACAGAAAGGTAACAGGTTGTGGGATAAGACCCACGTCCGAGGAACCCACGCTGCGTGGCTGGAAGGGCATCGTGAGCCTCCAGTCATCTGACAGTCTCAGATGACCGTCTCTGTGGCTTTCCTTGGAATCCACGTCTGCCACGGCGTTGTGCAGCTCACCGGTCCTTCGCCCCTTTCGATACCGGAGCTGCAGTGGCAGGCCTCCAGTCTGGACTGTCTCCCCTTTGCAAGGCTGGTTAAAAATGAACGTTAGTGGTTCAGCTGGCTCCGTTCAGGCCCTGGGTGTAAGAGACGTGGGCCTCTTGGTTTGAAATGTTTCATTTTACCAGCTGCTCCCTCACATCCAGATGGGAGCTTTGTGTTCCATCCACAACACTGTGTGCGACAGGCACGCTCCTGCGCCTGCTCCTGCTCCTGCTCCTGCGCCTGCGCCTGCGCCTGCTCCTGCGCCTGCGCCTGCGCCTGCGCCTGCGCCTGCTCCTGCTCCTGCGCCTGCGCCTGCGCCTGCGCCTGCGCCTGCGCCTGCGCCTGCTCCTGCGCCTGCGCCTGCGCCTGCGCCTGCGCCTGCGCCTGCTCCTGCGCCTGCGCCTGCTCCTGCGCCTGCGCCTGCGCCTGCTCCTGCGCCTGCTCCTGCGCCTGCGCCTGCTCCTGCGCCTGCGCCTGCTCCTGCTCCTGCTCCTGCTCCTGCTCCTGCGCCTGCGCCTGCTCCTGCGCCTGCTCCTGCGCCTGCTCCTGCGCCTGCTCCTGCGCCTGCGCCTGCGCCTGCTCCATTCCAGACACACAGCGGGGCTGTCCCTGCTGCCTTCCCTGTGTCGCTATTGATGATTTTACCATCTGCCTCTAGCCACGGGCCGATACCTGACCAAGGAGTCCTTTTGCATGGCCCCATTGAATGGGGCGGGACCCTTTTCTAGCCCCGCCCCAGGCTGGGCTGAGCTGAGCTGGATCTTCAAGATGAGTGAGAAAATGTCAGTGACAAACTCCATTGGTCCAGAGCGGAATCCCACCTCGGATGTTACATGCTGGAGATCTGTGTCCGCTGTGCAGCGGGTCTGCTCCGGGATTTCCCAGCCGGCTGCATTAGGGTTAGCATTGGGGCCAGAACCTGGACTGGATTCCTGTGCCTCCCTGGAATGGACTGGGGGTCTCGGTGCCCCTTACTGTGGCTCCGGTTGCCGGCTGTGCTCTTGGCTCGTGCTGGGACAGGGTGGGCGAACTGGGGCCCCGGGCTGTGTCCAGCCCATCAGACCTTTTAATCGGGCTCCGTGCAGCCCCCGCCCCAAGGGCCAGCTCTGCAGCTCCCATTGGCTGGGAGCTGCGGGGGCGGCCCCTGCAGACAGGCGGCACATGGAGCCAATGCCCTGTCACCGGGTAGGAGCCGGCTGGGGCATGTGCTGCCTGGAGCCTGCCCCGATTCCCGTCCTGCGCCCCATGCGGGGAGCGTTCATGGCCTGCACCCAGCGCCCATACTGAGACGTGGCCCTCAGGCCAAAAAGTTCACTCCCCTCCCCCCGTTCCGGTGGCTTAACCCCCCTGCTCTCCCTCCTGCCAGGTTCACGGACGCCCTCATCACCATCCGTAACCGGCACAATGACGTGGTGCCCACCATGGCACAGGGGGTGATCGAGTACAAGGAGACCTACGGGGACGACCCCGTGTCCAACCAGAACATCCAGTACTTCCTGGACCGCTTCTACCTTAGCCGCATCTCCATCCGCATGCTGATCAACCAGCACTGTGAGCGAGGGGCCGCCCGCCTGCTGCCCCGGCACTGGGGAGGGGCGAGAGCCTGCAGGGATAGACGGGGAAGGGAGGGCCTGCAGGGCTGTGGAATGAGGCCGGGGTCAGATGCTGTGGTGATGGGCACAGTACTGAGGATATACATGGGTGGACTCGAGGGGGAACAGACCCGGTGAGCGGGCGATTCCAGTAAGGGACTGGGGCCGCGGATGGGGCAGGAGAAAGCGAAACTGTCATGCCTGTTCTTGGTCCTCCTGGGGTCCCCGTCACCCTTGGACTCATATAGTTCAGTCTAGGTTGATGACCCCCCCCCCATGCACATCTCCCCTCTCCTCCACCTGCGGCACTCCCTGGGAGCTGAGACTCAAGTGCCACCTGTGGGAGAAAAATCAAATAACTCCAATTGTGTCTAAAGGGGGGGCTGTGCAGGAAATCAAAACTCTCTGAAAGAAAACTGCTGTAAGGGTTAAAAGTTTTCCAGACCTCTCTCCCTGTAACAGAGAGAAATCAAATTAGCTCTAATCAAGACCCTTCCAATGCCTCCCATCTCAAGTTCATGGAGACTCCTAGTCTGTCACAATTTGTCATGTAAACCCTTATCTTTGTCACAATTTGCCTTGTAGACTCCTCCACTCAAGTTCTCATGTGGCTTTGTGTACTGTAAAAACTTACTTCTAGCACTCCTGGGGTGAACAGAAGTCTCAGAGTACTTCTGCTGAGACTTTGATATGTTAAAGAGAAACAATCCACAACTGAGCTATCTGATCATACTGTATAAAGACTCCCTGAATCTGTCTGTCAGGGCTGCTGCTTCACTCTTGGAAGTGACAGCCTGCATGCATGCATCATAAAGTTTTCTCTTTTAGGTTTCTTTCCTGCCTCACTGATTTGACCTCCGGCCTCGGACCCTTCTGGGGTCTCTGTACCCCAGGGGAGCGAGATTTCCCCTTCACACCCAGCTGATCAGCAGAGCGCCCATAGCCAGCAGCCTGTGTTCCTGTGGGTGGTGCACTGCTGCACATGCCTTGTGCACAGAACAAAATCTATTCTACACAGGGATGGGAAAAATTAGAGGGAGCACTGACTTCTGCTCCGTTTCTTTCCATGCAGCCCTGCTCTTCGACGGCAGCACCAATCCGGCTCACCCCAAGCACATCGGCAGCATCGACCCCCACTGTGACGTGTCGGAGGTGGTGAAAGGTCTGTGGGGTCCCTGGGGTGTCACTGGGGCCTCGGGGGAGGGGGCTAGCTGGCTCAGGGGATCAGCAGTCAGGTCACTGGTTCTGCTCCGGGCCAGACCAGCTGGGGCTGACGCCTTGGTGTGGGGCGTTCGGTGGCTCTTGGCTGAGGTGCTGATGGACGATCGTCGCCCAGCAGGCGCCAGAGAAGCCAGGCAGACACCGAGCTCTGGGCCCTAAGGGAGGTCTCTGCCGGGCAGGGCAGCCCGGGGCAAGTTCCCCTTCTGAATTGCTGGTCTGCCCCTCGCCGAGCCCTGCGCGTGTCCGAGGGCTGAGCTCTGCTCTCCAGGGCAGAGCCGGGGCTGACCCCACCCTCCCTTCTCCAGACGCCTACCACATGGCCAAGCTGCTGTGCGACCAGTACTACATGGCCTCGCCCGAGCTGGAGATCCAGGAGGTCAGCGGTGAGTAGAGGGACCCGGCAGCCGCGGAGGAGCTTTCGGGTCACAGGGCAGCTGGCTCTGGAAGGGGAGCCGGGCCCTGCCTGGGCCGGGCTGAGGAAGGCAGCTGCAGGACTCCGGGTGGCTGGAGTGCGGGGCAGAGGCGCGGAGGAAGGGCCTCTAGCCCGCTTTGCACAGCGGCTGCTTTGCTGAGGCCTTGGTAGCTGAAGGCCAAAGGCAGGAGGGGCCCCAGTGGTCTGTGGGGTCGGCCCTTGGACTGGGGGGTCAGGCACTTACCGCCGTGTGCTCTTTCCCCTGCAGCCGGCAGTCTCAAGCAGCCGATCCACATTGTCTACGTCCCGTCTCACCTCTACCACATGCTCTTTGAGCTCTTCAAGGTACAGCTCCGGCCCCCGGGGCCTTCCCCTGCAGCACTCCTTGCTCTGCATGGAGGGGACGGAGCCATGGTGGAATTTGGCGTCCGGTCTGCCCAGAGGTAGCTTTTCCACTCCTGCCTCTGGTGGCGGGTGAGGTAGAGGCAAGGAAGTATGTGTCAGCTTTTAATGGGCAGCAGGTTTAAAACAAACAAAAGGAAATATTTCTTCACACAGCACACAGTCAACCTGTGGAACTCCTTGCCAGAGGACATTGTGAAGGCCAGGATTTTAACAGGGTTCAGAAAAGAGCTAGCGACATTCATGGAGGACAGAGCCAGGCTGGGTAGGGAGGGTGTCTCTAGTCTCTGTTTGTCAGAGGCTGGGAATAGGCGACGGGAGGGATCCCTTGATGATCCCCTTTCTATTCACTCCCTTTGGGGCACTGTTGGAAGACGGGATCCTGGGCTAGATGGACCTGTGGTCTGACCGAGCCCGGCTGGTCTTGTCTTTTCTTCTGGTTACAAGGTGGGCAAAGGAAAGCAGTTCTCAGCCACAGTATTGTTAATCTGTGGAACTCATTTCTGCAGGATTTTTTGCTGAGGGAACTAGCTTAGTAAACATTTTGGAGAAGGAATTGACTAATGGTAAATCCAGGGGCACCAGTTAGGAAGAAGGCGACCATCAGGCCTCTGCTTCAGAGCATCTGCAGATCTCTTCCTACCCTTACACATACTGCTGCAACGAGGTGCACTGGTGGATTTTATGCCGTCCTCAGGCATTCCGGCTGGCATGGTGCCAGGCCAGAGGGGGTGACGGTCTGTCATCACCAAATCCCCCACGACCCGCGTCCTGTCTGTTCCCTCGTAGAATGCCATGCGAGCCACTGTGGAGAGCCACGAGTCCAGCCTCCGGCTCCCCGCCATCAAAGTGCTGGTAGCCCTGGGTAAAGAGGATCTTTCTATCAAGGTAGGTGGCCTGGCGGAGGGCCCCGAGGCTAACAAGGAGCCCTTCGCATCAGCTGTAGAAGGGGCCGTGGCTAAGTGCCCAGAGAGCTGCTTGCATGCTGGGGGCCAGGCAGTGCCGCAGGGACACGGGGGCGTGTGCGCTAGGGGAGGGGAGGACGCGCCTGAATTCTGTTTGACCGACTTGCCGTCACCCTGGGACTGGGAGGGAGGCGTGTTGCCCTCCCCCCCACGCTGTCTGGCTTCCCTTTCCCCATGGGGCTCATCTCTGCGGCTGGCTGGGGTGCCCGTACCAGAGTTTGCTTGAACCCTGAGGGTTTTCGCCCTGCTCCCCCTGGCCTCACTAGGGCATTTGCTCCAGCCAGGAAGGCTGCACAGAAGGCCCCGTCACGGCCTGTGGACGCTTCCTCTACGTCAGCCAGCAGCAGGTGCTACTGGGGTTTCTCCCCAAATGCATGGAGGGGCATTGGTCCCGGTACGCTGAGCACTTGGGAGGCCACCGAGGAGAGAGTCCAATGCCACCCAGCTGATTAGCAGAGCGCCCATAGCTGGGTGGTGCACGTGCCCCCATGCCTCCGTGCATAGAACAAAATTATCCCGCACATGGGTGGGAACGCTTAGAGGGCGCGTTGGTGGCGGGTGGGCATGGCTCCCCTGCCGCTGCTCAGGGAGCCGAGAGCCAGGCGCGTGGGGGCTGCTGATGTGATTTCCCGTTGCGCAGATGAGCGACCGAGGGGGCGGGGTTCCGCTGCGGAAGATCGACCGGCTCTTCAGCTACATGTACTCCACGGCGCCGACCCCCCAGCCCGGCTCGGGTGGGACGCCCCTGGTATGTCGGGAGCAAGCCGGGGGCTTCGGGGGAGAGTGGGTTCCCTAACCCTCCCCCTCCAGCCTGCACACGCTCCGCTCGGCCTGGCGGGGGAGGAGGGGCCGGGGGGTTCCTGCTGGGTGGGGGGTGTTGGGGAGCCGGGCCCTGCTCTCGTTGGTCAGGCACTTGGCAGGGACCTCTTGACCGAACCCCCGCTGTCTTCTCCCCGCCCGCCAGGCTGGCTTTGGCTACGGCCTGCCCATTTCCAGACTCTATGCCAAGTACTTCCAGGGGGACCTGCAGCTCTTCTCCATGGAGGGCTTTGGGACAGACGCCGTCATCTACCTGAAGGTGCGTGACTCTCCTCCAGCCCGCTGGCTCGGGCCCTGGACACCTGTCCCGCCAGAGGCAGGGACCCCGTGGAGAGGGAGGGATCTGGCGGAGGTTGGGGGCCTGGCGTTCGCATCCCTGCTCGCCCCCAGACTCCTCAAGCGGGATGGCCCCAGGAGAAAGGGGGGGCTGCCCTCAGCGCTACCCTGCGGGGGTGGGGAGGGCATTAGAACCACTCCCCTGCTGCCGGGGGGGTCAGTGGGGTCCCCCCGATGGGGTGCTGCGCCCCCCAGCAGGGGAGCAGTTCTCCTCCCCCCACGGGCTCTTTCTTTGAACCCCCCCCCCCCCCCGAGCAATGTCCCGGTTTGACAAGACACTGACGCTTTCTCTCTCGCGTGGCCATGGCCAGGGACGGATTCCTTGTTACAAGCCAAGGTCTGACCGGCAGCCGCTGCCTGCCCCTCCCTTCCCCTCCACATGGCCCATGGGGCTTCGCTGGCAGATGATACCAAGAAGGGCCCTGGGGGCCAGGCCGCTGGGTTTCTTGGGGGAAGGCATCAGGCGCCCCGGGCTCCCAGCACTTCACAGGCCAGCCTGGCTTGAGAGCTACCGGGAGTCGGGGCCTGGAGGGGGACGGCAGAGGCTGGTCTAGAAACGCTGCTCCGGGGCACTTCCTGGAGGCTGGCTGGGCCCTGAGGATGCCGGGGGCCGGGGGCTCTGGGGAGGGGGCGCCCCCGTTCGCTGACCTGCCTTGCGTCCGGCAGGCCCTGTCGACAGAGTCCGTGGAGCGGCTGCCGGTGTATAACAAGTCGGCCTGGCGCCACTACCAGACCATCCAGGAGGCCGACGACTGGTGCGTGCCCAGTACGGAGCCCAAGAACACGTCCACCTACCGGGCGCCCTAGAGACGGAGGAGCCAGTGGGTGAGGTGGGGTGGGGGAGGGACTGTCCACACCACCCCACCCCACTGGCCAGTCTGGCTAAGCCCCGCCAGGAGGCGCGGGAGCTCGTTCCTTTCACAGTGTTAGTGTGCAGTCGGCTGAGCCCCCCGCCGCACCCTGGGGGGAGCCGGGCGGGCCCTGGGCAGCCCCCGGTGGGGGGGTTACCCACAATCCTTTTCTTCTGGGCCTCCACTTGCCATGAGAGTCAGGCTGGGGAGGCGCTTTTATGGTTCTGGGGGAGCAGCCCCAGGCCTGAGGACACTGAGGCAGGGGCAGCTGGGGGCTGGATGGGGCCCTGCTTGGAAAGGCAGGAGGCCGTGGGCTCAGGCTGCCTGTGGCGGAGGGGGTTGGGAGCTGAGGAGGGGGTGTCTCTGGGTCCATCTTGGACACAGGAATAGCCCAGTGGGTCCCTGAGCCAGCCCCCCGGGGGGGAGTCGGTGGGTGGTGAGCGGTGCAGGGAGGTGTGTGACCCTGGAGGGTGCCCTGGCTGCCCGTCTCTGTCCCGGGACAGCCCCAAGAGAAAGGGGGGGCTGCCCTCCGCGCTACCCTGCTGGGGGGGATGGGCATTAGAACTGCTCCCCTGCTGCCGGGGGGTGTCAGCGGGGTCCCCCCGACGGGGTGCAGCAGCCGCCCCGCTCCCCCTGCGTTTGGAGCCCGAGCCGGGCCGGTGGCTCCTGTTAGCTCAGAGCAGCTGCCGGGTCTGTCCGAGCTTGGGCCCCGTCCCCTCCCCGCCCGCGGGGCCCGTTTGCTCTGCAAGGCACAGGCAGGCCCTGGTCCCTCTGCCCCTCTCCCGGCCCTGCCTGACACGTCAGCTTCTCTGTCCTTGCTGGGGGCCCCCTCGCCCCCCACCTGCTGCCCCCTGTGTCTCCGCCCCGCGCCTGCCTGCGCCCACGCGTGGTTGTTTTCCACGGCACGCTTGTCTGTGCTCCGGAAGGGGCTGCCCGGCGACTGCTTTGTGCTCTGGGCAGAGCCCTGTTTCTGCCCAACACGGAGGGTTCAGCGCGTTGCTGATCAGTAAAGATGCCGTTGACCAAGACTGGCCGGGCGTTGGTGTCGTTCCTGTGGTGCGGGGCGGGGCCTGACTACCCCGCCCTGGATTTCACGCCCTGCCTCCTGCACGGGCCCACGCGGCTTGGTAAGTGGAGGGTTCGGAGCGATCCCAAGAGCCTCTGCAGCCCACCGAGACCTGTCCGGCGAGTCGCTCGGCGTGGTGGGTGAACCCGGCCCACGCCTGGTGCCCTGTGTCCCCTCACAGGGTGGCTGGAAGCTCCTCCGAGCAGGCTCCGTCGGCCGCGGCTGCAGCTCAGCACGACGGCACCGCCCTGCTGCTGTGTTAAACCTGCCTCCGAGGGAGTCCTGGGGCCCTAGCTCTGCCCCCACCTGTGCCTCAGTTTCCCGTCAGTATGCCAGCTTCCCAGCGTGCTTTGCGATCCCCAGGCCAGTGTTCCCAGGGGCAGAGCTGGCGTTGGAAGGCAGCAGTCCTGCTCCCCGGGGAGCTGTAGTCAGATTGCCCAGCGCTCCCTGGCCGTGCTCATCCTGCCCCGGCAGCGCCCAGCGGGCAGGAGCCGGCCTGTGTCCAGAGCAGCGGAGCCCCTCCCGCTCGGGGCCCGCCCCCCTCGCCCGGCTGCCCTGTTGACTCCTGCGTCCTTGAGCGGCCAGTGCCCCGGGGCGAAGGAGGGCTGCGGGCGCTGCTCTGGGCCTGCCTGTCCCTGCACCCCAGGGCCCTGCCCCCAGCCTGGGCCGCTTTCTCGTCTCTTCCCTGAGCTCCCAGGGGGCGGGGCCGGAGCGTCTGCCCGAGCTGGGTTCTCGGCACTGGGTGGCCGCCAGCAGGGCCGGGATCAGGGCACGTGACCGGTGGGGCTCTGCCCAGCGCTAAGGCCCCAGGGACACGCCAGCCCCGTGCTGGCCCCTGCTTCGTGCTCTGTGCGCCTCCAGCCTCAGCAGGGCCCTGGGGTCAAGCCCTGCCCACGGGCAGCAGGGAGCATGTGGCCCCCGCCCCCTTGCAGCCTGGCTGCTCCACCCAGCCACGGCCTGGAGAGCTGCTATCCCAGGGCCTGCCATCAAGCACAAGGGGCCCGTGGCCACGCGGCGGCGGAGGACAGAGACCTGCCCAACCCAGCCCCTCCTGGACGCTGGATCGGGCCTCTGCACTAGGGAGCTGCCCTGGGTCGCTCCCCGGCCCCAGCTGCCTGCCCCAGTGCCTAGCTCCCCCCTCCCCGGGCTAAGGCAGGCGGGGCCACAAGGCCCAGGCCACCTGCTGACTTTTCCAACTCTAAAAATAAGGCTCCCGGTCGGGTTTCACTCAGGAGCCAACAGGGCAGCTGCTGGGGGGGAGCAAAGGCGAGTCCGTCCCTGGGCCCAGCCCCATTGGCCATGCTGGGGTTCCCTGGGCTCCCGCGGGGGTTCCTATGACCAGGCTGGCCGTGCCCAGCAGCGCGTGTCCCGGCCGTGCCAGGGCTGAGCTGTGCCAGGCGGGGAGGGGGGGACGTGCCAGTGTGTGTGGAGCAGCCTGGGCTGCCTGCCGGGTGGGGGGCGGGGGCGGGGCAGTGCCCTGATTGTCACTCCAACACTTAACCGCCCCCTTTCAAGCCGGGCTGGGCAGGGGGCTGAGTCTGGGGTGGCCCTGCCCGGGGTCAGTGGTTACGGGCTGGGCTGGGCGAGGCGCTGGGGCTTGGCTCAGGGCCCACTGGGCCGAAGGCGGCTGCTTGCGAGGCAGGGCGTGGGCCTGCTATCTCCAGGCAGCATTTCCCAGCAGACGTGGGGCGGTGGAGCCTGGCACCGGGCCACCTGGGGCTCCAGGGCCAGGGCCTGCTCCTGTCGGGGGCCATCAGGGGGTGCAAAGGGGCCGGCTTGGCCTGGGACGTTTTGTGCAGCTGCCACGAGGCACCAGCCAGCCCTGGCGCTGCAAGGCCGGGGGAGCAGCGGGCAGGTTAAGGCCAAGAGCCACCCACCCCCGGCTATGGCCGGTCAGCGGGTGTGTGGCCAGAAACCCAGCGTGCGCTCAGCCCTCAGGCCTGCCCCTCCACAGGGTCCTGGCGCACCAAGCAGGGCGCACCTGGGGCAGTAGGGGCCCGCTGGCCAGGAGGGGGACGCGTGCACAGCAAGGCGGCGGCAAAGGAAACCAGAGTCCTGCCCGGTAGAGCCCCCCCCTTAGACCCCTGCGCCCCGCCCCCAGCCAGGACACCGCCCCGGGCAGTGGTGGGGCGGGAGGGGCGTAGCTGATTTCCTGGGTGCTAGCCGCCCCTTGGGCTGCACGTGCAGCGCCCGGCACCATTGGGGGGGCGTCCGGCCCCGGCAGCTCCCACGTGCATGGCCGGAAACCGGGCTGTTGGGTGGCTGAGCGCGCCCTGCCCCCGTGTGGCGGGTGGGGGCACTGCAGGCCACTAGCGAGCCGGGCGCTATTCCAGCCTGCCACACGGCCACGCCCTGCAGGGCTGATCCCCGGCCCCCCACAGCAGAGATGGGTGGGAGGCTACTGGGGTGCCCGCTCTGCCCTTCTCCGGGCAGCCCTCTGGATGCAGCGCCCCGGCCCTCCATCCCCCCCCCCACCCGAGCGTGTGCCAGGCCCAGGACTAGAGGGCTGGCCACCCTGCAAACCCAGCCAGGTCCCTGGTAGGAGCCAGGGCTCCGGGTGCTCTACAGAGGGGCTCGTCCCTGCCCCACACACCCCCTAGCTCAGGACCTCCCCCTCTCCCCCCGGGCTCACAGCCCCCCTCCTCCCACCCAGCTGGGCAGCTCTGGCATGGCCCTCTCACCCAGCCAGGATTAAACCTGCCAGGACTGCCCCCCGCTCCAGGAAAGTGCAGCGGGGTCCCCAGGGCCAACCAAGGGGCAAGCAGGGTGGGAGCCCTTTGTAACCCCCCCTGCTGGCCCAGGACTCGTCATACGGGGTGGGGGCTAGCCCCCCCTCAAGCCACATCAGGGGCCCACCTCGCCGGGGGGGGGGGGGGGAGGCTGAAAGTTAGGACTCTGCGCTGCATGGGAGGGGCTGGCACAAGGTGACGCTCACCCCCTCCCCCAGCAGCTCCCTGCCCCTGCAATGCCTGGCTGCAGCGCCCCCTTCGCCAGCCCTGTGCCTACGGCCTCGCCCTCGCTCCCCTGCCTCTGCCCAGCCACTGTCAATCCAGCCCCAGCGTGCCACACGCTGCACCAGCCCCCTCACCTCCCCGGGCCCCGAGCCCTGCAGCCAGCGCCCAGCCTGCCGCACGCACCCGGCCCGGCACTCCTCGGCCATGCTGGGCAGCGCGGGGCTCTGGTCGCGCAAGCAGCTGACACGCCGGGGGGGGTCGACAGGGCAGGGCCGCCCCTATTGAAGCGCTGATGCCAGAGGGGGGAGGGGAGTCGGGGCGCTGCTGCCGGAGGGGGGAGGGGAGTCGGGGCGCTGCTGCCGGAGGGGGGAGGGGAGTCGGGGCGCTGCTGCCAGAGGGGGGAGGGGAGTCGGGGCGCTGCTGCTTCCTGGCTGGGGCGGGGTGTGAGGGGTGCTACTGCCGGGGGTTAAGGGTCGACAGGGCAGGGCTGCCCCTATAGCAGTGCTGCTCCCGGAGCTGGGGGGGCTGAGCAGTGCCCCCGTGGTACCCAAGGCCTTTCTCCGCAGGGTGCGGGGTGAGCATCCCTAGAGGGCAGGGCAGCAGGAGCAAAGAGCCGCCCTGGAAAGCCCGTCTCAGCTGCTGGGGCTTCCTGGACTTGGCTCCAGTGCATTCCAGGCGCAAGCATCGTCCCCCCCCCCACCTTCCCGCCAGCAGAGCCCCGCCGGGGCAGCACACCCAGGGGCAGGGACTGCGCCTGCCCCTGAGACTCCGGCCTCCCCCACCCCCTGCCCAGGCTGCCCTAGAGACACACACAAGGGCCTGACGGACCAGGGCAGCTCACCCCTCCCCTGTTCCGGCCCAGCCTGGCACGCCGGGGCGGGGGGGGGGGGCATGGCGCAGAGCGACCCTGGGGGGAGGGCTGGTTGCAATTGGTTTTATTTCCTTCCTGGTCTCTCCCTGGGCCGGTGTCTGTGCTCTCAGCAACTGGGCCAGGCCCTGTGAGTCCGGGCTGTGGCCACCCTGGGCCCCGGAGGCGTGGTGGGTGGGGGAGGGGTGCTGCCATGCACTGCCTTCATCCTGCATCCGCACTGGGGCTGAGCCGTCCTTCAGCGGGGGAGGGGAGGGGGGTTAGTGAGGCAGGCCAGCCGGTCAGCAGCTCGGTGACTGGAACCAATCGGGAGCAGCCGAAGATCAGCAGGGAAGCCGGGAGGGGGAAGATGTGCCAGCAGCGGGGCCAACCACTAGCCAGGCGGGGGCCGGGCCCAGCAGCGGAGCCAACCACTAGCCAGGCGGGGGCCGGGCCCAGCAGGGGGGCCAACCACTAGCCAGGCGGGGGCCGGGCCCAGCAGCGGAGCCAACCACTAGCCAGGCGGGGGCCGGGCCCAGCGGCGGGGCCAACCACTAGCCAGGCGGGGGCCGGGCCCAGCGGCGGGGCCAACCACTAGCCAGGCGGGGGCCGGGCCCAGCGGCGGGGCCAACCACTAGCCAGGCGGGGGCCGGGCCCAGCGGCGGGGCCAACCACTAGCCAGGCGGGGGCCGGGCCCAGCAGCGGGGCCAACCACTAGCCAGGCGGGGGCCGGGCCCAGCGGCGCCAGCAGCCCCCGAGTGGGGAAGGGGAGGGGCAGGAGAGGAGAGGGGCTTGCTTGTTACGGGCGCCAGCAGGGATCCAGGAGGCTGCTGGCAGCTCCGTGCCCCCCGGCGATGCTGCCTCGCCCCACAGACCGGCCCCTGGGTGGGCACCAAGGCTGCCCAGCAGCGGCTCCAGCGTTCGCACTGGCTGGTCCCCGGGGGTCCGGTGTCTCTGCCGCCCCGTGCCCAGGGCTCCGCCGTGGTCCCTGCGCGCCCGAATCCCCTCGGCTGGGCGGAGCTGCGTGCCAACTCGCCCTCCCTAACTCCTTCGCTCCTGCTCCTTCTTCTTCTGCCGTTCCCGCTTCTCCTGGGCCTTGCGCTCCTTCTCCACGGCCGCGCCCAGCTCCTTCAGCCGCCGCTTCAGCAGGGCCCGGTCCTGGGAGCTGCTCACGCCGAGCGCCTGGAGGGGGCAGCCGGGTGGGGCGCACGGTCACGCGGAGAGCAGCCCCCAGCTGGGGGGAGGGGCTACAGGGGAGGCCCTGGGGGGCCCGTGCTAAAGGGCGACCCTGATGAAGGGGAAGGGGATGAACCCCCCCCCCGCCCCTGCATGGAGCAGCCCCCAGCTGGGGGGAGGGGCTACAGGGGAGGCCCTGGGGGGCCCGTGCTAAAGGGCGACCCTGATGAAGGGGAAGGGGATGAAACCCCCCCCCCCGCCCCTGCATGGAGCAGCCCCCAGCTGGGGGGAGGGGCTACAGGGGAGGCCCTGGGGGGCCCGTGCTAAAGGGCGACCCTGATGAAGGGGAAGGGGATGAACCCCCCCCCCGCCCCTGCATGGAGCAGCCCGGGGGGATGCCCGGCTGGGCCAAACGGATCAGAATCCACTGGCACATCGGGAGCCCTGTCCAGCCCCCCCCCCGCCCCAGGCCAAGCCGATCAGGACTGGTCCACCGTGCTGAGGGGCGGGCGCTGGGGCTCTGCCGGGGCAAGGTCTGTCCCCCGCCCCCCCCCCCCCGCACCTTCAGCTTGGCTCCATCCAGGTGCAGCAGCTGCTGGCCGTCCACCTCGCGGGCCGCGAACTCGCCCACGTACTGCTCCAGGTTCAGGCTCCCCAGCCACTGGCCCACTTGCTGGCTGCTCCAGCCCGTGGCGGCGCTGAGGGGCTCGTCCAGGAACTGCCGGGCGGAAAGGGGGCAGCTGCAGCGGGGCCCGGCAGGGATCCTCCAGCCCCCACCTGCCCACAGACGGAGCCACCCCTGCCACGGGCCCGGGAGCTGAGCAGGCTGTGGCCCTGGGACCGACGGAAAAGCCCCCCCCACCCCCTGGACTTGGTCACCCAGCCCCCCCAGGCCGGCCCTGCCCCCGCCGGCTCACCTCGTCGGAGGACTGCGACAGGGTGTGGTAGGGGTAGGAGCATTTCGTCTCGCTGGCGCCGCTGCCCAGCGTCCGGGGGCTGGTGCTGGGCGGGGTGGAGTCGTCGCTCAGGGTGGAGTCCTGCCCACGGGGAAGGCCGGGGGGTCAGCACATTCGAAAGGCTAAACACCCCCCCACGACCCGCCACAACTACTGACAGCCACCCCTCCAAGGCACCCCACGATCCCCCCCACAACCACTGACAGCCACCCCCCCAAGGCACCCCATGATCCCCCCGACAGCCATCCTCCCCAAGGCACCCCCCAACGCAGCCCCATGATCCTCCCCCACAACTACTGACAGCCACCCCCCCCAAGGCACCCCACGATCCCGACAGCCATCCTCCCCAAGGCACCCCCCAACGCAGCCCCATGATCCTCCCCCCACAACCACAGACAGCCACCCCCCCAAGGCACCCCACGATCCCCCCGACAGCCATCCTCCCCAAGGCACCCCCAACGCAGCCCCATGATCCTCCCCCCACAACTACTGACAGCCACCCCCCCCAAGGCACCCCACGATCCCCCCGACAGCCATCCTCCCCAAGGCACCCCCCAACGCAGCCCCATGATCCTCCCCCCACAACCACTGACAGCCACCCCCCCAAGGCACCCCACGATCCCCCTGACAGCCATCCTCCCCAAGGCACCCCCCAACGCAGCCCCATGATCCTCCCCCCACAACTACTGACAGTCACCCCCCCAAGGCACCCCACGATCCCCCCGACAGCCATCCTCCCCAAGGCACCCCCCAACGCAGCCCCATGATCCTCCCCCACAACTACTGACAGCCACCCCCCCCAAGGCACCCCACGATCCCGACAGCCATCCTCCCCAAGGCACCCCCCAACGCAGCCCCATGATCCTCCCCCCACAACCACAGACAGCCACCCCCCCAAGGCACCCCATGATCCCCCCGACAGCCATCCTCCCCAAGGCACCCCCCAACGCAGCCCCATGATCCTCCCCCACAACTACTGACAGCCACCCCCCCCAAGGCACCCCACGATCCCGACAGCCATCCTCCCCAAGGCACCCCCCAACGCAGCCCCATGATCCTCCCCCCACAACCACTGACAGCCACCCCCCCAAGGCACCCCACGATCTCCCCAACAGCCATCCTCCCCAAGGCACCCCCAACGCAGCCCCATGATCCTCCCCCCACAACTACTGACAGTCACCCCCCCAAGGCACCCCACGATCCCCCCGACAGCCATCCTCCCCAAGGCACCCCCCAACGCAGCCCCATGATCCTCCCCCCACAACCACTGACAGCCACCCCCCCAAGGCACCCCATGATCCCCCCGACAGCCATCCTCCCCAAGGCACCCCCAACGCAGCCCCATGATCCTCCCCACACAACTACTGACAGTCACCCCCCCAAGGCACCCCACGATCCCCCCCACAACCACTGACAGTCACCCCCCCAAGGCACCCCATGATCCCCCCCCCGGGGCCATTGACAGTCATGCACCCTCCCCATTATTATTTTGGCAATAAGAAAGCCGCTCAGAACCAGACACTGATAACCCAAGGTGTAAAGGAAGGGCCATGGCAGAGCTACGACCCCCCGCCCAGGGCAGCGCTGTGTACGGCGTGGCCCCTCCCCCAGGGCAGCGCTGTGTACGGCGTGGCCCCTCCCCCAGGGCAGCGCTGTGTACGGCGTGGCCCCTCCCCCAGGGCAGCTCTGTGTACGGCGTGGCCCCTCCCCCAGGGCAGTGCTGTGTACGGCGTGGCCCCTCCCTCAGGGCAGCGCTGGTGTACGACGTGGCCCCTCCCCCAGGGCAGCGCTGGTGTACGACGTGGCCCCTCCCCCAGGGCAGCGCTGGTGTATGGCGTGGCCCCTCCCCCAGGGCAGCGCTGTGTACGGCGTGGCCCCTCCCCCAGGGCAGCGCTGGTGTACGGCGTGGCCCCTCCCCCAGGGCAGCGCTGGTGTACGACGTGGCCCCTCCCCCAGGGCAGCGCTGGTGTATGGCGTGGCCCCTCCCCCAGGGCAGCGCTGTGTACGGCGTGGCCCCTCCCCCAGGGCAGCGCTGGTGTACGACGTGGCCCCTCCCCCAGGGCAGCGCTGGTGTACGACGTGGCCCCTCCCCCAGGGCAGCGCTGGTGTACGACGTGGCCCCTCCCCCAGGGCAGCGCTGGTGTATGGCGTGGCCCCTCCCCCAGGGCAGCGCTGTGTACGGCGTGGCCCCTCCCCCAGGGCAGCGCTGGTGTACGGCGTGGCCCCTCCCCCAGAGCAGCGCTGGTGTATGGCGTGGCCCCTCCCCCAGGGCAGCGCTGTGTACGGCGTGGCCCCTCCCCCAGGGCAGCGCTGTGTACGGCGTGGCCCCTCCCCCAGGGCACCGCTGTGTACGGCGTGGCCCCTCCCCCAGGGCAGCGCTGGTGTATGGCGTGGCCCCTCCCCCAGGGCAGCGCTGTGTATGGCGTGGCCCCTCCCCCAGGGCAGCGCTGGTGTATGGCGTGGCCCCTCCCCCAGGGCAGCGCTGGTGTACGGGGTGGCCCCTCCCCCAGGGCAGCGCTGGTGTACGGCATGGCCCCTCCCCCAGGGCAGCGCTGTGTACGGCGTGGCCCCTCCCCCAGGGCAGCGCTGGTGTACGACGTGGCCCCTCCCCCAGGGCAGCGCTGGTGTACGGCGTGGCCCCTCCCCCAGGGCAGCTCTGTGTACGGCGTGGCCCCTCCCCCAGGGCAGCACTGTGTACGGCGTGGCCCCTCCCCCAGGGCAGCGCTGGTGTACGGCGTGGCCCCTCCCCCAGGGCAGCGCTGTGTACGGCGTGGCCCCTTCCGCAGGGCAGCGCTGGTGTACGGCGTGGCCCCTCCCCCAGGGCAGCGCTGGTGTACGGCGTGGCCCCTTCTGCAGGGCAGCGCTGTGTACGGCGTGGCCCCTCCCCCAGGGCAGCGCTGTGTACCGCGTGGCCCCTCCCCCAGGACAGCGCTGTGTGCGGCGTGGCCCCTCCCCCAGGGCAGCGCTGTGTACGGCGTGGCCCCTCCCCCAGGGCAGCGTTGGTGTATGGCGTGGCCCCTCCCCAAGGGCAGCGCTGGTGTATGGCGTGGCCCCTCCCCAAGGGCAGCGCTGGTGTATGGCGTGGCCCCTCCCCCAGGGCAGCGCTGTGTACGGCGTGGCCCCTCCCCCCGGGCAGCGCTGGTGTATGGCGTGGCCCCTCCCCCAGGGCAGCGCTGGTGTATGGCGTGGCCCCTCCCCCAGGGCAGCGCTGTGTATGGCGTGGCCCCTCCCCAAGGGCAGCGCTGTGTATGGCGTGGCCCCTCCCCCAGGGCAGCGCTGTGTATGGCGTGGCCCCTCCCCCAGAGCAGCGTTGGTGTATGGGGTGGCCCCTCCCCAAGGGCAAGCGCTGTGTATGGCGTGGCCCCTCCCCAAGGGCAGCGCTGTGTATGGCGTGGCCCCTCCCCAAGGGCAGCGCTGGTGTACGGCGTGGCCCCTCCCCAAGGGCAGCGCTGGTGTATGGCGTGGCCCCTCCCCAAGGGCAGCGCTGGTGTATGGCGTGGCCCCTCCCCCAGGGCAGCGCTGGTGTACGGCGTGGCCCCTCCCCCAGGGCAGCGCTGGTGTACGGCGTGGCCCCTCCCCCAGGGCAGCGCTGGTGTATGGCGTGGCCCCTCCCCCAGGGCAGCGCTGTGTACGGCGTGGCCCCTCCCCCAGGGCAGCGCTGTGTACGGCGTGGCCCCTCCCCCAGGGCAGCGCTGTGTACGGCGTGGCCCCTCCCCCAGGGCAGCGCTGTGTATGGCGTGGCCCCTCCCCCAGGGCAGCTCTGCCTCAGGGCTGCTGCCCCGGCTGTACAGAGGGGGCCGGGGCCGGGGACTGACCTGGGAGGCAGATTTCTTGGGGCTGAAGCCCTCGCTCCGGGGAGAGCGGGTTGGGGAGACGGTGCTGCCGGACGAGGCCGAGCCCTTCCCGCTGTCCGTGAACCAGGAGAAGGGTATGAACGGGGACACGGAGCGGCTGGCGCCCTCCACCAGCTCCCTGGGGAAGGAGCCGGAGGCGGGTTAGCTCCCTCGCTCCCCAGGCCCAGCAGGCGGCCAGAGCACCCGAGCGGCCCGCCTGGCCAGCCCTGACCCCACTGAACCCAGCCTGGCCCAGGCCCGGCTCATCCAGGGCACCCAGACCATCCCCCGAGCTCTGATCTCCCTCCCCTCTGCACATCTCCTCACGGCTCCGGCGCCCCAGCTCCATCACTGAGCATGTCTCCAGCGCTGCCTCTCCTGGCTGCCCCTCTCTGGGTCCCCGCTGCACCAGGCACCAGGAGAGGAGGCTGAGCGGCAAGGCGGGCGCATCCCAAGTGCCATGGAAAAGCCAGGAGGGCGACGGGCACAGGGAGGCAGGGAGTCCGGGGAGCTCGGGGCGACGTTGCTGGGCAGGGGCTTGGGAGGCCGCTCACCTGCTACCCATGGACAGGCGGCTGCTCCCCTTCTCTTTCCTGCTTTTGCTGGAGGAAGCTCGTCTCAGGGTCACCCTGCGGCAGAGCAAGAGGCAGCTCGTTAGGCGCGGGGGACGAGAGCCCCTGCAGGCTGGGGGAGACCAGCACCGGGCGCTCCGATACTCATAGGGCAGTCGGGTGGGGGCTGACAAGCAAGATTCATATAAACTGCAGCAAGTCCATCCCTTCATCCCTACACACACCTGGCCGACTGCCTGTCCCCTACACAGCCCTCTGGCCGACTGTCTGTCCTCTACACAGCCCTCTGGCCGACTGCCTGTCCCCTACACAGCCCTCTGGCCGACTGCCTGTCCCCTACACACCTCTCTGTCCATCTGCCTGTCCCCTACACAGCCCTCTGGCCGACTGCCTGTCCCCTACACAGCCCTCTGGCCGACTGCCTGTCCCCTACACACCTCTCTGTCCATCTGCCTGTCCCCTACACAGCCCTCTGGCCGACTGCCTGTCCCCTACACAGCCCTCTGGCCGACTGCCTGTCCCCTACACAGCCCACTGTCCGACCGCCTGTCCTCTACACAGCCCTCTGTCCGACTGCCTGTCCCCTACACACCTCTCTGTCCATCTGCCTGTCCTCTACAAAGCCCTCTAACTGGCCGTCTGTCCCCTACACAGCCCTCTGGCCGGCCGTCTGTCCCCTACACAGCCCTCTGTCCGACTGCCTGTCCCCTACACAGCCCTCTGTCCGACTGCCTGTCCCCTACACAGCCCACTGTCCGACCGCCTGTCCTCTACACAGCCCTCTGTCCGACTGCCTGTCCCCTACACACCTCTCTGTCCATCTGCCTGTCCTCTACAAAGCCCTCTAACCGGCCATCTGTCCCCTACACAGCCCTCTGGCCGGCCGTCTGTCCCCTACACAGCCCTCTGTCCGACTGCCTGTCCCCTACAAAGCCCTCTGGCCGGCCGTCTGTCCCCTACACAGCCCTCTGTCCGACTGCCTGTCCCCTACAAAGCCCTCTGGCCGGCCGTCTGTCCCCTACACACCTCTCTGTCCATCTGCCTGTCCCCTACACACCTCTCTGTCCATCTGCCTGTCCCCTACAAAGCCCTCTGGCCGGCCGTCTGTCCCCTACACACCTCTCTGTCCACCTGCCTGTCCTCTACACAGCCCTCTGGCCGACTGCCTGTCCCCTACACAGCCCTCTGGCCGACTGCCTGTCCCCTACACAGCCCTCTGGCCGACAGCCTGTCCCCTACACAGCCCTCTGTCCGACTGCCTGTCCCCTACACACCTCTCTGTCCATCTGCCTGTCCCCTACAAAGCCCTCTAACCGGCCGTCTGTCCCCTACACAGCCCTCTGGCCGGCTGTCTGTCCCCTACACAGCCCTCTGTCCGACTGCCTGTCCCCTACACAGCCCTCTGGCCGGCCGTCTGTCCCCTACACACCTCTCTGTCCATCTGCCTGTCCCCTACAAAGCCCTCTGGCCGGCCGTCTGTCCCCTACACACCTCTGTCCGACTGCCTGTCCCCTACAAAGCCCTCTGGCTGGCCGTCTGTCCCCTACACAGCCCTCTGTCCATCTGCCTGTCCCCAACACAGCCCTCTGGCCGGCCGCCTGTCCCCAACACAGCCCTCTGTCCATCCCCACACATCCATCCATCCATCCATCCCCCTATACACACCTCTGCCTATCCGTCCATCTGTCCCCCTCACACCTCCATCCATCCATCCCCATACATGCCCTTCTAGCTGTCCAGCCAGCCACTCGTCTGTGTGTCCGTCCCCATACACGCCCACCCGCTATCTCTCCATCCAGCCCCTGTGGTCCCTGGGGGTTCATGGAGCCTGCTCAGGACAATGACCTGGAGCTTAGGGCAGCCGAGGAACCAAAGGTATCAAGGGTCCTACCCAGAGAGCCACGTTCGTGGGACTCACCCCAAATCCAGGAACTTCCTGCGGGTCTTCTTGTCCAGCCCGATGGTGGGGCTGGCAGGCTCTGGCGGGCTGGCGTCATCTGGAGCAGGGAACACGCAGGGAGAGATCAAAGGGCCGGGGAGAACGGCTCCTGTCTGGTGGAGCTAGGCCCGGGGGGCCCCGGAAGGTTGGCAGCAGCCCCAGGGCAGGACAGTCTGCTGGGAAGCCTGGGGGAGTCCGCCTGCTCAGCCAGGTGATTTCGTCCCCCAAGCACAGGCGAAGCCCAGCTCTGACTCCCCCCAGCCCTGCGGGACAGGGGCAGGCCCCCAACCTCCGTGCAGCCTGGCAAAGCCACCGGGAACCAGCTGGGACTCGGGCCCTGCTGCTCACAACCCAGCCCCCACAGCGCCAGCCTCCCCCAGCAGGAGGCGCTGCGGGGAGGGTTTCCCGCTGTTACCTTCGCTGTGCCGCTCCGCCCGGCGGTCCCTCCGGGTGTAGATGGGCGAGCTGTCCGAGCTGTGGCAGGACTTGGGGGGCGAGCTGGTGGGGGTGCATCCCAAGGCCTCCTGGGAGGACGCGTTGGTCAGGGGCTGGTAGCGGGTCAGCGGGGACGAAGGCTGCTCGTCCTCCTCCAGCGTCCGCCGGACAACGGAGGCGTCGAAGGAGAACTCGGTGGCGCGGAGGAAGGGGGAGGAGCTGGAGAGGGGCGAGGCCTGCAGGGAGGCGTGCAGCGGGGATCTCAGGCGGTGCCGTGGGCTGCCCACGTTATCGGCCTCCTGTGGGTGGGACGGGGGGTCAGCAATGGGAAGGAGCCTGCGACCCCCTGCCCCAGGAGCTGCTTCGTTACCTGGGGCAGCCCCTATGTATCTACAGTGCTGGAGCAGGGCATGGCCGGCTGCTCCCCACCCCACTGGTGAGGGCCCCACAGGGACCATCGGCCAAGCCTTCCATAGCACCAGGGTGCACAGGGCTTGCAACCACAGAGCAGAGCACCTCGTCTGCCCCCCCCCCCCCCATGCCTGGCACATTGGATCGGACCAATGCTGATGCCCCCTCTGCCTGTCCCAGTGGATCAGACCATTACTGGTGTCCCCCGCCTCCTGCCACATTGGATCAGACCATTACTGGTACTCCCCTCTGCCTGCTACATTGGATCAGACCATTGCTTGTCTCCCCCTCTGCCTGCCACATTGGATCAGACCATTGCTGGTACTCCCCTCTGCCTGCTACATTGGATCAGACCATTGCTTGTCTCCCCCTCTGCCTGCCACATTGGATCAGACCATTGCTGGTACTCCCCTCTGCCTGCTACATTGGATCAGACCATTGCTTGTCTCCCCCTCTGCCTGCCACATTGGATCAGACCATTGCTGGTACTCCCCTCTGCCTGCTACATTGGATCAGACCATTGCTTGTCTCCCCCTCTGCCTGCCACATTGGATCAGGCCATTGCTGGTATCCCCCTTCTACGGCCACTCTCCATCCGGCCATTGCTCCATCTCGTCTGGAATCCCCCTCGCCTCCCCATTGCATCAGGCCTCTGGCTGATCAAAGCCAGTCGCCTGCCTCCCCCTGCAGCAGGCGGCTCTGGGCCACCCCCTCCTGACCCGCTCCGCCTGCCCTTCCAGCCCCTGCCAGGATCGCTGCTGAACCGTGGCCTCCATCCACGACCCTGCCAGGCGCTGGGCCGGGCAGGGCCACGGGTCGCCCCACGGAAGCGCTAGTCACTGGCCACCGCCCTGCACTAGAGGAGTCGGAGCCGGTGGCAGGAGGCCCACGGGATCTGTCACTGCAGCCGGCGGGGCGCTGGGCCAGTCCTGCAGGGCAGCTGCTGAGCACCCCCCGCAGAGGATCCGTGCCCGAGACAGGGGCGTTGGAGCGATTCCCGCTGCAGGGGCTGGGGGCTGGCTCCAGTGTGAACGCCCGGCCACTCGCGCCCGCACCGCCTGCCCCACGCTCACCTGCCCCTCCAGGCTGGGGTCCCCTTCCGCAGAGCTGACGCTGTCCCTCAGGCGGGACCGGGAGGGGCGCTGCCGCCTGCCCTTGGCCGACAGCTGGGCACGGCCCTTCTGCAAACTGCTGTCCAGCCTCTGGGTCTCTGGAATCACATCATTAAAATCTGGGAGTGAAGGAGAGAACGGGGGAGGGGGACAGAGGAGGGGAAGCGAGAGAGCGAGAAGGCGTTGGGGCAGGGTAGGGGGACACAGCGGGGGGGAGGGGTGGGGGTTGGTGGGGGGATGCAGCCGGGGGAGGTCGGGCAGGGAGCAGGAGATAGTGAATGGGCCGGAGCAGGGGAAGAGAGGAAGCGATGGAGAAGGGGAGGGAAGACAAAGCAAAGGGGGGGGCAGAGTCCCAGCCGGGGACAAAGAGGGAGGGGAGGGTGGAACAGGAGAAGAAAGAGAGAGGTTCAGAGAAGAGACACAGCGTCCATTTCCCCGCCCCGCTGCCCCCCAAAGCCACCGGCTGGGAGCTGCTTGGGCCAAGCCACCTGGACATGGGGGGCGGGGGGTTCCCCAGAGCGGAGGGGCATTGGGGCCTGAGGGCTCTGCAGAATCCAGCAGCCAAGGCGGAGAGTCTCAGGGACGCGGATATTTGCCCCTCCAGTGACTGACGGACGCTCCCAATGACTAGCCCTTCATTGTCACCAAATCCACCCCCCTGACCCCTGCCTCCCAGCCCACAGGGCTGCTCGGATTTCCTTGCAAAGGGAGGTGTGGACAGAATGGGGTGTAAAGCCCTGGACTCCCAGTGCTCCTGTTCTAACCACTAGACCACACTCCCCTCCCAGACCTATGGAACCCAGGAGTCCTGCCTCCCAGCCCCCAATCTAACCACTAGACCACACTCCCCTCCCAGACCTATGGAACCCAGGAGTCCTGCCTCCCAGCCCCCAATCTAACCACTAGACCACACTCCCCTCCCAGACCTATGGAACCCAGGAGTCCTGCCTCCCAGCCCCCAATCTAACCACTAGACCACACTCGCCTCCCAGACCTATGGAACCCAGGAGTCCTGCCTCCCAGCCCCCAATCTAGCCACTAGACCACACTCCCCTCCCAGACCTATGGAACCCAGGAGTCCTGCCTCCCAGCCCCCAATCTAGCCACTAGACCACACTCCCCTCCCAGACCTATGGAACCCAGGAGTCCTGCCTCCCAGCCCCCAATCTAACCACTAGACCACACTCCCCTCCCAGACCTATGGAACCCAGGAGTCCTGCCTCCCAGCCCCCAATCTAACCACTAGACCACACTCGCCTCCCAGACCTATGGAACCCAGGAGTCCTGCCTCCCAGCCCCCAATCTAGCCACTAGACCACACTCCCCTCCCAGACCTATGGAACCCAGGAGTCCTGCCTCCCAGCCCCCAATCTAGCCACTAGACCACACTCCCCTCCCAGACCTATGGAACCCAGGAGTCCTGCCTCCCAGCCCCCAATCTAACCACTAGACCACACTCCCCTCCCAGACCTATGGAACCCAGGAGTCCTGCCTCCCAGCCCCCAATCTAACCACTAGACCACACTCCCCTCCCAGACCTGTGGAACCCAGGAGTCCTGCCTCCCAGCCCCCAATCTAGCCACTAGACCACACTCCCCTCCCAGACCTATGGAACCCAGGAGTCCTGCCTCCCAGCCCCCAATCTAACCACTAGACCACACTCCCCTCCCAGACCTATGGAACCCAGGAGTCCTGCCTCCCAGCCCCCAATCTAACCACTAGACCACACTCCCCTCCCAGACCTGTGGAACCCAGGAGTCCTGCCTCCCAGCCCCCAATCTAACCACTAGACCACACTCCCCTCCCAGACCTGTGGAACCCAGGAGTCCTGCCTCCCAGCCCCCAATCTAGCCACTAGACCACACTCCCCTCCCAGACCTGTGGAACCCAGGAGTCCCATGCAGAACTGCCAGCATTTCAGCAGTCAGATCAGCTTTGGATGCACCACAGCGGGGCTGGGAGGGCACAGAGGCCTGGTTCCAGTGCAGCTCCCCAGCCCACCTTCCGCTTTCATGTAAAGCCAGTTTGCCTCCGTCCTTGCGCTAGGGCCTGTGCAGGAAACGCCTCCCCACGGCACTTCACGGGGGGAGGGGGGAGCAGTGGGCAGAGGCCTGCTGGAATCGACCAGAGCTGGCGGAGTAGCCACCTGCCTTCACGCCCCCCGCGCACACCCAGCCCCTCCCAGGACTCCTTATTCCCATCTTGATTCCCCCCATCTTTCCTCCCTCCCTGTCTGGTGCGACAGCAGCCTGAGGTCTCTCACTGGTACCTGCACAGATTTAGGCATGGACATGCATTTTCCTGCATTTGCACACTCAGACACATGCACATTTACACACACGAGCACACGGCTATTCAGAGATGCACATATGCACATTCGTGTAAATGCATTCATGCACGTAAATGCTGTCAGACACCTGTAAATACACCAAAATGCATGCACACACACACCCCCCACACATCCCCACACACACACAAATTCACTCCTGGACACACACCCGTCAGTCCACTCGCTTGCACACACCCAGACCCACATGAAATTACACACTGCACTCAGAAATGCACTCCCGTGCACCCCCCTCAGACTCACACAAATGTGCACAACTCACGCTCACTCGTACACACTCACTGGCCCACACCTAGGACCCACAGCCGGCCTCCAGATGCTCCGGGAGTCAGGTGGCTCAGGGTATGTCTACACTAGGCTAATTCGAACTAACAGATCCAGGCTAAAAAACTAGTTCGAATTAGTGTTTTGCTAATTCGAACTAGCATGTCCACATTGAGTGGACCCTGAACCGGGGTTAAGGATGGCCGGAAACAGTGCCGGCAGGGCATCAGAGGAGGACTTAGAGCGTGGAGCGGCTGTCTCAGGTTAGCTGAGGGCTGTGCTTAAAGGGTCCCGACCCCCACCCCGGACAGACAGTTCTCAGGGGTGCCCCACTTGCAAAGCAGTCCTGGCTTGGAGTGCCCGGAGTACCCACACTGGGCACATCACAGCACTCGGCCATCAGCCCGGCTGCACTTGCCACAGGCTGCCATCTGGGGAGAGGGGGCAATTGGGGGGCTGCAGGAGAGCTTCCACCCCCAGAAGCCCGCAGAGCCAGCCCAGTCCTCCCCATCGGGGGCTCGTACCCCATTCCTCCCTCACCTCCTTCCACTTACCCTTCCCTAGCCCCTCTTCTTGATGTACAAAATAAAGATAATGTGTCTTCCAATATTGAATCTGTCTTTATTGAACAAAACTGGGGGAGACTGGGAAAAGGAGGTGGGAGAGGGGAAGAGAGAGGCTGGGAGAGGGGAGGGCAACTAAAATGATCAGGGGTTGGGAACAGGTCCCATATGAAGAGAGGCTAAAGAGACTGGGACTTTTCAGCTTAGAAAAGAGGAGACGGAGGGGGGACAGGATAGAGGTCTCTAAAAGCAGGAGTGGGGTGGAGAGGGTGCATACAGAAAAGTTCTTCATTAGTTCCCATAAAGAAGGACTAGAGGACACCAAAGGAAAGGAATGGGTAGCAGGCTTCAAACTAGTAACAGAAAGTTGTTCTTCACAAAGCAAAGAGTCAACCTGTGGAACTCCTTGCTGCAGGAGGCTGTGAAGGCTAAAACTAGAACAGAGTTTAAAGAGAAGTGAGATAAAGTGATGGAGGTTGGGTTCATGGAGTGGTATTAGCCAGGGGGTAGGAGTGGTGTCCCTGCCCAAGGTTTGTGGAAGGCTGGAAAGGGATGGCACGAGACAAATGGCTTGGTCACTGTCTTCGGTCCATCCCCTCCAGGGTCCCTAGGGTTGGCCGCTGTCGGCAGACAGGCTACTGGGCTAGATGGACCTTTGGGCTGACCCAGTATGGCCGTTGTAAGCTCAGGGCTCAGGGTCGGGGGTCTCAGTGGACCCCCTTGATTTTCATTTAAACCTGCTCCTGGGTGGCCAGGCTGGCAGCTCTCCTGCCCTAGCCGGCCACTTTCCTGTGCCTAGTGCGGAGATCGTGGACGAGGTCCACGATGTCCGCACTAGCCCAGGCGGGCGCCCGCCTCTTGCGGTCCAGGGCAAGCTCCCGGGAGCCGCCAGCCTGGTCCCGGGAAGAGGGGAAGGGCTGGGGGGCATCGGGTGGGTGGCTCGATCCGTGCCAGGTGCAAGGTCTGCTGGCTGGGTGCTGGCAGGCTTGCACCTGGCATGGGCACTGTAGCCAGCCCGTGCCCCTTTAAGGGCTCCGGGGCCGGGAGGGGAGCAATAGAGTTTCCCTGGTGTTGGCCAGAGTGGCCACCAGGGAAACCTGGGGAGGGCTAGCCTCCCACTAGTTCGAATTAAGGGGCTACACACCCCTTAATTCCAACTAGTAAGTTCGAACTAGGCTTAATCCTCGTGCAATGAGGTTTTCCTAGTTCGAACTAAGCGCTCCGCTAGTGTAGCGCCTATGAAAGTTAATTCAAACTAACGTCTGTTAGTTCGAATTAACTTTGTAGTGTAGACATACCCCCAGTGCCCCCGAGGCCCTGGCATGAGTCTGACCGAAGGCTCCTTTCACTGCCAACTCCATGCAGAGGCTGCCCTGGTGGGCACAGGCAGAGCATGGCCAAGCGCTGCCAGCACCGTGGGGCTGCGGGAATGACACGCTCGCAGCAGGAATCTTTGCCCTGCGCCCAGCAAGGGAGCTGCGAGCCGGGCCGGGGGCTGATTTACAGGATGCAGCCAGTCTCCGGGGGGTCGGGGCCACCTGGAACCCATCTGGCTCCGGAGGGTCCCGCTCGTGCGCCCGCAGGGCCGTCTCCCAGGCTCCAGCGAGACGGGCACAAGAGGTGCGTTGGGGAGCGCAAGGACACAGGGGCTGCAGCGTCGCCGGGGGGCTGAGTCGGCTTGGCGGCAGGTCGAGGGGAACGTGGAGACTGGGCGGAGGGAGGGGCCGTGGCCAAGATGCCGTTTGCTCTGGTCGTTCTGCCCCACGCCAAGCCCCACGGGGCCAGCTCACCTCTGGGAAGAGCAAAGTGCCCGGCCTCTGTCCTGGCTCCTGCCGGCCCAGGGCTCCCGAGCTGGATCTCCTGGATTTTGTATCAGTGAGAGAAACGCAGGGGCCAGTCACTGGATGGGGGGGCTCTATAGCTGGGGGGAAGGGGGAGGGCTAGCGGAGTTGATGACCCGCCCCAGGGCCCCCGCTGCCTTGTCAGGAAGCAGCAGTAACAGGCCAGTGCCCAGGACAGCAGGTGGGACCCACTCTCCTTCCAGGTTTTCTCATCTCCCACGCCCAGCACTTGGCAAGAATCCTGCCCCCCATCTCCAGGGAAGAAAGGCTCCACCGCAAAGAGGCGGTTGGGGCCAGTGGGGGGGAGGGGCGTCAGGCCTCCTGGGACGCATTCCCGGCTCTGCCAAGGACCCTCCACACGATCCTGGGCAAGTTGCTTACATTGCTCTGTGCCTCAGTTTCTCTATCTGTGAAATGGAGCCAATGCTGCCTCCCCCCCCAATGCGTGTGGCACACTGAGAGCATCAGGAGACTGGCACGACACAAGCAAAAAGCCGTTCTCGTGCCCAGCATCCCAGGCCCCCCACACAAGGCTCTGGCCTCGCCTTGGGCTGGCAGTAGCAGGGTGGCTCAGTATGCATCCAGATTCCAAGGCCTGAAAGACCCAGTGCTCAGACACTGCGGGCGGGGGAGGAGCCGCTCCAGTAAGCGGGGTCTACCAGATCTGTGGCTGTGAAAAATGCATCACGGCCGCTGAAATCTCGTGTCCCCTGTGGCCCGGGGCTTTTGAGGATTTTCTCCTATACCGGGGGTAGAAGTACACAGAAGTGCTCAACCTGGGGGGCCAGCCCAGGAGGAGTTCACCAGCATATTGGAGGGGTCACAGCATTGCCACCCGGCTTTCTGCACCCAGCCCCTAAGGCAGCGCAGAGGGAAGGAGGGTGTCTGGACACAGCCGCGACATTGGCTAGTTACACCCGGAGCAGCCTGAGAACAACGTGTGCTTGCTCCACAATGTATCAGCCTCTGCTCATAACATTCCCCCCACACACAGCTATTGGGCTGGGCCCGTGGTCCTTAGACAAACAATTCGGCTGAACAGACGGAGAGACCAGACACTCCAGTTGATCATGCACAGGCCATTGTGCAAACGTGGCCATTAGCACCTTCTCACACTTAGTCCCTGACACATCCAGACGTTTGCACACTTATGCGTGACCCTGTTGCACCCCAATAAGCATGCAGCCACGCCCCTTGGCTCACAGGCCAGGGACTGTCAGACCCAGCAGGGGCTGCAGCAGAGGGAGGCTGGGGCTGAGATGGAAGGTCTGCACTAGGAGCATGTGGGGCGGCACTTGTCAGAAGGCCCAGAAAATCTTAGCAGAAATCCGGCCTTTATTCCACACGCCTGGACTGGGACGTGCCCTCACACACCTCTCATCAGCAACATGCAGGAGGCCACCAGAGTGCACGCACGCCCGGCTTGTGACCCTCGCACACACACGTGCAATGAGGACCATCTCTAAAGCATTGCTCTGTGTGCAGCTCAGTAAATCCGTCCCTGCTCCCCGGCTGGCCAGTGCACACGGCAGCCAAAGCCTGCGCCCGCCCGTGAGCCCGCAGCTCCAGGGGAAAGGAGCGAGAAGCTGCCACTAATGGGGAAAATGGCGGGTTGCTTCCCTCCCTTCCCGCTCGCCGGAGAGGGCCCTTGCCAGACCTGCCTTTCCAAATGGGCTTCTGGGATTGTAGCCAGAACACGCCTCCCGGGTCCCACCCAGCACTGCCCAGAGCGGACGCGCAGGGCTCTGCGTGGGCGTGGCCGGGAGGAACTCGCACGTTGGGAGGTTTTGCCAGGCCCCTCAGCGGGGGCAGATCACCCAGTGCCCCCAACGCCTCTTGTGACACAGAGCGCTGGGGGCCAGTGCAGGGAGCTGGTTAGCGCTGCACTGCCAGCACCAGGGGGCGCTTGGTCCGGTACGGCATTGCCTGGCTGTGTCTAGACTACGCCCTCTGGGTCTGTCTACCCTGCCCCCAGTTCGAACTAGGGTGGTTAATGTAGCCCGGGATTTGAATTTCCCGGCTTCATTTGCATGTTGGCGGGCGCCACCATTTTTAAATCCCCGCTAGTGCGGACTCCGTGCCCGCGGCTACACGCAGCATAGACTAGATAGTTCGGAATAGGAAGCCCAGTCCGAACTATCTGTACGCCTCGTTCCACCCTTTTTTGAAAGATCTTGTAGACCTCATTTTTTGAGGGAACAGAGGCAGGGCTGGGGTGGGTGGGCCTGGATGAGGAGTGGGGGGCCCTGGCATGTCATGGCTCAGGCATCTGTTAACCAGAGGCACCGTGTGTGAGCGCGCGTGTGCGCATGCATATGTGTGAGTGCGCGTGGGTGAATGTGCATGTGTGCAGGAGTATGTGTGAGTGTGCATGTGTGAGTGTGCATGTGCGTGTGAACATGTGCATGCATGCGTGCATGTGTGAGTGCACGTGTGCGTGTGCACATGTGTGAGTGTCTGTGTGAATGTGCATGTGCACATGTGTGAGTTCATGCATGTGAATGTGCGTGTGAGTGTGCGTGTGAGTGTGCATGCATGTGCGCATGTGCATGTGTGCATATGTGCGCGCATGTGTGTGAATATGCGTGTACATTTGTGAGTGCACGTGTGTGAATGTGCATGTGCATGTGTGTGAATGTGAATGTGCACATGTGTGAGTGCCCGTGTGTGAATGTGTGTGCACATGTGCATGTGTGTGTGTGAATGTGTGTGTATGCATATGTGAGTGCATGTAAGTACACATGTGTGAATGCGTGTGTGCACATGTGTGAATGCGTCTGTGCACATGTGTGTGTGTGTGTGAATGTGTGTGCGTGTAAATGTGTGTGTGTGCGCATGTGTGAGTGCACGTGTGAATGTGTGTGTGCACATGTGTGAGTGTATGTGCATGTGCGTGAGAGTGCATGTGTGAGTGCGTGTGCGCATGTGCGTGTGCAAGATGCTCCCTCACCGCAAAGCCCTGCCCACACTGGGTTTGGCTGGCACCACGTCAGCTCCCACGGCACAGACCCAAGTGGACGTGTTGCACCAGGATAAGACACTGCACCAGAGTGAGCCCACGCTCTGAGCACCGTGGTGCAAACTGCCTGAGTGGAGGCAAATCCCGAGAGACAGAAACCCCGGCGGGCCTGGTCCTTGCTTCCTTCTGCGCACAAACCCTCCTCGGCTGCCTCGGAGCTTCAGGCAGCCAAGGGAGGCCGGATCAGGCCGGGCGGAGGGCCAGCTGCACAGCTCTTCGCCCCCACAGAAGGCGGAGGGGAACTCAAGCCAAAGCAGGAGGGTGCCCAAAGTCCTGCCCTGGCCATTGAGGGGCGGGGCAAAGCAGCGAGGGAGGAGAGCAGCTGGGGCAGGAGGGTGTGGCTGGCGTGCTGGGGCTGGGCGCATGGGGGCAGCCACAGGAGGCTGAATGGGCAGGGCCCCGGGCAGCCATGCAGGAGCTCTGGCGGGTTGCAGGGTCCTGGCAGGATCCCAGCAGCCGGGGGCAGGAGGCAAGTGGGCAGGGCCCTGGGGTTGCCTGGTGGCTGCTCCTGGCCATTAGGAGTCCGACTGGCGGCACAGACTGCCAGCATCTCCCTCTGGCTCCTGGGCCACACGCCAGCTCAGCAGCTCCCATTGGCCAGGAATGGCGGCCAATGGGAGCTGAGGGGCGAGCGCGTCAGAGAGGGGCGGGGTCAGGGCAAGCTGGGCCCCGATTCCCATGAGACTTAGCACGCGCTGCCCTTCCGGAAAAGGGGCCTCAGCTGGGGGTCCCAGGGAGCCCCATAGACAGAGAGGCAGGAGAACAGGTCTCTGCTTGTGGGGGAGGGGGAGCTAATTCATTTCCAGGCCCCCCAGTCCCTGCGCTTACTGCCCCTCGCTGCAGGGCCGGCCGGGGGGGGGGGGGGGGGCGCATGGGAACAAGCCTGGTGTCCGTGCATGGTGGGAGGTGGGAATTTAAATGGTGCAATGAGGAATGGGGGGGTAGTCCAGGCGAGCGCTGACTACCCTAGTGAACTCCCCAGCCCCCCCCAGCCAGGCTCTAGCTCCCTGGTTCTCCTCCCCCCAGTCACCCCCAGGCCTTAGCTCCAATCTCCCAGCTCCCCTCCCCCACAGGCTCTGACAACTCCCCCAGCCCGACCTTCCCTCCGCCAGCCTGGGTCTCTGCCGCCCCCGCCCCGCCCTCAGGCCATCGGCCCTGGGTTCAAATCTCCCTTGGCTGGCAAGCGGGGGGAGGGGAGCTCGCGCAGGGGACTCACCGAAAACCTCGTCGGCATCGCGGCGTCTGGAGGTCGACATGGCGGGGCGGCTCTGCGGAGACAGGGGGAGGCAGGGTCAGCGCACTGGCGGCTGGCACGGGTGTCTGGGGGGGCGCGGGGCTAGAGACAGCTCTGGGGAGGGCCGGAGGCTGGAGAGCTGTCTGGGCCTGGTCACAGGCGCCTATGCAGCAGGGCCCTGTGTCCCCGGTCGCGCCCGGGCTGCCCAGTGTCCCCTGGACGCAGCTGCTCCAAAGTTCCCCCTGGGCAGCCTCCCGCTGGACACGTCCAGCTCGGACGTGGGGCTGAGCCAGGTGGGCCCGGTGCATGGAGCCAGCACCGAGGGACCCCCAGGGCTCCGCGCTGGGCCATGAGCACAGAGGATGCAGCTGCAGGCCCAGAGGGCGGGTCCCACAGCCCAGCACTGCTGCATCCTGGGGGCAGTGGAGGGGGATGAGTGGTGCACGCCCTTCCCCCAGCCTGGGAGGATGCACTAGAAGACGTGGATGGCGAGGGATCTGCTGTTCTTGTCCGTCTGTTCAGAGACAGGAGACCGGATTCCCCTCTCCTCCATGCAGCACCCCCTCCAAGAGGAGACTCTGCCCACTGTTCCCCAGTGGGGGCGGGGGCTGCACTTAAGGGACACGGTGGCAACTCCAGGCACTTGGGGGATCAGAGCTGACTCAGACAGCAAAGGGGAAATGCGGTTCCCTTACAACCCAGTTAACCAGTGGAACTCAGCGCCACAAGGTTTTGTCCAGGCCACCAACTGAGCAGGACTCCAAAGGGGACTTGGCATTTCTGTGGAGAACAGGAGTCCCCTGGCTTCTGGTAGAAGCAAAGTCAGAAGCTAAGGTTTGGGGGAGGGGATAAAGCCTCAGGCTTCAGGGCTGCCAACCATTAGGGGTCAGGAGGCAAATGTTCACAGGGGCAGATTATCCTGCAATGGCCCATTGCAGGGTCCTTTCACCCTCCAGGGCAGGGGCTGGAGCAGTGACCCCCTGTGACGCGGGGGGGGCTGTCTGCTCTCTAACCCAGTGGGGCGTGGGGGGGCCTTGCTGGTTGCTGGGCTCGGGCAGTGGGTGACTCCACTGGTGGCTGTTTGTAGCACGGCCCAGCAGGACAGCGGGTGAGTCACTAGGCCAGGGGCTCCCAGCCGGTCCGACCGGTCGCCTCCCAGGGAGAGACAAAGGGAGGAGGGCGGAGACCAGCCCCGGTCTGGGGCGCCGGGCTGGAGGAGAGTCAGTTTCTGTCTGGGAAGCAGGGGAGAAGGGGCTAGGGAGGGGGCTGGGATTGCAGGGCCCAGCCACCCCCATCACAAGGGGGGGCCCTGAGGCCTCTTAGCCCCAGTTCCTGTAACCGGATTGCATCTGTGCTGGGCTGTATCTGGGGGACGCAATAAACTCCCTCAATTCCACTGGCTGGCGGAGTCTGTTCGTGCCACTACGGGGGTGCAGGAGACGGGGAACCCCAACGCGCCCCCCCCCCCCCCGGGGATCCTGACATGAGAGGTACAAAGCATCGGGAGCAGCATGGGGGGAGCAGGGAGGGTCCCCTAAAGGGGCCGGGGAGCAGTCACATCCCCCTCTGGAGCCCCCGCCGGGCCCCTTCCCAGCGCTCCCATAGAGCGGGGGGGAGGGGATCTGCCCTGCTCCCAGCAGCCAGATGTGTGAACAGGAATCACCTGGCGCCCGGCCCTGAACACGCACAAGAGAGCGAAGGGCCAGCGGCCCCAGGGACAGGCCACTGACTGAACGGGGGCTGGGATCTCCCCCTCTCTAGGAACAGGACGCTGCTCTCCTGCCCCCGGGCCGGCTCCTCTCGTGCTCTGGGGGCAGAGCCAGGAGCAAGACAGCACCTCGCCCGTGTGACCCCCCGGAATTTACAGAGCCCTGGGGATCACCCCTGTTTTCAGCATAGGAAACTGAGGCACGGGCCGGCTCTCTTTAGACCAAGGATTGTTTACTGTGCGCCCGCACCACTCCTAGCCTGACAGAGTGTCCCGGGCCCACGTCCGCTAGCCCAGTGTTTCTCAACCTTTTTTTATAAAGTACCCCTTAAAAAATTGTAAGTCCCCCCAGTACCTACAGTTTTCAGACACACAACGTTTCTTACTATGGTTGCAACACATTGGTTTAAACAACTTAATCGTAGCTGGGCTGGCGATGACATTTTTGGGTGTAAAAAGTACAAAAATAACAAAGTGCTGCAAAACTTACAACAGAAATTCAGTTTTCTCCCAATTTCAGTTGTTGACGTCCCCCCAGACGTCGCCTGCAGACCGGAGGGGGCTCGTACCACTCGCTGTGAAACACCGGCTGGAGAATAGCAGCTTGCTGTTGCGGACAGCTGCGGGGCTGCCCTTCAGCTCAAGGGGCAGACAGCCCAGGGTTCAAATCCCGGCCAGGGCGGGCAGATGCCTCCACTCCGGCAGCGGAGCCTTTACCTGGGCTAGCCTGGGGGTGCCACTGCCCTGGCTCGGGCTGGGATGCCAGGGCCCCCGGCCAGTGGAGGGAGGCACCTGCCGGCCTGTGACGCGCCCCTCACAGTGTGTCCTACAAGCCAGGCTCCAAGGGCCCATCCTGCTCCTGAGTTCAAAGCCGGCTCCCCCCCCCGTACCTCAGGGAGGTGGAGTAGCAAGTGGGCCCATCCTCCCCCTTAGCACCATGGGGAGGGTGGGCAGAAAATGGTCCCAGCCCAAGAGCACAGGGAGGGTGGGTGGGCCCTGGGGGCAGCAACACTCCACCCCAAGCAAGCTCACAGCAGGCGTTCTGGGGGTGGAGCATGGGCCAGGCCAGGCTGGCTGTTTGGAAGGCAAAGCCTTCCCCTGCCTCTGATACCCACCGCCCTGCGCCTGCCACTCAGCCTCTGACCCCCCGATTCCCGCACACGTGAACTAAAAGTTAAAAACAAAAGTGCAACCCCAGCAGCATGAGCCATCAGAGGGTACAACCCAGGGCCAGCTCTGCCCAGCCCGGGACGAGCTAAGGCCGAGGGGGTGTGACGCAGCCACGTTCGTAAGGGTCAGTCTCCTCCTGTGCACAACCCGGTCAAGTCTCGTGCCTGACCACGGGGCCTTGGCGCGAGGGGGATGGATCAGCCGCACCCTCGGGAACACAAACGAGGCTGGCGTAGAACAGCACCCCCCAAGCTCCCGAGACGGGTGAGGCTCAACTCACCGCTGCCGGGCGGCACCACCGGGAGGGCTCGAATCCCATTACCCCGCTGCAGGGAAGCCTCTGCCAGTTCTGCGGAGGGCAGGGGTGAGCCAGGGTCTGTGGGGGCAAAGTGGCCTGGCTTGGCCAGTGCTCTGATGAAAGGCCCCGGCAGGGCCGGAAGGTGGGCCAGGGATGTGCTGGCCTGAGACTCGCGATTGAATTTCTTCCCTCTGTCCCCACCCCCCGGTGCAGATTCCTTGGCAGTACCAGGAGCAAAGCACCTAAAGCCGCGTGGGGAAGTCGTGGCTCCCGGAGGCAGGCCAACGGGAGAAGCAGCTTTTTATGCCAATGGATTTTCAGTCCCCGGGACGAGGCAGAAGGAGGCAGAAAATTACAGCCCAGCCGGTCATACATCTGCTTTGGCAGCGATTCCTATCGATCTCGGACATCTCCCTGAGTGCAAAGTGGTTTGCAAATGGAACCGCTCCAGCCGCCACTGAAATGCGGCCACCTCTGGGGTGGGGCGCGGCCGCTGGTTGAACAGCAGCACTGCGAGGCATCGCAGGTAGGATGGGAAGTGGTACCAGCCAGCGGGCAGCTGCAGCACAGGTGTAAGGAATGGGAAGGTGGGTTGCCCCCAGATTGCCCCAGGACCCTGGGGCTAATGGCCCTGAGTCTCGGGGTCTCTGCTGACAGAGAGCAGCTCAGAACCCTGGCTGGGTGTCCCACATGAAGGGCAGCAGTCCCCAGAGGTCGGGGGGTCAGCACAGACTTGGCGCTCCTGCTAACCCGCCCTACTTGCGGCACCTCGGCGCCCTCAGCCAGAGGGCTGCTTCCCCGAGCATACGGCTCTGCGGGAGGAACGAGTTCACAGCCTAGGGGGGTAGAACTGGGGGGGGTCTGGACCTCATGTGAAATAATGGATCTGAACAGTGCCCCCTCCCCGAGGCCCTTCCATCACCGTCCGACACGCCCGGGAGAGCCTCCTGCCAGCCATAGGAACACCCACCCCCGGCCCGCCCGCCCAAGGCCTGGAGCACGGGGCTGGCAAGGACTGAAAATGCCCCAAAGCCTGGGCGGTGGGAGGGGGCATGGAGGAGGAAAGCGGGGGTGGGGTGGAGAACTTGGGGTACACGGAGGGCAGGGTTGCAGGAAAGGAAGCTGGCAAGGGAGGAGAGGGAAGGAGAAGGGGCGGCGAGACAGCGGGAAGAGACAAAGGGCAGAATGGAGCCAGGGGACAGGACAGCAGGGTGGGGGTAGCAAGCCCCCGAGAGAAAACAAACCCAGGTGGGAAACAGCCAGAGACCAGCCCACCGCCCCTCTCCAAACCCAGCCGGGGGGGGGGGGGGGGCTCAGCAGGGACCCGGCCCAAGGCCCCTCTCCAAACCCAGCCGGGGGGGGGGGGGGGCTCAGCAGGGACCCGGCCCAAGGCCCCTCTCCAAACCCAGCCGGGGGGGGGGGCTCAGCAGGGACCCGGCCCACGGCCCCTCTCCAAACCCAGCCAGGGGGGGGGGGGGCTCAGCAGGGACCCGGCCCACGGCCCCTCTCCAAACCCAGCCGGGGGGGGGCTCAGCAGGGACCCGGCCCACGGCCCCTCTCCAAACCCAGCCGGGGGGGGGGGCTCAGCAGGGACCCGGCCCAAGGCCCCTCTCCAAACCCAGCCGGGGGGGGGCTCAGCAGGGACCCGGCCCACGGCCCCTCTCCAAACCCAGCCGGGGGGGGGGGGGGCTCAGCAGGGACCCGGCCCACGGCCCCTCTCCAAACCCAGCCAGGGGGGGGGGGGGCTCAGCAGGGACCCGGCCCACGGCCCCTCTCCAAACCCAGCCAGGGGGGGGGGGGCTCAGCAGGGACCCGGCCCACGGCCCCTCTCCAAACCCAGCCGGGGGGGGGCTCAGCAGGGACCCGGCCCACGGCCCCTCTCCAAACCCAGCCGGGGGGGGGGGCTCAGCAGGGACCCGGCCCAAGGCCCCTCTCCAAACCCAGCCGGGGGGGGGGGCTCAGCAGGGACCCGGCCCACGGCCCCTCTCCAAACCCAGCGGGGGGGGGGGGCTCAGCAGGGACCCGGCCCAAGGCCCCTCTCCAAACCCAGCCGGGGGGGGGGGCTCAGCAGGGACCCGGCCCACGGCCCCTCTCCAAACCCAGCCGGGGGGGGGGGCTCAGCAGGGACCCGGCCCACGGCCCCTCTCCAAACCCAGCCGGGGGGGGGGGCTCAGCAGGGACCCGGCCCAAGGCCCCTCTCCAAACCCAGCCTGGGGGGGGGGGGGGCTCAGCAGGGACCCGGCCCAAGGCCCCTCTCCAAACCCAGCCGGGGGGGGGGGCTCAGCAGGGACCCGGCCCAAGGCCCCTCTCCAAACCCAGCCGGGGGGGGGGGCTCAGCAGGGACCCGGCCCACGGCCCCTCTCCAAACCCAGCCGGGGGGGGGGGCTCAGCAGGGACCCGGCCCAAGGCCCCTCTCCAAACCCAGCCTGGGGGGGGGGGGGGCTCAGCAGGGACCCGGCCCAAGGCCCCTCTCCAAACCGAGCCGGGGGGGGGGCTCAGCAGGGACCCGGCCCACGGCCCCTCTCCAAACCCAGCCAGGGGGGGGGGGCTCAGCAGGGACCCGGCCCAAGGCCCCTCTCCAAACCCAGCCTGGGGGGGGGGGGGGCTCAGCAGGGACCCGGCCCACGGCCCCTCTCCAAACCCAGCCAGGGGGGGGGGGGGCTCAGCAGGGACCCGGCCCAAGGCCCCTCTCCAAACCCAGCCGGGGGGGGGGGGGGCTCAGCAGGGACCCGTCCCAAGGCCCCTCTCCAAACCCAGCGGGGGGGGGGGGGGGCTCAGCAGGGACCCGGCCCAAGGCCCCTCTCCAAACCCAGCCGGGGGGGGGGGGCTCAGCAGGGACCCGGCCCACGGCCCCTCTCCAAACCCAGCGGGGGGGGGGGGCTCAGCAGGGACCCGGCCCACGGCCCCTCTCCAAACCCAGCCGGGGGGGGGGCTCAGCAGGGACCCGGCCCACGGCCCCTCTCCAAACCCAGCCGGGGGGGGGGGCTCAGCAGGGACCCGGCCCTCGGCCCCTCTCCAAACCCAGCCGGGGGGGGGGGGGGGGGCTCAGCAGGGACCCGGCCCAAGGCCCCTCTGGGGGGGGGCTCAGCAGGGACCCGGCCCACGGCCCCTCTGGGGGGGGCTCAGCAGGGACCCGGCCCACGGCCCCTCTCCAAACCCAGCCGGGGGGGGGGCTCAGCAGGGACCCGGCCCAAGGCCCCTCTCCAAACCCAGCCGGGGGGGGGGGCTCAGCAGGGACCCGGCCCAAGGCCCCTCTCCAAACCCAGCCAGGGGGGGGGGGGGTCAGCAGGGACCCGGCCCAAGGCCCCTCTCCAAACCCAGCCGGGGGGGGGCTCAGCAGGGACCCGGCCCACGGCCCCTCTCCAAACCCAGCCGGGGGGGGGGGGCTCAGCAGGGACCCGGCCCACGGCCCCTCTCCAAACCCAGCCAGGGGGGGGGGCTCAGCAGGGACCCGGCCCACGGCCCCTCTCCAAACCCAGCCGGGGGGGGGGCTCAGCAGGGACCCGGCCCAAGGCCCCTCTCCAAACCCAGCCAGGGGGGGGGGGGGCTCAGCAGGGACCCGGCCCACGGCCCCTCTCCAAACCGAGCCGGGGGGGGGGCTCAGCAGGGACCCGGCCCACGGCCCCTCTCCAAACCCAGCCGGGGGGGGGGGGCTCAGCAGGGACCCGGCCCAAGGCCCCTCTCCAAACCCAGCCAGGGGGGGGGGGGGCTCAGCAGGGACCCGGCCCAAGGCCCCTCTGGGGGGGGCTCAGCAGGGACCCGGCCCACGGCCCCTCTCCAAACCCAGCCGGGCCAGGAGGGTTACAATGGACTCGCCTGGCTGCTGACGCTGCCGTGTGTGTGTGTGGGGGGGGGGGGGGGGGATGTTCCATCGATTGATGGAAAACAGGGCAGGGGATTGGGCTGCTCATGAATGTTTAAAGTGGGGGGGGGGGGCAGAGCGGGGGGGCTGGGCTCGCCCAAGCGCGGCTTGCTGCATAGGCAGTGCCCCCCCCGCAGAGACGTCTATAAACACCCCGAGTTTAAGCCTCCTCCCACCCCGCCCCCCTTTTCCCTGCGCCCCCATCGCTCCTCACCCCCCCCGACAGGGACACACAATACGCAGCGGCCCTTCCCCGAGCGCAGTAACCCGGCGGGGGGGGGGGGGGGCTGTTTTGCTGGGGCCTTTGCTGCAGCCTCGCGAGCAGGCAGGGCTGGGAACCAGCGACCCACCGGGGGGGGGGGGGGTTAGTTGCAATAAGTCCGATTGTCAATTGCAGCCCCCCCAGCGCGCGCCACGGGGGCTACTCACCGAGGAGACCCCCGGCATCCTCAGCCGCGTCCCGGGCCTGCCATGCCGGGTCCAGGGGCGTCTCTCCCCCGCCCCGCCCCCGCCTCTCCGGCTCCAAGAAGCTCCCAACAATTCGGGGGGGGGGGGCACCGGCCCGCGGGCCGCTCCGCGAGGAGGAGCCGCTGCGGAGAGACTCGCGCACTGACCTCGGCCGGCCGCGCCGGGATGGTCCCCGGGACCCGCGGGGGGGGGGGGGGGCTCGCAGGAACCCGGAAGCGCCTCGAGCAGCCGGGCTGGGAGGGGGGAGGATGCTGCCGGGCCCTGGGGCTGGGAGCGGCAGGACGGGGCGGGAGGCGGCGGCGGGGGGCCTGGAGCGAGGGGGGGGACTCCCCGAGCAGGGCCCCCCCCCCGACAAGCAGCCTGATTGCCAGAGGGGCTGGCCGGGGAGGGGGGGGGACGAGAAAGACTGTAGCAGCTTCCCCGGAGCAGCCCCGCCCCCCCGAAATGCAGCCAGCTCTGGGGGGGAGCAGGGAAGCCGGGGTTCCGCACCGGTGGAAGCTGGGGGCTCTCCTGGGGCCAGGGGCCAGGCGGGCTGGGGGAGGGGGCGCAGGGCCGGACGAGGACGCAGACGGATGGCAGCGGACAGGCGCTGGATGGGCGGCGGCTCGAGCCACGGTCTGGGGCGCGTGGGACGGGGGGGCTAATCCTGACTCTCCTGGATCAAGCTGCTTCCCCGTGCCTCAGTTTCCCCTCTGCCTCCGCTCGAAGGGCCCTGGGGTGCAGGGAGCGTCTCTCGCCATCCCAGGGCGGGGGGGGGGGGGGGGCGCCGGGCACGTGGCAGAAACAACAGAGTTCTGGACTGTGCCAGGACCCCTCCCCCAAATCTCCGCCCCCCAGCACTGGGGAGGCGGAGCCGGCCTGGCGGGTGGTGCTGAAGGGACAGCTCCCGGCCCCGGCCTGGGAGGGAAACCCCCGCGGCCTCCTCCGGGGAGCTGATTGGCCCGAGGGGCCCAGAACAGACCCTGGGGCAGGGAGCGCAGAGACCCAGAGCCCGGCCCGGGGCGGACTCAGACTGGGGTGGAGGACGCGGTCTGCGGCCGGTGCGCGCGTCGGGAGCAGAACTGAGACTTTTCAGAGGTTGGGCCCAAGCGAGGGGGCCTGGGGGCTCATTTGAGCTCCCGCCTCACATGCCAAAATGCTGCGGGCCGGCCCTGGAAGATAGGGAGCCTCAATTCACGGCTAGGGGTGTGTGTGTGTGTGAAGGGAGGTGTGAGTGTGTGTGTGTGTGTGTGTAGGGAGGTGTGTGTGTGTGTGAAGGGAGGTGAGTGTGTGGGGTGTGTGAAGGGGGCGAGTGTGTGTGTGTGTATCTGTAAAGGGGTGTGTATGCACGTGAAGGGGTGTGTGCATGAAGTGGGTGTGAAGGGTGTGGAGTGTGTGTGTGTGAAGGGGTGAAGGGTGTGGGGGGGTGTGAAGGCGTGCGTAGGGTGTGTGAAGGGGTGTGAAGGATGTGCAGTGTGTGAAGGGGTGAATGAGTGTGTGTGTGTGTGTGTGTGAAGGGTGTGGGGTGTGTGAAGGGGGTGAATGTGTGTGCGTGTGAAGGGGTGGTGTGTGGAGGGGGTGTGTGTGGAGGGGGTGTGACGGGGGCCGGTGGCTGCCTACAGAAGGCGGCCCGGTGGCCCCGGTGCAGACGTGGCTGGAAGTTGAGGCTCGGCCAGTGGAGGCCGGGGGGGGGGGGCTGTGCAGAGGGAAAGGGGGCAGAGCTGGGAGCTGGCAGCAGGAATCCAATGGATGTGGAGTTGGGGGGGCTCCTGGGGCTGGGCAGAGATGGGCCCCTCCTGCAGCGAGCACCAAAAAGACCCCCCCAGCCCAGCGCGGCAGAATGGTGCCTGGGAAGGCCCTGCGGCCCGAACTGGGTGTTGCCAGCTTGCCCCAGGGCCTGCCCCGTGGCGCTTTGCTGCTGGGCTGGAAAATGAGACCGGAGATTCTGCCCCCCCCCCCCGAGCAGCAGGAACCCAAGTTGCCAGCCCGACAGCAGCAGCACCGCCTGGATTAGCAACATGTCGAGGCACGTTCCAGGCTCTGTGTGCGCGTTTTAATGCAAACACACACACACACACACAGACACACACACAGACACACACACCCCGCTCCCTGCACACACACACACACCCCGCTCCCTGGCTCCACACACACACACAGACACACACACCCCGCTCCCTGGCTCCACACACACACACCCCGCTCCCTGGCTCCACACACACACACAGACACACACACCCCGCTCCCTGCACACACACACACACACACACACACACACAGACACACCCCCCGCTCCCTGGCTCCTGCAGTCACAGCAAGGAGGCTGCCAGCCTGGGGGAGGACTGGAGACGGCTCGGGCATGGTCTGGTGCCTTCGCAAACCCGACTGCAGAAAGTAGGGCAGTGGGAGGCAGCAGTCCCCATGCCAGCCGCTCCGCGCCTACCCTCCCAGTGCCAATGCAAAGCAGCCGGGCGCCACAGGCAGGAGATCTCTTCCAGCTCACGTTACTGCGGGCTACGATGTAGCAGAAACAAAGCTCAGGCTGGCACTCGTCTCACTTCCGCCATGGAGACCACCGCAGCAACCAGGATATCCCACTGCCCCCACCATCACCCCAGGCATGGTCGATGTAAAGGGGCTGGGCCTGCCCAGATCCGATGGGGAGGGGCACTTTCAAAGATGTTATCACTGTAGCTGGTCGGAAAACCAGTTTACATATGAGAATTTTTTTGAATCATTTCCCCGCGCCAAATGGGAATGAAAAGTCAAACTCTCCGAAGTGTTTCAAGAACAGAAATAGGAAATAGAATTAATAAATGGGATCAGGTCCACAGAAGAGTTTTTTTTCTTGGCCTTAAATCAACTTAAGCTTCTTAAAAAAAAAAAAAAAAAAAAAAAAAACCCAGGTTTGAACTGAGAAACAGACCGGGCGTTTCCTCGTTCTCCAAACTGGCCCCTGGCCCACAGAGAGTTTTGGTTTTTCCGAGGAAAAATGACATTTGATTGAAAGAGTCCTGGCCACCTTTAATAAGAATATAAATGATTCTGCTGCTGAGCTCCTAGGAAGGTGTGCGGGGCAGGAACGGGCATTGAGCTGAGCTTTGTTTCTAACTATCTGTCGCATCCCACCCGCTAGGGACAAGGGACAATTGCAGCAGAAAATCCAGAGGGATGCAATAAACCCCAATGCGATGACTCCTCGAGAATTCGGTACTCGTAGAAAGCAGGGGAGGAGACCTAGCAGAGCAGCGCTTCCTCCTCCTGCCACTTATTGCTAATTAGGAGGATGAAGTGTGTTACCGTAGTGCCCGAGCGCTGTACGACACAGACTGGCACGCGTGGGACTCACCGCTGCAGCGCCTCCTGCTGGTAGCTCTGGGGGATGAGTCCTCTTTCAGCAGGACATCCCCGTCTGGGGGCATCCCCCCCCCCCCCGCTCATGTTCCAGACCCACGTTGCGCCGGGCGTGCAGCGTCCGCTTCCTGGCACACCCCTGTGTGCTCTCCTCCCCCTGCCAGTCCTGTGTCTCTACCGCCACTGTGGCCTCCAAGCCCAGCCCCTCTGTCTCAGGGGCCAGCCACAGTCAGCCTGGGGGAAAAGGGGACCCAGGCCAGGGACCCTCTGGCTGCAGCCTCTTCCTGCCCCCTCTGCCTCTTGTTCTGGGCCACTTCCCCGGTGACCCTTTGCAGCCTCCTGGCCTTGTCACAAGGCCGCAGCCCCACAGGGATCAGGCTGGAGACTCTAGCCCCACTGAGCCTGCCCAGCCCTGCGCCCCTAGATCCCAGACCATGCTCCTTCCCTGGTCAAGGCCGGACTACTTCCTTGCTGCTGGGCAGCTCCTTTTATACAGGGCAGCTCCCCCAAGCTACACCCTGATTGGTTCTTCTAAGCCCTTCTCTGATTGGCCAAGCTCTGTGCAGCTTTCCTTAGCCTGCTTGAACCTTTCTTGGCCAGTGTGGAGCAGCTGCCCCACCACAGAGGCCCAAAGCCAGTCCCTGCCCCATATATAATAAACATGATTGTGTCTCTCCCCCATGTGGCCTGGTGGCTGCTTGGTCGCCGCCCGTGGACGCTTCCCCAAGATCGTCACTGAAGGTGCCTCCGTCAGCAGCCAAAGGGATGCGCCAGTTTCCTAATGTCCCCAACGGCTGGCAGGACCCAGCCCCGGTGCCTCCTCGGCAGCCCCCGGTGCTCATCCCAGACACCCGGCTGGGCCCTCAGGAGGACGTGAGGGGGCAGATGTGAGCAGGATCTGCTGTGATTCCGGCAGGGGCTGGCCTGGCCCCACACGTGCACCGGTTCTCTCGCACGCACAGAATCCAGTAGCTCCCTCGCACACAGGGGCTCAGCCCAAGACACACACCCAGTGCCCGTGCAGAGCCCAGACCACGGACACATGCCCAGGCAGTGGCTCCGTCACACACCCAGCCTCGCGCCGTCTCGCTGTCTCTCCGTTAGTCACGGCGGCATCAGACCCAGCCACAGGTGACGAACACGTTCCATGGCTCCAGCAGCACCCCCTGGCCCTGCTGGCCACCCAGCACAGAGCAATGGCCAGGCATGCCACTCTGCGGGGTCAGGCATGGCTCTGCTGCCCCTCCCCCGTGTTGAGAAAGACTCTGGACAGCTTCCCCTTAGGAAGTACCAATCCGTGTCACACATACGGAATGGGAAGTGACTGTCTAGGGAGGAGTCCTGATCTAGGGGTCAGAGTGGACCAGGAGCTGACTATGAGCCAACAGTGTGTCGCTGCTGCAAAAAAAGCAAACGTGATTCTGGGCGGCATTAGCAGGAGTGTTGTGAGCCAGACACGAGGAGTCGTTCTCCCGCTCTGCTCTGATTCGGCCTCAGCTGGAGTCTCGTGTCCCGTTCTGGGCAGCGCATTTCAGGAAGGATGTGGAGAAATGGGAGACGGTCCGGAGAAGAGCAACGAGAATGATCAAAGGTCTAGAGAACACAAACCATGAGGGGGGGCTGAAGGAACTGGGCTTGTTTAGTTTGGCAAGGAGAAGACTGAGGGGGACATGAGAGCAGTTTTCAAGTATCTAAAAGGGTGTCACAGGGAGGAGGGAGAAAACTGACCCAGGCTGGGGAGGAACGGTGTCCAGAGCCTCCGTCTGGAAATGGGGACTGGGGAGGACCACGGGAGGATTCCCTGTTGTGATCCGTCCCTCTGGGGCATCTGGCACTGGCCACTGTCGGCCGACCGGACACTGGGCTGGATGGACCTTTGGTCTGACCCAGTCTGGCCGCTCTGATGTTCTCCTGGGCCTCTGACAATAGGACAAGCAGCAATGGGCTTAAACTGCAGCCAGGGAGGTTGTGGAATCCCCATCCCTGGAGATACTGAAGAGCAGGCTGGACACACACCTCTCAGGGATGAGCTAGACCAGTGGTCCCCAACCTTTTTCGGTTGTCGGGCGCCAGGGGGCGTGGCCGTTTGCCCGCCGGGCGCCAGGGGGCGTGGCCGTTTGCCCGCCGGGCGCCAGGGACCGGGGGCGCCCCCCCCATCCGCGCGCCCGGGGGCGGGGCCCCACCTAGCCGCGCGCCCGGGGGCAGGGCCCCCCCATAGCTGCGCGCCCGGGGGCAGGGTCCCCTCCAAGGGCCGCGCGCCCGGGGCCGGCGCTCCCCGTCCCCCCTCCCCCCCCGCCGACTGCCGAGCCCCTCCTCCCCCCCCCGCCGAGTGCCGAGCGCCCGGAGCCGGCGCTCCCCCCTCCCGCCGAGTGCCCGGAGCCGGCGCTTCCCCCCGCCGCCTCCCGCCGAGTGCCGCGCGCCCGGCGCTCCCCCCGCCAAGCGTCCGTGCGCCATGTGCCCGGGGCCAGGCCAGCCCCCGAGCACCTGGCGGGCGCATTGAAATGCCCCCGCGGGCGCCATGGCGCCCGCGGGCACCGTGTTGGGGACCACGGAGCTAGACGGTGCGTTATCCTGCCGTGAGGGCAGGTGACAGGACTCGGTGACCCCTCGAGGTGCCTTCCAGTCACTGATCTTGTGGAAAATAAAGTCTTTTCCAAAAGATCCCTTATCCCTCTATGAAATAAGGGAGAAGGGATCTTTCGGAAAAGGCTTTATTTTCCGCAAGATCAGCATCTAGACTGGCGCTTTTTTCCAACAAAGCTCCGTGTGGAAAAAAAGCAGCAGCCATTTTTATGCTAATGAGGCAGGGGAGATTTAAATCCCCGCTTCATTAGCAATTGCGATACGTCTAATTTACATCCCTTTTACGAAAAAGGGACGTAGCCAAGGAGCGAGGGGTTTTGCGCAATGGGCACTCCTCTGGCTATGATGAATAAGCCGTTTTGCACAAAAAGGTGTGTGTGGAGGGGAAATGGGGGTTTTGCGCAAAAACAGCCTGTCAGAAGCGCAGGTGCCCTCGTGGCCGTTCTGTGAAGGGCCATCAGAGCTTTCTTGCAAGAAAGCGTCCGTGTGATCTGGACGCCCTCTGGCACAAAAGCGCATGGTTTTTCCCATGCGCTTTCGCAGTGTGGACGCGCTCCTGCGCAAGGCGTTTTTGTGGCAGATCCCTTCTGCAGAAAGCTTCTTGCACAAGACACCTGCAGTCTGGACGTAGCTGGGTGCTTAGCACATGTATTGGGCTTGCTTGGGAACTGTCCATCGAGCGAGGGTATTCCTGGGTGAGGCCTGTCTGTGGCAAAGGACCCTGCACACCCGCAGGAAGTTACGCCCTGAGCCCCAGGGTCTGGGGAGGGGTGGGTGTGCCGAGAGGGTGGGAGGGACAGAGATGTGCGCGGGTAGCTCACTCCCAGTGTCCCCAGCTTGGAGGATCTGCTGTCTGCTCCAAGGACAGACACAAACGGCCTCGCCCTGGACGTACGCTCCCTGGGACACCCCGAGCACCCAGGCGGGGTCAGACCCAGGGGCCATCTGGCCCAGCACCCTGTCTGCCCACAGCGGCCAGGGCCAGGTGCCCCAGAGGGAGGGAACAGACCAGGAATCATCCAGTGACCCCTCCCCTGTCGCCCCTTCCCAGCCTCTCACACACAGGCCAGGGACCCGTCCTGGCTAATCGCCACTGAGGAACCCGTCCTCCATGCACTTATCTAACAATCTGCCCCACGGCCAGGAAATCTACCCCACAGCCAGGAAATCTACCCCACGGCCAGGGAAATCTACCCCACAGCTGAGGGAAATCTACCCCACGGCCAGGGAAATCTACCCCACGGCCGAGGGAAATCTACCCCACGGCCAGGAAATCTACCCCACGGCCAGGGAAATCTACCCCATGGCCAGGAAATCTACCCCATGGCCAGGGAAATCTACCCCACGGCCAGGAAATCTACCCCACGGCCGAGGGAAATCTACCCCACGGCTGAGGGAAATCTACCCCATGGCCAGGAAATCTACCCCACGGCTGAGGGAAATCTACCCCACGGCCAGGGAAATCTACCCCACGGCTGAGGGAAATCTACCCCACGGCCAGGAAATCTACCCCACGGCCAGGGAAATCTACCCCACGGCTGAGGGAAATCTACCCCACGGCCAGGAAATCTACCCCACGGCCGAGGGAAATCTACCCCACGGCTGAGGGAAATCTACCCCACGGCTGAGGGAAATCTACCCCACGGCCAGGAAATCTACCCCACGGCTGAGGGAAATCTACCCCACGGCCGAGGGAAATCTACCCCACGGCCAGGAAATCTACCCCACGGCCAGGGAAATCTACCCCACGGCTGAGGGAAATCTACCCCACGGCCAGGAAATCTACCCCACGGCTGAGGGAAATCTACCCCACGGCCGAGGGAAATCTACCCCACGGCCAGGAAATCTACCCCACGGCTGAGGGAAATCTACCCCACGGCCAGGAAATCTACCCCACGGCTGAGGGAAATCTACCCCACGGCCAGGAAATCTACCCCACGGCTGAGGGAAATCTACCCCACAGCCGAGGGAAATCTACCCCACGGCCGAGGGAAATCTACCCCACGGCCGAGGGAAATCTACCCCACGGCCAGGGAAATCTACCCCACGGCTGAGGGAAATCTACCCCACGGCCGAGGGAAATCTACCCCACGGCCAGGGAAATCTACCCCACGGCCGAGGGAAATCTACCCCACGGCCAGGAAATCTACCCCACGGCTGAGGGAAATCTACCCCACGGCCAGGAAATCTACCCCACGGCTGAGGGAAATCTACCCCACGGCCAGGAAATCTACCCCACGGCCAGGAAATCTACCCCACGGCCAGGGAAATCTACCCCACGGCTGAGGGAAATCTACCCCACGGCTGAGGGAAATCTACCCCACGGCCAGGGAAATCTACCCCACGGCTGAGGGAAATCTACCCCACGGCCAGGAAATCTACCCCACGGCCGAGGGAAATCTACCCCACGGCCAGGAAATCTACCCCACGGCCGAGGGAAATCTACCCCACGGCTGAGGGAAATCTACCCCACGGCCAAGAAATCTACCCCACGGCTGAGGGAAATCTACCCCACGGCCGAGGGAAATCTACCCCACGGCCAGGGAAATCTACCCCACGACCAGGGAAATCTACCCCACGGCCAGGGAAATCTACCCCACGGCCGAGGGAAATCTACCCCACAGCCAGGGAAATCTACCCCACGGCCGAGGGAAATCTACCCCACGGCCGAGGGAAATCTACCCCACGGCCAGGGAAATCTACCCCACGGCCGAGGGAAATCTACCCCACGGCCGAGGGAAATCTACCCCACGGCCAGGGAAATCTACCCCACGACCAGGGAAATCTACCCCACGGCCAGGGAAATCTACCCCACGGCCGAGGGAAATCTACCCCACGGCCGAGGGAAATCTACCCCACGACCAGGGAAATCTACCCCACGGCCGAGGGAAATCTACCCCACGGCCAGGGAAATCTACCCCACGGCCGAGGGAAATCTACCCCACGGCCAGGGAAATCTACCCCACGGCCAGGGAAATCTACCCCACGGCCGAGGGAAATCTACCCCACGGCTGAGGGAAATCTACCCCACGACCAGGGAAATCTACCCCACGACCAGGGAAATCTACCCCACGGCCGAGGGAAATCTACCCCACGGCCGAGGGAAATCTACCCCACGGCCAGGGAAATCTACCCCACGGCCAGGAAATCTACCCCACGGCCAGGGAAATCTACCCCACGGCCAGGGAAATCCACCCACCAGAACACGAGGGAATAGACCCCGCAGCAGAGGCTCTCAACCTTTCCAAACTACGGCCCCCCCTTCGGGCGTCTGATTGGTTTTGCACACCCCACATTTCACAACCCCAGGCTTACGAATCCCGAAGCGCCCGGCGGGCCAGCCCTGCCAAAGGGGCGACGCTCCCATTTCTACCCTAGAGCGGGCAGCGGACGCGACTGGAGCAGACCCGCTGCCCTCCCGTCGCAGTGGGGCTCCGGCGCTGGGTCCCGAAGTCCTTGTCTGAAACCGGCGTCTCTGCCGCCGAGTGGACGAGCCCCGGGCCCCCAGGGTGCGTGCCTGCCGGGGAAATACCTGCCATGGAGGGTTCCCAGGGTCTCCCCGGCCGTGCTCTGCGCAGGGAAGGCGTGTGACGGGCGTCGGCGTGGCTGGAGCAATGGGGATACAAACGGACACATCACACCCGCACCCACCTCCTGGGGCAGGGCGGCCGGGGCCTGTCCGCTCACAGCCGGCCGAACGCCCCCCCGAAGGGGGTCTCCCCGCTGGTGAGATGAGCCACCGGAATAGCGGGGCCCTGCACGTATCCGCTACGAAGCGCCGCCCGACGCGGATACAAAAGCAGAGGCGCCGCCGGTCCATATATATATATATTATGTACAGACACACGGACCGGTGCGAGGAGCTCCATACAAATCCCAGGCGCTTCCCGCCCGCCGGCCCCCCCCCCTGCTCCTTGCAGGGGTTTCACGCCCCCATTTCACAGCCCCCCCCCGTGCTTTGTGCAAGTCCCCGTTGGCTGTCGCTCCGCTCCGCATTGACCGGCTTGTCCACACCGCCACTCGCCGGCAGAGGCCTGGCTCCCCCAGCCAGTCATGGCAGGACGCAGCGCGCAGGGGCGCCGGAAAAGCAGTTTTGGACCCTGGGGGGGGGGCAGCTGGACCCTGTTAACCCTTCGCAGTGAAGACGAGGCGCTAATGCCCCCCCCCCGCAGTCTGCAGCTGACCAAGCAAAACGATGACTCCGGGCACATGGGAACCCTGCGCCTGTTTAATCTACAACTGGGGACGCGGCTGTGACACCGGACTGACCCTCGCCGGCCTCGCGCCCAGGGGCCAGCGGTGCCCTTGTAACGCTGTCGGGGAGGGGCGCCCGCCTGGACCGGTGCAGCTCCGGGGACTCCTGGCAGGCACGAGAGCGGGACCCGGGCCTGGCTCGGCAGCGTCGCCCCGGCTCAGGAGGGGCCCACGAGTTCACTTGTCACGAGCGTGGGGAGCTGTCTCTCCTGCCCCGCACGCAGAGGCTCTGGGGGCTCCCTGAGTCCCAAGGCACAAAGGAGGCAAAGTGCCCGTTTGCCCAGAGCCGGCACAGAGACAAAACTGGAAGGAAGGAGGCTGGAGCCAAAGGCCTTGGACAGGAGACGATTGCACAGCTGGGACTAAACCGGGCTCCAAAGCGGTGGGGTAAACGGGGCTCGTCCACGTGCACAGGTGTGAGTGCACCAGCGCTCCCTGCCTGCACGGGTGTGAGCTCACCAGTGCAAGGATGAGTGTCAGTGCCCCACTGTGCAAGGGTGTGAGCTCACCAGTGCCCTGGCCCACTCACAGGTGGGAACACACCAGTGCCAGGCGCCGTGCATGCTGGGAGCACCCGGTTCCCAATGAATCCAGGTCCAGCCCGTGTGTCCCCTGGGGGCGGGTCTCTGCTGCGCCAAGGCCTGTGCGTGGTTCGTTTGCTCCCTCTCCCCGAGAGTGAAGCCGGGGGGGGTGCCCAGCCCGGGCCCTGCCCAGCAGCTGGAGCCAGCCCGCCGGGGTGCCGCACAGCGCCGAGTCTCTGCCGGGTTCCTCCCATCGGTCGCGGCGTTGGGCTGCCGTAGTCGGGCCTCCCCGTGTCCACGCAGCCGTGGGGGAGGGGGCCAACGCCCCAGGCTTTGCCCAGCAGGCTGCTCTGAGCGGGGGGGGCAGGTTTCTGTCCGGGAGGCGTTAGCTCCATCGCTGGCACCGGCCAGGGCAAGGCGCTGGTTCCTGGCCTCCTCCGGGGCGAGTGCGGAAGGGTCCCCAGGGCCCCGAGCAGCTGTCTGGCGTCCTGGGTGTCAGGTTCTGCCCGGCGCCGGGCCGAGACTGCCCCTTAAACCAGACCCT